>NC_142081.1:19235038-19543081 GCF_054644295.1 Miniopterus natalensis | reverse complement strand
TTCCTCGGTCACCCACTTTTCAAATTGCAATCTTGGAGGCAGGAAAGATTCTGAGCAGGCATTCGACTGCGAGTTGTTGGGTGACTTGGTTCCATGTTAAAGTTTGTGCAGTTTTGCCTGAGTTTTGAAAGCAGTAGTTCTTTATTTGGGAAGTAGGTGTAGACATGCCGTTGCCACTTGTTTATTTTGGTCTTTGGGACAGTCGCCTCCCAAACCCCAGTCTCAGCGTTTTAAACTACTTACTTTCTAAAGGGAAGTGATCCTTTTTGTGTGTGTGGCTTTTGACACTTTGAGAAGTTTTGTTTGGTTGGTAGTTTGGAACTACCGTAGATGTCTCCATTGCTCCCACCCGTGTGACAGAGAAGCCAGCCAACTGTTTTCCTGCCTTTGAGTTCGTTGGTCTTGGGACAGCATAAAAATAGGTTTTAGAAAGTCCTTTGTAGAATATAAACTACAAAAAGGGAAATATGGTCTGAGAGTGGCGCCACACAGAGATTTAAGCTCTAATTACGATCTTGAAATACTTTGGCCTTAACAAGGGCTAGGAAAAATGCTAATTTAATATGTATTTAATAGATGTACAAATTATATTAGACATTTCCGTTTAAAAGGGCATTTTGAAAATTGCTCTTACCACTTTCATCCCTTGGAAGGTTTGCCTTTGAAGTGATTCCTGAGGTGTGATGGTTTGATATTAATGAGTAGAAAAATAGGAAATTTTGGAAAGCAGTTAGCTAGAAATCTTAAGGACTCCCCATCCCTGTCATTTCAGTCTCAGTTATAGCCTGTTTCAGTGTGATGGTCTAGCGTGAAAGCACATAGTTAGGATGATCACTTATCTTCTAAAGGATGAGAGAAGAATTTAAAAGTTGCTAATTATTAAAAAATATATGATATACTCTTATAAGGTTCTTTACCTGGTAGCTTCCAGGTGGTAGTTGGGACCAGAATGGGTGTAAACTTAGTCTCTTTTTTCTGTTAAGAGTACAATCCTGGGTCACTGCAGATTCTTGGATCACTAAAACTGTAAGCAGTCTTCCTTAAAGTGGTCACTAAGGTTGTCTTTCTTTTCCCTTCCACAAGAATTCTTATCAGTGATGGCAGACCATAAAACAGTCCTTCATCTATGGTTTTGAAGTTGTTTTTCTGCTCCTGTCTGATGAGACCTCTTATCTTTTTAGATCTCGTCATCAGGTAATTTAGTGACAAGTTTAATTGGGGAAAACGGGGAAAGATTTACTCCCCTGAGTTTGCTTGTTTTTGCTAATATACTCGTCATTTGGTGAGTGAGTTTTTGTGCTTAAAAACATGTTGACTTCAGGCATTTAACAAGGGCCAACCAACTATTTTCAGTGGCCAAAGCGAGCATGGATGGTCGGATTCTAAGTGTAGCCAGATGAAAGGTGACTGTTTTCTATAGACAGGGTGGACTCTGCAGTGCCATTATCTATTTTGTACAATTATTCTAAAACAACAGATTCTATTCAAGCTCTCTTTTTCTTTTTGAATTTCCTTTTTTGCAGATGTGGCCTCATGGATGAGCTGGTACATGACTTAGCCTCAGCCTTGGAGCAGACATCTGAACAGAATAAGCTTGGTGAGCTGTGGGAAGAGATGGCCTTGAGCCCCCGGCAGCAGAGGCGGCAGCTTCGCAAACGGAGAGGCCGGAAGCGCCGTTCAGACTTCACTCACCTGACAGAGCATACCTGCTGCTACAGTGAGGCTTCTGAGTCCAGTCTGGATGAGGCCATTAAGGACTGTCGAGAAATGGCCCCAGTCACCAATTTTAGTGATTCTGATGACACAATGGTAGCCAAACGGCACTCAGCTCTCAACACCATTGTTAAGAGTAAGCAACATTCTTGGCATGAATCTGACTCCTTTACTGAAAATGCACCTTGCCGACCGCTCAGGCGCAGGCGGAAGGTGAAGCGAGTGACATCAGAGGTGGCTGCCAGCCTTCAGCAGAAGCTCAAGGTGTCAGATTGGAGCTATGAGAGAGGGTGTAGGTTCAAGTCTGCTAAGAAGCAGCGTCTGTCACGCTGGAAGGAGAATACTCCCTGGACCTCTTCAGGCCACGGATTGTGTGAATCAGTAGAAAACAGGACTTTTCTAAGCAAAACAGGAAGGAAAGAAAGGATGGAGTGTGAAGCAGATGAACAAAAACAGGGCTCTGATGAGAACATGTCAGAATGGTGAGATCTCTCTTACTTAGAGATTTTCCTGATTAATTTGGCCCAAAGTACAAATCCACAATCTTGATGAATTCAGCTTTCTTTCAAGCCAGCCACTGTAATATTGACTTTGTAGTTCTCATTTAACCAATCAGGTAGTGTTTATCTCGTTTTATTTATTTGTTTCTTATTGATTTTAGAGGGAGGAAGGGAGAGAGAGGGAAACATCAATCGGTTGCCTCCTGCATGCACCCTGAACGGGCATCGAACTGGCAACCTGGGTATGTGCCCTGATCGGGAATCAAACCCTCCACCTTTTGGTGTATGGGACGATGCTCCAGCCAACTGGGCCACACCGGCCAGGGCTATTTCTGGTTTTTTAAAGAACATTCATGATTCTATTTCCCTGTCAAGAAGGCTATAATGTAATAGAAACACATTTGTTTCTAAAATTGTTTAAAATGTGTGCCTCAAATATATAACCAGAATTTTAAGAACAGTTCGCTGCTGTTTATGCCGTGTAGTTCATACATAGGTATTGTTCTTTAGAACCAGGGTGTCTGCAGAGGCTGGTGTGTGTGTTTGTGTGTGTATTATTAATGCTGCCACCAGGCACATGGAGTTTGTAAATGTTAGTGGTACTGCCTTTACCCATTAAGAATCATGGCTTTAGATACTTCTGCTATAATTCTGTTCTCAGCTTCTTATAGTTTGACTGTACTGAGTTTATTTTTTATGGCTCATATACAAGTTGTCTGAACACATGGTAGGCTTTGAAAATAGTACTGAGCCCCATTAGTCTTATGCCAAATGTCACTGAGCCAGTATGTAATGGCTCAATTACATTAAGAATTTGTATGTAATGGGTGCATGTTTATAATATCAGCGTAGTTTTTATTTTTTAAAAACATCTCAGATAGGTAGTCCTAGGAACACTGAAACTCCCCTGCTTGATACTTTAACATTATTATTAATAATATGTGATATCTGTTTCTCCATGAGGATGCTGTTGGTGTTTTGGATGGGGCAGTCTTTGTGGTGAGGGATGGTCCTATGCCTTGCAGGATATTTGACATGTCTAGTTTGTTCCCACCTCTCACCCCCTCTTCATAGTACCAAGTTGTCTGAACACATGGTAGGCTTTGAAAATAACAGTACTGAATATGCCTCCATGGGTGTTCCCTAGGTGAGTTGAGTATATTCTGTTATTGATAACATTAGCTAGCATTTCTGAAGCACAGTGTGCCAGGCACTGTACTATTGTGCATAACATATATTCTTATTTGATGTTCACACCTCCACTGTATGGTCGCTACCACTATTTGTATTTTATAGAAGAAGAAATGGAGGTTAAGTGTGGTTAGATAATTTGCCCAAGGTGGCAAAACTGGAAATCAAACGTGATTCCTAAGCTCATACTTAACCACCATGTTTCCTACCCTTTGACTTTGCCTTTTCTGTGGCTTTTTTTCTCTCATCTTAACTTCTACAACCTTAGGATGTATGACCTTTCTTAGGACTTTGCTTCTTTTGAAGTTTGTCTGAAAAACAAAGACATAAATCTTGGGAACTCTGAGGTGAGGCTGTGTCAGTAACAGGAAAGGCTTTGTAGATCTGTATGCCGGTACCTTTTCCTGGATGTTTTTTAATCCAGCTGCACAACTAGGTAGGCTTATAATTTGGCCTTTTAAATATATCTTTATTGATTTCAGAGAGAGGAAAGGAGAGGGAGAGAGAGAGATAGAAACATCAATGATGAGAGAGTCATTGATCGAGCCTGCAACCCGGACATGTGCCCTGACTGGGAATCGAACCCTGATCGCCTGGATCCCAGGTCGACGCTCAGCCGCTGAGCCACGCTCGGCTGGGCTAATTTGGCCTTTTAATTTTCCTCCAATGTATTCTGAGGCCTATTTACCCAATTTATATGTAAATTTTGGATTATAAAGATTTCCCCCCCTCATCATGCTATTTTTAATTAAACAAGAAATACATAGACAATTTGTAACCTTTCACAATGTTGAAACCTTCAGTTGAGGTGTTCAAGTTTCTTTCAATGTTGAGCATACATACCAAATAGTAATCTTACTGTTGAGAATGGCTATTTAAAAAAGCAGCTTTTTGGTATGGTAGCTTGTGTATATTTATTCCCCAGAATTTCTTGTTAAACTATGGCATAATTGTGTGTGTGAGAGAGACTGTTAACTCTGTCTACTCTAACAGCTCATGTATGGTTCCAAATGTAGAGCCTATAATCCAGCAGTGAGGCACTTTGTTCTTTCTGGTTCCTTCTTACCCCATCTATTGCACATTACAGTCAGGTGGTGAGACTAAACCTTCTAGTTATCTGAGAGCCTGGACGTAGGCAGCAACTCTTAGAATTTCTTACTCTTTTCAGATTGAGTAGACCTTGTTTCCCCTTTTGGTCTGTCTCCCTAGTCCATGACTTGAGAGTTTTTCCAATAACGTGGACACCAAAGCTCTTGCAGCGGGCTATGAGGAAATAGTGGGTGGAGTAGTAGGAGAAATAGAAAAAAATCCTTTAGAATCTGATTATGTAGGAGGCTTAAATTTGCCTTGATTATGTTGATTCATCTGTAGTTATAAACAGAAGTGCTTTGTATTTCCCCCTTAAATTACTCTATGGGGAAAGAGGGCTGATTCTTGCTTATTCTTTGACTGCATTTTATGTTCATCCTCTCAGCAGTGAAGGTGAACTAAAATCTCCTGCCCTCAGTTGTTGAGCACACCTGATAGATGGGAGTAGCATTAGAATGTTTAAGTGATAATAGTGTATGGTTGGGATATTATACTGTCTGGGTGAGTTGGTTCTGTCAAAATTTTCTTAGTTTTTCTGTATTAAAAGAATTATTTCCAAGAATCCTCTTGGTTACTCTTTTCATAAATTTGTTTGGATGTGTCAGTTTATTCACAGATCAAAGTGTAGAACTTTACTTTTTATTGGTGGTATTGAGGGTTGTCAGAGTATATATGATCCAACTTTAAAATTATTAGGATGAATTGATCATTTAGCTTAGCCTAGTCAGTGGATAGAGTTCTTTTAAAAAGCATGCATTAGGTGTTTTAGGTTAGAAAATGTATGTTTCAATCAGAGATCTTTATTTCTAATTTCCTTAAATTCACTCTGCTAACTAAACATGGAGTCTTTTTAAGTGTAACCAATAATTCTTTTTACTTTTTCTCTTTCTATTCTTCAGCTCTATACCAACCGATAGCTTGAATTCTGAGGAACTGAAAGTGGTTATGATGTAATAGCTTTCTTATGCCTGCAAAAAGATCAACTGTTATTTTAATATTTTTCTGTGTATGTATGCTCCATTCTAAAAGGAGCAGCTCTTTTGTAACAGCTCTTTTCAGTACTTTCTACTGATCTTTATTCAAATTGCCTATATAGCAGTTATTAATTAGGTGATGCATAGCCTGATTTTGCTCTATTCTCCAATATGCCATTCATTTGTTCTCTTTGAATATAGTGTAGCTTCTTTTCTTTCATAAGTGAGTTGGTTTGGTGATGATCTGAGGTTGCAGTCAGGAACCTTCCTATGGTGATGTATTAGAGGCTGACCTTACAGGAGAGAAAATATTCCTTTCTCTTGGAAGGCAAGTGACAGAGATAGAGTGCTAAACCTTCCCCCTCCTTCTCCAGCCCGAGCTGACCTTCTGCGGCCCCTTGGTGCCTCTTGTTTTCTTATTTTTATAGAAAATCAATATCCCTTCTGACACAGACAATAGCTCAGAAGCAAGAATAAATGGCAGAAAGCTGAGATCTCTGTCTATCACCTCTCACTTTAACTCTCCCGAACTCTTTAATTATGAGTGGGCTTTGCTCCAGGTGTTTGTGACAGTGAAATTGCTAAATGAGGAGCATTTTAACCAAAGATTGGGTGATCAATAACACTCTATAGCAGTAGCTTGTTGGATCAATAGCATTCATTATTTCATGGTTAAGGTAAGTAGCCTCCTTTGCAAGTGGAGGTCATTAATCAGGGGTTACTGGAGCTGTGGAAAAGAATATATGTGGTAGGTTGAGGATGTTCTGTATTCTATTCTGTAAATAGGGATGCTGACCAACAGTATATTTACCATTGTTGCAAATGATACTCTTGCATTTGAGAGTATTGAATAGCTAGCATAGTGTGCTTATATGGATTTAGTCAAAGTTCTGCTAGCACAGCCTTAGGAACAACTGAAAAAGACAACTTGGAAGGTAGATTTGATACTGTTGAATTTGAGGATCTTGCTTGGAAAGAAATGTCTACCTCTTGAAAGAAATGCTAGGATTATTCTGTGTGGATCCAGAGAAAGGAACTTGGACTCATAGATGGAAAGTACAGAGAGTTAAATGTTGCCTCAGTATAAAATATAACATTCTAAACATTAGAACTGTATAAAAATGAAGTGAATTGTTTCACTAGGTATTGAGTTCTAGATCACTGGAGGGATTCAAGCCTGGACTTGGTGACCACTTACTATGTTATTGTAAAGTTGGAGAGTTTGAACTGAATGATGTCTAAAGTCCTTGCAACACTGAATCTATAATTCTTTTTAGTTACAACCTTCTTCCTATTACTTTAACTTCATTTTTAAAATAAAGCATCTGATAAGCAGTCTCCACTGCCCACTAAAATACTTACAAAGGCATAAAATATTGTAAACTCACATCACCAGAAACTAGGACTTACATTTGGCCTGTTGCCAAGGTTTCCCCAGACCATAACACTGATAGAGCTCCACTGGAGAGTGCAATTGGAAACCCTCCTCAGCAGTGCTGAACCTGCTCTGAAGCTGGACACTGAGGCCTTGCATCCTTTCTCTGTAGTCAGCTCTTGGTTCAGAAATGCAAGGTTAATTTTGGTCAGAAAATTGAGCAGCTGTAGTTTGAGCCAGTGTTGTTCTATCCTTTACTTCCCAAGCATTTTCCAGTTTCTTTGGAGGCTGTAACTCCCAGAATATACTTGAATAGGGAATCTTAGTGTTTTCTGTGTTTATATTTTTATTTGAGGGTAGAGGGAGGCAGTCATAGCATATCAAGTCGTAGGAAATACAGTCTCCAAAAATAAAGTTTACTGTTGGCATGGGCAGAGAAGAAAAAAGCACTCATAGTGTAGAGCGTTGTGGGAATTGTAGTGTTTTATATGCATTCATTTATTTCAGACTCCTAAAAATGGGGTCTGAGTCAGGCAGTGAGTGTTAGAAGATCCTGTCTCAGTCCAACATAGCTATATGAGCTAAAAGCCTGCCAGTGACACTGGCAATTAGTCTAGTGGCTCTGCACATCCTCTTGGCCAATTGTAGATGAGGTGAGAAGAGCATATTACTACCCATATCCAAGGGAATACAGAATGGGAAGGTAATTTACACACCCTTTCTGTTGGCAAATATCAGATTCTAGGTAAAGAAGTTGTCAGAAAGAGGTCATTGAACAAGTTCTGCAGAAGAAAGAAAAGAGAACGTCATCCTAAAAATTCAGAAGAAGAACACATCTTTGAAAGTGATTGCCAGTGGAAACCAGGAGAGCATTTTAGAAAATCTTCATTAGGATTCAAGGAGGTTAATCACCTTGGAACAGGAGCAGTAAGTCATAAGGATAGAAAGGTGGCTATTTGAAAACCCAGTGCTATGGGAGGAAAAATTGTAGGGAAATTTGAAATGTAATTTGAAATGTTAAAAGACAGTTTATCCTGCTGAACACTGAGTTGATGATGTGGAGAACTTCAGAAGCCCTCCCAAAATGCAGAGAGAAGCTAGAAGTGAGAGAGAAGATGATAGATCTGGAGGACAGAGAAGAGAGGTCCAGTCTGTGAGTATGTAATATTCCCAAGGAAGAAACCAAAGCATTGGAATAGAAGAATGATTTAAAAAATAGAACTGAAGAGAAAAAGTATTCCTTAAAAAAAAAAATTAAGTATAAAGATTAAAAGGGAAAACTAATGAAAAGAGACTTGTACCTAGATAGATCCTGGCAATACTTTTTGCATTCTGCGTTGGTGGTAGGGGCGGAACAAGTATAAAGAAAAAAGAGGGATGCAGAAAGGCTGGCATTCATTTCCACAGCACTAAATGCAAGGGGCCACATTTGTTTAGAGAGTCTAAGGTCGATTTCATACAGAAAGGAGCACAAAGACATCCTCAGATATGCAGGTCTCAGAAAGAATGTATGCCCTTTAAAAATTTACTCTGAAAAGATGTTTCATCTAACCAAAGATGAATCGCTATTAGCTCTAAGAAACGGTAAGTCTTAAAAGGATGGGTGGGCTTCTCTGAGGCACAGCCCCCAGCTCAGTAGCAGAGTCCTGAGCAAAATTATTATCTCTGCAAAGCATATCTGATTGCAGTGGCTGTAGTAATGAACCTGTGAAACTGGAGTGGTTGCTGCTTTCGTGGCTCCATCGGAATGAAAGTGAAAAACTCCATTATACATTCTCATAATTTATTATGGGAATAATTTTACAATTGATGTGAGATATTTCTCTGAAAAACCTCTCAGTCACGTTACTTTCATTCTCAGAAGTCTGATTACGTATGGTTACAAATGAATCACCTTGACCCAGGGAAAAGTTTAGCAAAGATGTCTTTGGACAGTGGATCTAGGAGTGATATTTTTTCATTCTGTTTTTCTGAATTCTAAGGTAATTTAAAATTTTTATTAAATACATCATTATTTAATTAAAAAATTAAAATTAAAACTCATTTTTTATTATGATGATGTAAGCTATAAACTATCCTGCTTATTTCTTTTAAAATTAGATGTAAGAGGCACCTTTTATTTGAGCTACTTGGTAACAATAATCTTAAATGAGTAAGAAACCTGGGTGCTAACTTATTGATACCAACTTTTGATTATAGATGATAAGCTTATTTGTACCTCCTTATTGTAATTGAGACAGGTTAAACTATTCTCATTCAGTTCTAAATTTATAGTCTTCTGTAGTTAGGAATATGAAAGAACTAGCAAGCTCTCAGGTTAGAGGACAGGCTGTTTTTTTCTCTCCCAGTTTGTGGGAATTTACTGAGATTTGTCATATTGAAAATAGAAGCTTCTCATTAGGGCTAGAAAGTAGGGAATTATTTTCAAAAAAGAATTCATAAAGATGCTGTATTATTTATTGCTGCAGAAAAATTGCCCTAAAGCATAGCAGCTTTAAATAACAAACATGTACAGTCTTATAGTTCCTGAAGTCAGGAATTGGGGAGCAGCTTAGCTGGGTGGTTCTGGTTCAGAGCCTCTCATACTGTTGCAGTCAAATTGTTAGCTTTCAACTGCTGAGGCTGCAGTTGCCTCAAGGCTCAACTAGAGCTGAAGGCTTTACTTCAAAGTTCAGCCACAGGACTGTTGGCAGATCTCATTTTCTTACATGCTGATAGGCCAAGAGTCTCAGTATCTTTCCACTTCCAAGCTTACTCACAGGGCTGTTCACAAGGGAGAGGTGGAGTGGGAGGGAATCTCCAGAGTGCCCAAGATGGAAGCCACAGTCTCTTATTAAACCTGTTCTCAGAAGTGAATAGGTTACTTCTGCCTATGCTGTTGGTTACACAGACCAACCAGGGTGTGAAATACCAGGAAGTGAGCCATCTGTGAGTTCAGATACCACAGATGGCTCTTGGTCTTCTGAATTTTTTTTCCTAACTTAGTGCGAAGCTAAATTTAGGAATAATTCAGACTAATATTTCCCCAGAACTTATCAGGAGAAGGTTTTTACTTCTATTTCAAAGAAAGGGCCTTCAGGAACTGTAAGTTATGCAAACAGGTATAGATCCCTGAGAGTATATTTTATTGTGTTTTAAGTAAGTATACTGAAGATGAATGTTTATTTTTTAGACTCAAGATATGGCATGAAGGGGGAGAGCCTTTCTCCTAAGTGAGTATGATGCATTTTTAGCTGATAAGCAGTAGTCAAAGCACAGCTAGAATTTCAGCCATGTCTGAATGTTTTAAGTAGCAAAATGCAAGGGACCACTCTTTTCTTAGTTCATTTAATCAGTTTGCATTTTCAGGAGAATGAAAATGAGAAGTGCTGAAATTCAAAAGAATCTTAATAGGATTGACATTTATTAAGTGAGGTGACTCTCTGTGCATCAGCCATGTTTTAGTGGCCATTCAGGGAGGACATGGGCTTAGGAGATACACCACCCTCGCTCTGATATTTGTTCACTGTGTAATGTTGGGCAAGTGCTTAACTTCTCTTAAGTATCATTCGTTTATCTGTGATACGACATTGACATAATTACCTCATAGAGTTTTGGGGCGGAACAAATGTAATAATGAATATATGGCACTTAGTACTTTGCCTGGCTGGTAGTAGAACTCCATAAATGATATTACTGGTATCAATAATTAATCGTAACCTTCTATATTAATAATTTCCCTAATAAACTCAATTCAAGTACCAAACCCTTTCTTGAGACATTTGAAGTTTAGATAATCTGTTGAGAGCAGTGTCTCTCTCTGTCTCTTGGATGAAATCCAGGTGCAGGTAAAATACTAGATTTCATAGGCTACATTTTATTTTCCATTTAAAATGAAAATAGATTGGAGACCCATAGAATTTTTTAAATTGAGGCATAATTGAGAGCCCTGTAGAATTTAGATTACTATTTTAATAAGAATGTCAGTGAGAAAATTACTACTATTAGCTTCTAAAATAATAATGTTTGGGTACATATAAGAAATAGCACCCTAGAAGTAGCTTTCTAATCTTTCATCCTTTGCCTTTGCATAGTGCTCTAGTGTTCACAAAGTGGGTTCACATGCCTTATATCATCACATCCTCAGAATAGTCCATCCACATTTGATGTGCAGGGAAATAGGATTAGAGAGGTAAAATGACATACCACAAAGGCCATGCAAGGGGAAACAACAGAGCTGGTTTGAATGAGTTCATTCCATTTATGTAACTTGTATTGAATGTTGGTCATGAGCCAGGTGCTATGCTAGGCATTGGGGACGTTGAGATGACCAAAGTATTTCCTTTCCAGCCTGGATCTCTCTCTTCTGTGGCTATAGGATCTCCTTTCTGCCTGGGCTAGGCAGAGAAGGAGGATCTGTACAACACTTGAGTAATTTCAGTTCTACCAGTTTGCCTGGAGTTCCAGTTGCCTTCTCTTGGTTCCTGGGATCTGGAGGCCTGAGACTGTTTGAGGCCTTGCTCGGCCCTGGCAAGGGAGTGACAACTCTGCCCCTGAAGGCTGGTTCTATCCAGCAAAGTACACAGTTTCCTCTCCACTGAAGTGGTTTCCCTTAACATGACATCCCTCCATCCTTCTACTTTGTTCATCACTCTTGATGGGGGTTCTTAACTTTGGCAGTACTGATATTTGGGGCCAGATAACTATGTTATGAGGGCTGTCCTGTGCGTTGTAGGGTGTTTAGAAGCATCCCTGGTTTCTACACAGTAGATGCCAGTAGGACATAAACTCCCTTTTCCCCTCTCCAATTCTCACAAAAATGGTTCCAGACTTGCCAAATGACCCACAGAGTCTGTGAGGGCCAAAATTGCCTCTGAGCCAGAAATGAAGGAAGGCCACAGGACTGGACAACTTTGGCCTATAACTTGAAAGGGGAAATATTTGATTCTACTTTATAGCTAGCACTACATATGGCATGCTGCTTCATAATGTTTATGTTATTTTTCTTTTTGGTTAATTATGCTAACAGTTTCTTACATATTAGATTTCTACAGTGCAAGTTCTGAGGAAATAAATTTAGCAGGTGCTGTCAGATGAAATAGTCATTTCCAGATACTGGTAGAATGATGATACTTTTATGTAATAAGTGTTCTGTAAGACATAAATCATTTTCTCAATGAAGAAAATACATATCTTCCTTGACCATAACCTTAAAACCTTGGTGATAGTCCTATGACATCATTACTATGACTCTGATTAACTGTATATAGAAATTCATAGAAGAGATTAGTTCAAGCTCTTTCAAGAACAGTGAGTCTCCTTAAATGCTGTTGACAAAAATAGGAAATGTATAGTGACAAGAAGGTTTTAGGTTACGAACACCTTTCTTGATCCAACACTTTGAGCTTGCCTCCTTTATTTAGAATATGAGGAGAGAATGGAATCCATGCAAAGAAGGAACAAGGAAGCGCTGTATCTGTAGTACTTACCAGTGGCTGGAGATGAATGGGGAAAAGAATTGATAGACTTTATAAAAAAGCAGCAGTTTTAATTGGGAATGTTCAGATAGAGGGGACCATAGACATTGCAGAGTCAAACTTATAATACATGTAGAGCAGGGATCAGCAAGCTTTGTTGGTAAAGAGCCAGGTAGTAAATAGTTTAGGGCTTTGTGGGCAGTATGTTCTCTGTTGCAACTACTACGCATTTGTGTGAAAGAAGACATAGACGATATGTAAATGAATGAGTGTGGCTGTATTCCAATAAAAATGTACTTATGGACACTGAAATTTGGATTTCATATCTTTTCCACATGTCACAAATGTTCTTTTGACCCCCCCCCCCCCCCCCCCCCCCCGGCACAGACAGGGATTTAAAGCTAAAAACCATTCTTAGCTCACAGGCCATACAAAAATAGGTAACTGGCTGTTGTTTGCTGACCCCTAAATCTCAGTTAGTGATACTGTTAGCCAATAAAGAATATAACACGATGGGGGAGCAGAATATCTATCCCATGGCCCACCCTCCTTCATATCAAGAGAAGTTAAAAATATAAAATTTGCTTTATTTTGGAGGTTAAGATGAGAATAATAAAGTAGTAATATGAAAGGATGTGTAGTTAATACTCAATGGAGTTAGACCAGTAATATTCTTAAGAATTTGCTAAAAATATAAAAACAAAACCATTCAGCAGGCAGTCAGAAGTAGGAAGAATGCAGTAGTTTGTGAGGATGTCTTCTGGATTTAACTGCAGAGCTCTTTGAAGATTCTAAATCCATCAGAATTCATTGGTATAGTTTTGTAAGACCTTTCTTACAATGACACCTGAGAATGTTCCCACTTGTAAGCACAGAAGAAAAATAAAATGAAAGGACCTTTAAAGAAAGTGGATATGTTTTATTGACTCTTGCTGCAACAAATCTCTTAGGTCTGTTATTCAGAGACAAGCTTAAGTGAGGAGAGCATTGCTACTTAATTTAACCAACTTTTTTTCTTTTTAATATATCTTTTTATTGATTTTAGAGAGAGGAAAGGAGAGGGAGAGAGTGAGAGAGGGAGACTGAAACATCAATGATGAGAGTGTCATTGATCGGCTGCCTCCTGCACGCCCCGACTGGGGATGGAGCCCTCAACCCGGGCATGTGCCCTGTCCGGGAATCAAACGCTGATCGCCTGGATCCTAGGTCGACGCTCAGCCGCTGAGCCACGTCCGGCCAGGCTAACCTACCTTTTTAGGGCTTAGTGTTGGCAAGATATTTGGAAATATTGCTAAATACAAAATATTTTCAGATTTTTGATCCAGAAATGTAAGGTGGGATTTTGCCATGCCTTATGCAGCATGGTGAGAATGTTTCTTCCTTGCTTTGGTTTCTTCCATCTTCTAGAGCAGGTGAAAAAAATGAATTCCCTCGGAAGGAAATATTCCCAGTTAAGGAAACAGCTAATAGAAAGAATAGAGAAATTTTTCTTGAACCACATATATCAAATTTGATGATTACATGAAAGAAATACAGCCTCTCAAAAGAAGCAGAATCAACTGTTAGCAATAACTCAGAAAATGAAACTTATTGGATGGAATTCTATGGGGCAAAAGTTTTATTTCAATGAGTTCAAATGAAGTTTGTTTTTACATTTTTATATCTTTTTGAAAATGAGTTTTTTTGTATATGCTTGATACGAAGGAAGACATTAAATTTAGAAAATACAACTTTTGCCATACTGATTTCCCCTCCCCGTTTATGGAGCTTTGTTTGCTGCTTTGTAAATGGGAGAAGAAACTTGAGAGATGCTGGATATCTTAAATTTGGACAACTTCATTTGAAACTGATAGTTGGTAATACTGAAAAATAAAATTAGTTGGTAAATTTGTAAATTTATGTTGTTTAATATACCAAAACAGGTTGAGGTAATTTCTATGAGCCTTAATAAAGAACTTTCTAATGATAAGTTAACAAAGTGATTTTAGATATTTTTAAAGTACTTTGAAATGTAAATAAAAGTTACAGAATTCTTCTTAGTAAACTTTCCCCTATGACTTAACGATGAAATTTACATTTCTGATTGACTAATGAGATTAGGGAAACTTTTGATTTGTAAACCAGGATATTGGACAGTGCTTTGTATTTAACTGGAGCTGATGTGTTCTCT
Source organism: Miniopterus natalensis (assembly GCF_054644295.1). Classification (NCBI taxonomy): domain Eukaryota; kingdom Metazoa; phylum Chordata; class Mammalia; order Chiroptera; family Miniopteridae; genus Miniopterus; species Miniopterus natalensis. Next base: position 19,528,613 of record NC_142081.1, on the reverse strand, counting down.
TGTGTTTTACTCTTTTTTCAGTGAAACCAGCAGTGTGTGTAGCAGCAGTGACACAGGGCTCTTTACCAACGATGAAGGACGGCAAGGTAATCTTGATCCCAGCTTTAGGAAGATTTTAATGATTATAGGAGTGAGTCACTGAGAATATGATAGTTGTCTATAGCAGTGGTTCTCAGACTTTAGGGCATATAAGAATTGTTAAGACTGGGGAATTGTTAAGACTCCAAATTCTTGAACTCCTAGAAATCAAATAGGTCTAGAATTGGCCCTTAGAATCTGCATTTTTCATAAGCACCTGCGGTGATTTTTATGCAGAAAGTTCAGTCTTTGAGAATCATTGATCCAGGGGGATTATGGTGTCAAGGATGGCACTCTGGGAAGTTGCTTTTTATTAAAACCAAAAAATAGCCTCATGTATTACTTTCTTTTTTTGGATGTTAAAGCATTCTTGTTTTCACATAGAGAGAATTTATTTTTATAACCTTATTTATAAATGAGCACAGTGTTCTGGGTGAATATATTATAGAAAACACCTTTCTAATGTTAAAACTCCTAAAGTTTAGCATAGAACACTGAATAAGGCTGATGTATGTTAATTATCAGTTCTTTATTTTTACTACCTAAACAGTAACCTGAAACTGTTTAAAAAAGACTTTGTTCTTGTCCTGAACACTTGCTTAGGACCACAATAATTGGGTACCAATAAGAATTTCATATTGAAATTCCTTTGGACTAGTTTTCTTACTCTAAATAATGGATTTGTAGATCTCTAATGTCCCTTCTAGCTCTGAAATCCAGAGATTTTTCTACAAGGGCTAAGTGATTGAAGGACAGAGAGGCACGGTGGCTACATGTCTTGGTTGATACAAATAGGTTGCCTAGTAACTGAAGGGATCCGGGAGCTGTGAGACTGGAGACCCAAGTCCTGATTTTGGAAAGAGAGACCATGGAGGGGGTGGTGTCTCACCCATGCCTCAGAGTTAATAAGCATGGATGGAGTTGTTAAGCTTCCTGCTATATGGGAGTTGTGAGTACATTTCCGTGTCTTTCTGATTCTGAGGGAGCTAGGGGTTGTTTGAGGTTGTGTGTGTGTATATTCCCTGGTAGGTTCTAGTCAGGATTTTGATTCTTCTATCTTCTACCAGGAAGGTGTGGTTGTCTTTCCGTGAATGAGCTGGTGCATACTGTTCAGAATTACTAATATTTACTCTTTTTCTTTGCTTTTACTGCAATGCTATGAATTGTCATAATGCATCTCTTAAAGATTATGCTGTGAAATTATAAAGAGGAGGAAGAAAGTGAGGACCTATTACAACAGATTAGGTTTTGGGCATTTGAAAAACCTTTCCACTGATAAAAAATCCTTTATCACAGAAGATTGTGGAATATTCTACAGCCCCACCTTTCTTCTTTGCCTCTCTCTCAACTTTACATATTCTGGTGATAATTTAGATGCCTAGAGTTCTCAGAACAAAGCTATGTTATTTCCTGCTTCCATGTCTTTGTTTATGCTGGTCTCCGCCTGAAATCTCATCCTCACTTTTCCTTGAATGGCTGCTTATCCACTAAGACACAGTCCTTTTGCTTCTCTGGGGCATATTTATGGACTACATCTGTGGGTTTTCTTACCTTCATAGGTTGGGCCAGTAAGAGGCATCAGCAGAAGAGTGGAGGGAGAAAGGGAGATGGATGAGATTGGGTGTAATAGTCAAGTTTTTATTAAGATAATACTGTTTAACAATTCCAAAATTTCAGTGGTTTTTCACATTTATTTCTTACTATGGGACTGGAGGTTATCTGAGGTTCAGTTTATCTGGCTCAGCTGGTCTCCAGGCTTCAAGTTAGGTTTGTATCTACTCAGTGTGTCTTATTCTGGGCACTAGGCTAAAGAAGCAATGGCTATATGACTCACGGGCTTCTCATGGTAGAGGACATGAATGCCAAGTGACCAGGTCAGACCATGCACGAATATTTAAAGCTTTTGCTTAAATCACATTTGTTAATGTTCTACCACCTAAAGCAAGTCATATGACCAAACCCGCTGCCTGTGGGATGGGGAAGTGTGCTCTGCCTCAAGGGGAAGGCTCTGTGGAATCCCATGGCAAAAGTCACGGGCACATCATTCTATCATGGGGAGGCAATGATGAGGTGGCAACAATAATGCACTCTACTGCTTGGAGTATGGCTTCCCCGAGTCCCTTTCTGTTGCACTGCTGGTTGACTGGTGCATTCGGTGCAGAAGGCCACCACTCCTGTTGGGCAGCCTTCTCCGATAACCACAGTTATCTCTCTGGGCTCTGGTAACCCTTCTTTCCCCTTGCTCCTTCAGGTCTAGTAATGGTAAAGATCCTCACTGTGCTGGCTCCAGGGTGCTTCACCGTCCCTTGTTGGTTTCTTTCTCTTAATACTGTCTTACACCTTTGTAGGTAGTCACTTTATTAAAGTCTCAGTTACTCCATTTAAATGTGCATGTTTCCTAAAGGAATTCTGGCTGATACTCTCAGTGTAGGCACCATCTTCTAGAACCTGTACTCTTTTCTTTCCCTGTACTTGTTGCTTTCTTACATCTTACCATATTACATTATTGTTTATAGATGTGTGTTTTCTCCATTGAGGTTTTTCAAAGACAGAAACTTTTTTAAAATTATTTGCAACCACAATAGGTGACACATTGCCTGACATATATTGAGCGCTTAATAAGTAATTGGAAGCCCAGTTGAGGGGGAAAATTCTCCTTTTTCCCCTCAAACAGAATTGTACATAGAACCTCAAATTGTAAAACAGCTAAACCTATTTTGGTTAAAGCAAGATCCTAAAGGAGCAGGGTTTCAGGAGCCTGATCCACTCAGACTCTTCCTTATCTCTGGCAGCACTCTCTTGAGGAGCTCCTGCATCAGGCATCCTAGTAAACCCAGGGTGAAGACTGCGAGTCTAGATGATCTCACAGGTTGCTTCCAGTTCAGTGAGTCTCTTTTCATATTATTAAAAATCATGAGTGAATGCTTGAGAACCAAAAAAGTTCATGATAGTTTGCCATTTGTTATCAGAAAACCGACCTAGCTAAGTACACTGTTTTACTAAATGGTCTAAGGAATGCTTATGAATAAGAAAAGAATTACTATATTGAAGTACAGATAACCAAATTATCATTCATTCTAATGCCTGTCTTTAATTTATCTATGTACATGGTTTGATGAGATACTTTTAGAGTAGTGAGTCGCAAATTGTGGTCCCCAGACCAGCTTAGCATCACTAGGGAACTTGTTAGAAATGCAGATTTTTGGTCCTTCCCAGACCTGAATCAGAAACTTTGGGAATAGGGCCCAGTAGTCGGTGTTTTAACACCCCCTGCCCCCACCGTGTTCTCTGATGCACACTAAAGGTTGAAAACTATTGATTAAGAGAAACAGCTGTTGGTGGTATGTTTTTTTAAGAGAACACTTCAAGTAACTTCTTTAGTGGCAATATCTGCTGCTGTTCACCAGTATGCAGCTTTCATTTCCCCTTTTAGTGATCTCCACAGTGATTTAAGAGTTATCATCATCTTGAGTGTTAGTAGCCCATGAATCTGCTATTTCATGTGATTGACATGCCTCGAGCAGCTTCCTTGGGATCCCCAGTATACATTAGAGAATGAATGCATGAATGCATTATGAACTCTTTAGATGTTCTTGTAATAATTTACTTCATCCTTGCTATTTTGAAAGGGGGGGAAGGTTGGCAGGAATAAACTATTGGAAACTGAGATGCTATCATTGTAGACAATAGAAAGAAGTTTGAATCAAGAGCCTGGATATATGGGTCTAGTCTTGACTTTGTCATTATTGAAGAGTATGTAGCCTTGGGCAAATGATATAACTTCTTGACACAAACCTTGGGGGATTATATTATTTGTCTCTGGTTAGTTTTTTCCTGGTAGCTTGGATTGCTAGTGTCAAGATGATTTTCTGTCCCATTAATGAGGTACCAAGGAAAAGACAAGGTATGGATATACATTCTTTATTCACCTATGATGAGAAATGCAACTATAGCAAGAAATCCCTCAGGAACAGCTAGTTTTGAATTGAGAAACGTTTGTGGGCTTTGAATCCCCAAGTTCATTTATACTGCTGAGAATGGTACACAGGAGGCAGTTTATTTTTGTGGTAAAGGCTTTGGAGTTGGTCAGGCTTTGAGTTCAAATCCTGTCTTCATCATATACTACCTTGATCGTGGACCTCTTTGGGCTTTAGTTGCCTCATTTGTAAGTTGGAGTTAGTGTAAGGTTTGGAAGAGAACATATTTATAGATTTTTTAGCATGGGCGCTGGTAGGTGGTAAAGGCTTAGTAAATGGTAGCTTTATTTTTTTACTATGAAAAGCAATCCAGCATAACACAGCGTGACATTTAAATGAAGCAGGTGTGGTGTTCCAGTTGTCATAATATGGATCAAGAAGAAGAATCAAAACGATTTTTTGGACTTGGACTTCATTTTAAAGCATACTCAGACCTATAGAGCTGAGAAGTCCTCCTCCCATGTGGTTTTTGACAGAGATGTTAAAATCCCAGCTTATGAAAATGATCTCTCTACTTCAGGGGATGACGAGCAGAGTGATTGGTTCTATGAAGGAGAATGTGTCCCCGGATTCACTGTCCCTAATCTTCTGCCCAAATGGGCTCCTGACCATTGCTCTGAAGTAGAAAGAATGGATTCTGGACTGGATAAGCTTTCAGATTCCACGTTCCTTTTACCTTCTCGGCCAGCTCAAAGAGGTGAGTTCTGAGGAGACCAAACTATACTTCACGTTTTCATGGTTCTTCTGGGGGAGAATCGTCCCATGGTATGCATACTCCTTTCTTTAAGCACGCATTAACTATCTGATTTTTGGAGCTATTCCAGGGATTTTTCTAGACGATTCAAGGGTGAGTCTCAAAGTTTGAGGTTCTCTTTACCTAAATCAATACTTAGAGACTCTTGGGAGATATATTAGCAGGGCATTCTTTCAGCTTGCCATTGCCATTTGTGCCAGATTTAGGAAGCGTCTCACAGCTGTTTATCCTGCTGTGACTGATGGGCTATTGAGTACTCACTGGAAGCCTGAAGCATTGGATCTTGGAAGAGAACAGATTTCAGTAAGAACATTCACATACAAGTTACAATGGCATTTTTTGAATGGATGATTTAAAAATAGTCTTTAAATTTTAATAATTCTGTTGTGGACTTGAGCACAAATATACATCCCTTCCCTTCAGTGATGATATAGCAAGGTGGGGTGGAAAGACCTAGGACAGGGAGAAGGAAATGTGATAATACTGTCTGGGAGTGTCTGTGTAGCTCTGTGACTGTGACAGTCACTTCATTTTCTTGGGACGTCAGGGTCATTTAAGATATTGTGACATTGAACAAAAGTGTTTCAGAGGTTTCTTTTAGCTCTGTAAATGTATGATTCTAGGATTCCCAGTAATTAATAATCAACTAGTTAGTTATCAAGTATTTGTTGAGCATCTGTGTATGATCAGAATTTCAGTAAGAGCTGTAAACTGTAACATTTCATTATGATGAATTTGGGTTATTGAGGACTTCTCAAATAAGTTGGTTCTTGGTAAAGACTGTTCTCTGGCTGAGGGACATTGTTTGCTACCTTAATAATGTTTATCGAACATTTTAATGACCCTGTGTATAAGTTCTTCATGGACTAGTTAAAATACACACAAATAAGTAAGAACAGGAAGAAGAAACTTAAAGTGGCCTGTAACCCGTACTCTAAGACAATGTCATTGACAACATTTTGGTGTGGTTCTTCCAGTTGTCTCTTCTGTGTGTAGAACACATACAACAGTTAGGAAAATGGGATTATATTACACATGCTATTTTTACCATTATTTCATGAATTAGAATGGCTCTGAGTAATAACTAGCATTTAACTTATAATTAGAAATTGCTGATAATATCTTATATTTGTCTAGTTTTTTCAGTTTATTAGTACCTTCCATGTGCTATTTCATTTGGTTTCAAAACACCTGTATAAGATAGGACTAAGCAAGTGGTTATCCCTTTTTTATAGAGGAGGATGCCTAGGTGAGAGGTAAATGAGATGCCTGAGATCATAGTGCTGGTGTCAAAGACATGGGAATAGTAAGTCCTTGACAAATATCCTACTGATACTAGTTTAAGGATCAGTTTAGTAGATCCTGGGCTGGAAGACCTCTGGTGTACTAGAAGCATGCCATTGCTAATGAATCTTTTGCATCTCAGTAGAGAACTGCCTTTTTGTTTTGTTTTAGGGTACCATGCTCGCTTGAATCGTCTGCCTGGAGCTGCAGCTCGATGCCTCAGAAAGGGGAGAAGGAGGCTTGTTGGGAAGGTGATAGCTCTTATTGTTTACCAGGCTCAGTGGGAGGATAATATTCTCTATGGGATTTGTGTACCCTCTTGATAATCAGAGGTGCTGCAGAACACCCTGGAGTGAATTAAGCCAACTGGAATAGTTTGCAAGTTCATAAGAATGAACATTATATGGGATATGAATGGATACACACATAAAGGATGAAGTTTAATTCATATGGAAGTTCTTACAAAGTGTACACTGTCATGACAGTATCTGTTGTCTAAATCTACAGGCCTGATTGCTGTCTCTTCTATTCTTTTGATTAATATTATGTTATTATTATATAAGTTAAAATACTCTTGGCTTCTTTATGATTCCTCATGAATTCATGGATGCTTCTTTTGTCCTATATTTGGTCTTTTATTTTAGAATTCATTAAAAAGAAAAAACTGGTACCTGGCTGGTGTTGCGCAGTGGTTGAGCATCGACCCATGAACCAAGAGATCACCAGTTCAATTTCCGGCCAGGGCACGTGCCCAGGTTGCAGGCTTGATCTCTGGTAGGGGGTGTGCAGGAGGCAACTGATGGATGTTTCTCTCTTATTGATGTTTCTATCTCTCTCTCCCTTTCCCTTCCTCTCTCTAAAAATCAATAAAAATATATTTTAAAAAAGAAAAAACTGAAGAAAAACTTGTTACCAAATTTCAAAACCCCTCACTAGCCGTGAGGGAGGAATATCTACCACTTACTCAGTTCTGCCTTTTCCAGGGACTGTGCTGGGCACTCAGTTCATTTAATTCTCCTACAATCTTGAAAAAAGGTGATACTCCTCTTTAGCAGGTGGGAAAAACTTGGGTTTAAAAAAGTTCAGTAATGTTTGATGTTATCCAGATACAAGTGGCAGAGTAGAGAATTGAACCCAGGTCTACTTCTTCTTTCTTTCAAATTTAAAAAAATACTTATTTTTCACTTTACCTTTGAGATTGAATATAGGTTAAGATTGGGGCTCATACCCAGTCAGAGAAGGTGGTGGTCAGCAAAGAGTGAAGAAAGGAGAGGCATTTTAGAGCATCGATTAATTGGTTTACTCAATAAGCATTTATAATGCCTACTGTGTGGCAGGCTCTGTGCCAAGCCAGATGTGTAATAGTCAGAACCAAAGTATGGATGCCCTCAGAGAGCTACTGCTTTATAATTAGGGAACTGGTTTTTGAAGTTTTAACCATACAGAAAGAAATAAGGCTGTTTATTTCCAGATGAACTTAGATTCTTTTTATCTTTAAATTCAACTTCAAATGTTTAATTAGAAAGACAGTTGATTATTGGAAGAATGATACCTTATTCTTATTGTCACTCATTTTCCTGACAATAAAAGGCTGCTTTTGCTATTCTGGGTGCTTATTTTTGACAGCTAGCAGGTTAGGACTGAGTGCATGGGGTGGAGGGCAGCAGGAGGCTGGGAGTGGGAAACAGAGATGGTTTGATTTTTTTCTCTTTATTGGTTAAGCTTGACAGACAGTGTTCTCCCTATTATCTACCTTACTTTGTTTCAGCTCCTATAAAATAAGAGCCTTTCACTTCCATGGAAGTAAATCAGTTCATCTTGAAGGCTCCCTTTAGCTTGCCTGGAAGAAAACTGGGGCCTATTGGACATCTCTAAGGATTGCAAATGAATAGAATAATATTTACTTGTTTAATTCATCTTCATCACCTTAAAGGGATATTTGTCATTTCTAGCAGAGGTCACTGTTCTGCCCCCTTTTCCCCCCTCCCCCATCCCTCTTCTTTTTTTCTAAATTGTAATCATAAATAATGAGTTTCATTCACAGCTCCCTGCCAGCGAGCTGCTAATTACGCAAAGTACTGCTTGTAATTTACACAGTAATAAACTGTAAATTTAAACATTACGGCACTTTAAGTTAATAATTTTTTTGCTGTAACAAATAGCTCATTTTTCATCCATCTTTTCCCTTGGCACTGCTACCACGGCTGTGTCTGTGACCAGAAGGCATAGGTGTAGGGATGACGAATATGAACAATACAGTATGTGAAACCTTTCCATCTAGCTCCACTCCTGCCCAGAATCTGACCTCAAATTAATTTTTCTCTAGCCAGTTCTGCTAAAATGTGTATCCTAATATTTAAGCTAATTATACACATAGATGAATACAGATAATAATATTTGCCCAGAAACAAATGTGTTTTAGTAACAAGCTTGACATTCTTGACATTCATGCCCTGTGACTTATGCTCTCTCATCTTAGCACTTGCTCGTATGTGCATAACTCTTATTCATATATTGTTGGTATGCTTCCCTGGGCACTGTGATAGATATTCATTGTAAATATGCTCATGTTAAATGAAGGGTGAGTGCCTTCTGCCATTTTCCAATTTTTTGGAGATGATTAGTTTCTGAATTACTTGTGGTGTTATGGTAAGATTTCATATTGCAATCTTGAGAACCCCAAATTTAAGAACCAATTTATACAAACTTCTATTATTACTTTAAGAGATGACATTTGACAGACAAAATACAGGTGACAGTTTTTGTATGTTGCAAAATTCCTTTGCGGTGTATACATCTACTCAGTAGGTATTTAGGTGTTACCAGTGAGGACTCTGTAAATGCCCCATTATGAAGGCTGTTGGACTATAATTGTATGACTCTAGGGAGCTTGATGTGCTGCTGGCCTGTTAAAAATTAGCTGCTGTTGGATTTTTTAAAAAAGTGTTTTTATTTCTATATACTTTAATAATTTCAGGAGGTATTACTTTAATAAGATTATATATATAGTAAACAATGTTTATAATGACTTTTTTTGAAACACTAGAGAAAAGTAAGTCTAGGGTAACATGAGATACTTAAAAATTTTTTTAAATTGATTTTAGAGAGAGGGGAAGGGAGAGACACATCAATGGGAGAGAGAAACATGCCTCCTACATGTGCCCTGACTGGGGGGTCAAACCCACAACCTAGGTATGTGCCCTGACCGGGAATCGAACCACAACCCTTTGGTGCCTGGGATGATGTTCCAACCAACTGAACCACACCAGCCAGGGCAACATGAAATACTTCTAAGTTAGATTCCCATAAAAAGAAATATAGTTGCTGTTAGATATTAAGATTGACATTTGACATGTGCCTTTGAAGTCGCAGGCGTAGTTATGGGAAAGTGTGAACTTGATGACAGGTTGTGCTTTATATATTTGTTTCTGTGGTTAGGTGACACTCTTGTCTTTATTGTCTTTTCAGGAGACCAGCATAAGCACTTTGGGTACTGAGAGGATAGGCCACATCATTAGTGACTCTCGGCAGAAAGAGTAAGTGCTTTATATTTGCTGTCTAATCTAGTCTGTTCCTTGGAGAAGGAGGCAGAGGAAAGTTTTATACAGGAATCTAGAAATCCAACTTTCGAGCTGAAAGAGGCGATCGTAAAGATTTGTACTTTATAGCAGTCAACATTGCTAATACTCTAAATCTATGGGTGACTATTTTTTCCTTTCTAGACTAGTTCTTATTTCTTTGCTTTTTATATCTATAGGTGCTGCATTTTGAAAGTAGCCTCCAGTAAAGATGTTACATTTTAAACTCATTTTTCTGTCTCTCAAAATTTTTTTTGTTCAAAATGGGTGATTGCCTCTACATTCGCTTAGATTCCCTTCCTTTTTTTTAGAGCTCTATATAGAGAAATATCTTTTTGTCCTAACTCCTGTGATGAGTACAGCTAAAAAGCCCATGTGTAGCTCTGGGAAACATTCCTCCCCTTCTTGTACAGCCTGGTCCCCTAACATGATTGGTTCTTTGATGTCTCCTGAACACGTCGTGGTCAGTACCCAGTTATGCTCCTATACCTATCCAACCTGGGTGAATTTTTAATTTACAACATAGGCAAGATTGAGTGTAGTTTATGCCTTTGTTGAATTGGGGATCCTGTTGTCACTGCACAGCAGAGAGAGCACTGATGTCACAGCATAATCTGGGGCTTATTTGTAGAGTGTCTAGTCTTTTACATTCCATTACAAGGCTTTTTCCTTCGAAGAGTTATTTTCTGCAAGAAAGTTCAGCCAAATTAGCATCTCTTTTCTTCTCCAAGTCCATCTTTTCCCATTTCTTTCTTGTCTTCACTTCATTATGCCAACATCCTTCTGTCTTCTCCTCCTCTCTATAATTTTCTTATCAATTCTTTTATTGTTTCCTTTACTGTTATTCTCTCTTTTTCTTTAGTGTCTGGTTACCATCAGCTGGGAAAAGGGAACGAAATCAGGTAAGGTCTTTCCTTCATCATCTTTATTTTATCACTTGATTTCCTTTTCTTTAGAAAGAATAAAGTGTTGGCTTCTGATTTTCCTCACATTTCTGCTTGTGCACATGAGGTAAGGTTCCTGTTCCCTATGCTGTTCTCATTTTCCTGGAGGACTCTTCCCCAAAATAGATATTCACTGATAAGAACTGTAGCTAATTCCCCTTGTTGGGTTCAGTGATCTTTAGTTTATTACCTGTAACACATATTCATTAGGAACCCTGTTCTTATATTAGTTTTGAACTTGGCAGTAAGAAATCATAATGAACCTCATCTGCTTATGGTTTAGTTCAGCAGCAGAATCTTGTGCTGAGAAGTATACCATTGAAGCCTACGTGTATGAGACAGAAGGAGGTAGAGCTGCTTTGGGTGAAGTGGGGTCAAGGGCTTAGAGCCTTGCCCTCTTAGTCTTGTCCCTAGCTACCCCATGAGGGAGCCCTTGGCACACCTAGTCCTTTGTAGGGGTCATCATTTAAAAATTACTGACAGTGGCTATTGTTCCTTTATATTGGAAGCTTTTGATTTTGGAGGGGAGAGAGGTTGCTTTATCTTGGTGATTAGTTATAAAATAGATGTAATCATTATATCAAACTCATTTCATAGAAATAGAGTAAGGACAAGGCTGAGTAATAATTTGATATAAAAATATTAAGTAACTAGTGCAGGTGGTGAGCAGATAAGGGGAAAGTCATTAAGGTAGCATATGAGAAACTGCCGCTTGGGGAACTCCAAGCTAGAGTACTCGTCGGGTTTGCATCAGAGGACCTAAAGGTAGAGGGGACCTTTGGGGATCACCTTGTCCAGATGTGTTATTTACAGATGAGGTTTAAGCTATTTGTCCAAAGTCATAGAGCTCATAGAACTGCGACTGGAACCTCTGACATAGACAACAATTCCGTAGTTTGTATTCTTCTAAGTTCTTTTGAAATGACCACTTGGAGTTCTTTTAGTCTTAAAATATATTTAGTTCTGAAATTTTAGGGGAGGTTTATTTATTGTTGAAAAAGTCTAAAGAAAGTTAGCAAACATAAAATGAGGTACTTTTATGTATACTATCCCATTTGATCCTCGCAACCACTTTTTGAGGTCCGTGTAATTACTTTATATATTACTGAGATGTTTTATAGATGAGAAACTGAAATTATTTTATAAACTGAAAGCAATGTTTCATTCAGTTCTCATAATCTGTAAAATAGGTAAGACAGAGATACATCCATTTCACAGGTGAGGATAGTAAAGCTCAAAGAGATTATGTGGTTTGTAATATATGGCAACTCAGTGGTAGACTGGAACTAAACATAGTTATCCTACTTCTTAATGTAGTTCTGTTTTCACTGTTCTATGCTGCTGGTATGTGCTAACCAGTTATTCCCTGGAAACATTTCCAGGATAAGGAAGTGAAAAGGTAATTTCATGCTAGTCTTCTTAGGTCCAAGGGGCGATAATCAGTAGGCATAAGTTCTGGTTATGTCAGTTGCAAAGTACAGTTGACCCTTGAACAACATGGGTTTCAACTGTGCAGGTCCACTTACACACAGATTTTTAAAAAAATAAATACTGAAATGTATTTTCTCTCATTTATGATTTTCTTAGTAACATTTCCTTTTTCCTAGCTTTCTTGTAGGAATACAGTATATAATACATGTAACATACACAATATGTGTCAATTGACTGTTTATATTATCAGCAAGGCTTCCGGTCAACAGTAGGCTATTAGTAGTTAAGTTTTTGGGAAGTCAAAAGTTGTACATGGATATGCGATTGTGTTGCGGGTTGGTGCCCCTAAACCCCGTGTTTATTTAAGGGTCCACAGTACTGTCATCTGCCATTTAAGTAATTACTGTTTATCAGAAGTTTTTGAAAAAGAATAGTCTTCTTGCTGAGGTGTGGTAAATGAGGTATGTTAGGGTACAGTACTGGATGTGTGCAACCTTCCTGAGTGGTGTCTGCGGGACAGCAAAGGAGTTGAACGGTCAAAGGGAAAAAGTAATCAAATAGCAGGTTACCCATTATGATCAGGTCTGTTTCACATAAGCCTTACTAAAATATTCTTATTTATTTTTGCAGTTTAATCCCCTTTCTCCCCTTTACTCTCTGGATGTTCTTGCTGATGCTTCTCACCGAAGGTGTTCGCCAGCACACTGCTCTGCCAGGTAATTGTCTTCTAGTGGCTTTTTCTCCCATATGGTATCATTTTCCTTTTTATAACACTTTTTAAATTATAAAGTATGTTTGTGTGTAGTATCCAATTTGATCTTTCCAACAACCTTTTGAGGTCAATGGATGTTTTACAGATGTAGAAACTGAGGCAGAGTAGTGCTGTATCTTTCATGTGGTCATGTGACTAGTATGTGATTTAAGTTTCAACTTTGACCTAAGTCTTCTAGCTCATATTTCATATTTCTTCTGCCACAAGCCCTGTCTTCCGAGAACATTATTAATGGTCCTTGCCATGGCCTGCAAAATACTGCGTAATCTGATTTCTGCCTGTATGTCCAAATCCCTTTCATAAACTTCTTTCTCCTCACTGGGGGAGGGATCCAGCTGCACCAGGGAGCTCCATTTTTGTTCTTCAAAAATAGCAGCCCTTTCCTGCCTCTGAAGCTTCACACGTGCTCTCTGTGCCTGGACTACCGTCTTAGAGTATTCCCAGGATTGGCTCCTTCTCTTTTCAACTTGGGCTTTCTCCTCAGGGAGTTCCTCTCAGACCATCCTATTTAAAGGGACCATCTCTACCACTTTCCACTTATTGTCTCTTTTTTTTAGAGCTTTAACACAGTCATAATGACTTTGTTTACTGGGCTCCTCCTCCCTCCCAACCCCCTCACTAGAATATAAGCTTCAAAGTGTGGGGGCCTTGCCTTGTTCACTGGTACATCCCCAGCATCTAATGCAGTGTCTGGCACTTACTAGGCATTTAGTATACATTTGTCAGAATGAATCCTGAGCCCACATAGGAGAATGAGTTTAGCGCCTCTCAATATAAATTCTCTTAAGTTAGGTGACATGCAAAGTAAATACGTTTTTATTGTAGCATCTCCTAGCAGGACTATTGTGCATGAAAGAGCAGTTAATAGGCTGAACCAAAGGACTTTTGTTATTCTAGTAGCACAATTTCTTTCCAAGGTTCTGATTTTTTTTCTTACTAATATGTTCTTAAATGGATATGTTCATAGGATTTGGGGCACAGAGTGCACAAAGATATTCTTTCGTGGATACAATTAGAATTTCCACTGTGGGCTATAACAATAAACTCTGTACCATAAATGCTGCCAGACCTAGGAGAAATAGTATATAAGTGGGAAAGTCTTTTGAAAAGAGAGACCATCACAAATGGTGTTACTAGGAAAGTGGGAAATTGTGGGATGATGATAAACTACTGTAAGGCCTTCTCTTCAGTAGATTGCAATTTATTCATCATTCATTCACTCATTCAACATTTGCTGGCTCCCTACTATGTGGAAGGGTCTTTGTTTAGGTACTACCTTAAGGAGCTCCCATTCTCATGGGGAAGTCAGGCGTGGAAATCGCCAGTTAACAATACGGAGTGATAAGTGCATAAAGGTTTGCACCAGAATGACATGAAGCACAGAGGAGGGTCTTCTAGCTTAGAGACCCAGGGAGGTTTTCTTAGAGGAGGTGGTGTTCAAGCTGTCTTGGAAGACACAGGATTTCAGTCCACAGGAAAGCAGTCCTCAGACTTTTTGTCTTAATACCAAATAAAGTAAAGGCCATATATATTCTTTGGGAAGACTGTAAGTGGCACGGTATCATGTCAGATGCTGAAAGTGAATTATTAGCCTTCCCTCCTTTACCTCTCTACCTAGAGTTGTGCTTTGCTCCGTATCCATGCTTTTGTCTGGTTTCCTTTTGCCTTTAAAGCCTGGAGTGGGTGTCAACTTCTTGTTTCATTGTATATCTTATTATTCACATCATTATTTTCATTTTCTTGCTGGCAGTGCTTATGGCTGGACTTGGAAACATAAGGAAGTGTGGACTATGCTTCTGGTACACTCAGCTCTAGGGAAATATTGCTTATTGCTTTAGACCATTGCTAAAAGCAAAGCTAGAGAATGGACAATTATAGCTCATAGCTTGTCCTTCTACACATCATTTCTAGGGTGGGTACAAAGTGGGTTGCACATATGCGATTCTTTGGGAAAGGGGAAGAAAAATTTTTAAATTTACATTTATTTTCTTCTTATTAAATTTTTTGTTTTAAATTGTTCATATATTAGTCTAGCAGCACATATTTTTTTGTGTTGCGTGTATTACATATATATGGAGTGTTCGTTCAAATTTTTTACTCATGAGGGTGCACACTCAATAAAGTTTGGTGACTACTAATCTGTGGGGATGGTCAGCACAAGTGACCTCTATGCAGTGTTTAGAAAATGTGGATGATGAAACACTGAGCCCCCAGGGCTCCCTCTCATTCCTTTGAAATAGTGGGATCCCTGCCCGGCACAGGGTCAGTAGAGAAGAAGCAGTCTAGTTTCAGTGTGGCTGATGGATGAGGTTGGAATCAGAACTGGAAGGTGGATTATGAAGAGTGGACAATTTAACAAAGCCTGGCACCTAGGACGGGGAATGTTAAAGATTGGTGGTGGCAGGGAAGAGGCAGGTGAATGACTGTATCAAAAACTGTTTCGAATGGAAATTTTATCTTTTTCTCGTTCCATTTTATCTGTAGTAGGAGAAATTTCTTTCAAAGCATCTGGGCAGCACTGGGAATTTCACACCCATCATTAGAACGATTTGTGTGTGTGTGGTGACTATGTTATCATTAGTGGTATAATTTTATTTTGCGAAGAGAGAAGTGTTTCCTGTTTTATCACAGCTTTCCCCGAGGAGGGCTGGTGTATTAATTTGCTGTATTGCCTCCTGGCTGTTCCCAGGCTGTTTTTCCTCTTCATCATGGAATTTTTAATGGCCCTGGTGCCTCTTGGGAAGCATGTGAGGAAGAGTTCCTCGGGGAGCGCTTTTCTTTTTTCACATGCCTATAATTACTCTCCTTTAAGAGCACAAAGAGTTTGATAATCATGCCTGAACTGTGAAGGTTTCCTCCTGTCTGTTGGTTATTGAGCTGAGGCTGCTTCCTGCCTGGATGTGGCCAGTCCCACAGTCCCCCACACTCAACTGCATGAGAGTGAGGACCCCTTAACCACCTCGTCACTGCTACAGCATTATACAGCTCTGGTTATCACTGTGAGGCCTGGGTGCTGCTGGGGCCATGAGTGACCTTAAGGCACTTTCTTGTTTAGTATTTCATTGGTATAAACAAAGAAATAATAGGATCGTGAGTTTAAGAGGTCGTTTTATTGATGCTTCATTTTAATATAGCCCAGATGGCACGTGCAATGGATGGGAGAGGGAGTCTTTGTGGTGATTGTGCCACCTAATAGATTTGTGGGTTAAGAGGTTTTCAAAAATACCACTCTAGAAGTACTTAAGTTGGTGGTTTTCAACCCTGGCTGCACTTTGGAATCACCTGAGGAGCTTTAAAAAATATATCCATGCAGTGTCCCACTTCCCATGATTATGATTAATTGGTCTGGGATGAGGCCCAGGCACTGGCATTATTTTAAAGCCCCAGGTAACTCTAATATGCAGCCAGGGTTAAGAACTACTGCCCTAAATGCATATGGTTTTATGATTGGTGCTTTGTAATTTGCTTAACAGGAAAACTCATTTCATAATTGGCGTGAGCTCTGTACTTTGATACTGTGAGCATGATTTTTTGTGGGAGGTAGAACACTGGACTTCTCTTAGCTTTGGAGAACTGTGTAGGTGAGAATAGAGTGTTAGTTAGGGTTTACCTCAGTGTCCTGCATGTAGTGATTAACAAATGGGAGGAGTTGCTGGGTGGGTGTATGGATGGTTGGATAGTTGGCAGGGTGCATGGATGAAATTCTTAAACCAGCTGTTTTGGTTTGGTGGTTTTGGTTGCTAGTATTGGGATGCTGCTATTAAAATAGTATACTTGGTGTTAAGAGTTGCTGCTGCATAAACAGCAGATGGTGTGATTGGTGTTCTGGTAGAGGCTGTAGAATTGCTGTCAAGAATGGTAATAAGGAGCTAGTGCTGTAGGCAGCTTTTCCCCAAATGAGAGATTTATTGATTATCCAGGATAGCTTTTCTTACCATTATTGCCTTAGGAAACCATAACTAGAACTTATCAATTGCTACATCTCTCTGTATGATGCACAGGTCACCAGTTGTAGTTTTTGAATGTCTCATGGCAGCTTTGAGTTTTCTCCAACTTCCCTGACCTTTCTTCTTTTTGGGTAGCGATTTGGTAATGTATTACCATTTCCATTTATTTTTTCTTGTGACGTTCTTAATCTCATATTAGTGGATGCTAGACCCAGGTAAGAATCTTGGTTTTACCTGGGCAAATGACTTAACCTCCCCGTACCTCAATTTCCTTATCTTTAAAATAGAAATATCAGTATTTATTGGGCTAGTGGTGGTCAGAATATTTGTATTTGTATTCAAATACAAAATATTTTTATTTGAATATTTCACATACTGATGGTTAATATTATTAGCTTTGTTATATAGTTACTACCCTACCTGTCCTTAGGATAATGTAGTTTTACAAACTTTGAGTTGGCTTCCATAGCTGTTTGCTAATGAGATGTAGTACAGATTCTTGAGGTGCTTAAATGGCCTCAAATGGGCTATAAGAGGAGGCAGTTGGACAGTGGGTAAAAAAGGGAGACTGTCCTGCTTGTTAGAGATTTGAAATATGATAGGCTGTGCTCATTGGAATTCATTTTATCTGTTCACAAACGTAGAGATCTGCATATCAGAGTTGTGTGCCCAGCTGGCTGTGCCACTTGACAAGGAGTTTCAAAGAGCAAGAAGAAGACTCAATTCGAGCTGTTAATTTTGACCTTTGGAGCCTTAGTAAACAGCCTGAGGTTTTACCTCAGGGCTTGGGGGAAAGAACCTTTTGTTAGTTCTCAGTCTGCTGGGGATGCTGTGATGCCCAGCAGCTCATGCTCACCTCTTTAGTGCCTTAGTTTCGGCCATATGTGAGAAAGTGGTTCTGCTGTAATACTGTCCTGAAGGCTGCCAGTTCTACCGGAACTTTCCATTATATAGTACACAGTTCTTGAATCTTTTGTCCTCTGTTGGAGGGTCTCGTTTATAGCAGCTCTCAGCCAGCTGGCATCTTACTGCTTAAGTGGAGTGATGAAAGCATTTTCTCTCTCTGTTTTGCCATTGTAATGTACCCAACTTTCCAACTGATGTGAAGCTGTTCTGCTCCTGTGGGTGGCATGAAACAGCTTCTGGATGTGTCATCCCTGGCCCAGCCAAGGGAAGTAGATTACAGAGTTTTCAGGTGTTCGTGAGCAGTTTGTCACATACCGCTCACTGAGGGTTCATTTTGAGTGAAAACACTAGTGGAATTGCCAGGATCTCTTCCTTTTGGATAAACCTCCACGGTGTCTGTAATTATGAAGTGGTTTTCTCTCCCTAGCTACTTCTAGTGTCAGAGGCCTGGATCCTTTTCTATACGCAAGTCTGTGAAAATAGTTCCCCTACTGGGTGTTTAATAAATGCCAGTTAACCCTGAAGATAAAACACATGTAAGGAAGGGGGTATCTCTTCTTCCCTAGTTTAATTCTGTTTGCCCTCATTTTACCTTGGCACTGTGCTTGTTCCTTAATTATATCGCAGTGTCTGTTTCTGTTAGTTCTTTATGCATCGGCCTCCCTCACTATGTTGTGAGCTCCCTGTGGAAGGACCTTGGGCTCAGTCATCTTGTGTATACCCTCTCCATACCCAGCATAGTGCTTTACATAGAGTAGGCCTTCATACATTTTTGTTAAAAATAATTGAGGTGAATAGATTAGTAATTAAAGAGAATAATTGGAATATATGATATATATGAACTTTGGTCCTTAGAAATATCAGTAATTTTTTCTTGATGTTACTGATTTGTAGGTGCTTAAGGAAGAGTAAATACATACCTTGTCACAATAAATTTTATTTTATGCAAAAATAATGAACTTTCCATTGGGTTTTAAAAATCAGTGATTTTTGAAGGTGAACTATTCCTTAAATTAGCTCGCCGTTGGCAGACAAAGACTGTTATCTCTCCTTAGGAGTGATTCTAAACATCTTTGTTCTAAATCTAAAGCAGCCACTTCAGTTATTTTTTGCCAGCATTGGCTCTATTAAACATGCATGTTTTTCTCAAAGTAATTTTTTCCCCCTAAAAGTACATTCCTGCCCCAGGGACATAGTGATCTGCCCAGTTTCCTAAGTAACACTGCAGTTTTAACAATTCACCTGATCTTTTGGTTACCTGCAGTAAAAAATAAAATAGAAATGCTGTGTTTATGCATAGATATACAGAATACTCTTTCATTTAATTGTTCATCCTCAGCATTCACCTTCACACTTACTTTTCCTGAAGAATTTTTAAAGACTGTATCTGTTGCTTTTAATGTGCATTTCCCCCATAAATTCTTTTTGGCAAATGCTGCTGAATGTGACGCATTGAGGGGAAGTACTGACCTGGCTCCCGTGCTGTGACAGGTAGTGCCAAGGAAGACTGAGCCCCCATCAGATGAAACAGAACAAGCCTAGCCTGTCTTTTCTGTAGGTTAATTGCTTATATACTGGGGAACGATATTTTCATCTAAATTGATATTCATTTTAATCATTCTGTTAATCTTCAAGTTAAATATTTAGATCTCTTTTATTGACTAGCTTACTTAGCTTCTGGAATTTGGTATATTTTTTAACTCAGTTTTCACAGTAGGTAGAAGCTCATCATTATTACTTGAGGAGAAATTTCAAAATAATCATGTTACTGATCCCTCTCCCACCCCATTATGGCGGGGGATGTGTATTTTGTAAAGGCCCCTACATCTTTCTGATAAACGTTTGCCACTTTAATTGAGAAGAAAGTTTTAATAACTTTGTAGAGATTTTAGCTTAACTTAAACTTAGCTTTTTTTGCCCCCTACATAATTGAAAGGTCCCCTCCTCCCACATATAGTACATAGCTACAACACAAAAACAACTGTACACTGCTCTTGAAAGAGTTTTTAAAAAATCTAGTTAAGTCTTCTACCTTTTCTATCTATAGTGAGGGGCTCTGTTTGTTGAGAAGCGGAAGCTCAGACTCTCTTTTCCTGTCCTTGGTGATACCTCACTTGTTCAGTGTCCTTTTCAGTTTATGCCTTGTGAGCAGACAATGATATTGTCAGAGTAAAATAACACAAATTAAAGAAATAACACATTAAAAAGAAAAGAAGCCAAGGTGGTTAAGTACTTCATGTGTGCAATTGACTGATGTGCAGTTATTTTGAGATAAATGAGGAATTGGAACTACCTCTTGAATAGGAAGCTGAGGGTCCAGTAGTTGGCTGCCCCATGCTCAGGTTCCGGCCCCACACAGATTATTCATTACTCCTGAACAGGGCTATCCTCTGTTCTGAATGTGCTCTGCAGCATGGTGGGTTCCAGTCCTGTCTTCTTAAACTCCTCTTGCTCCAAGCACCCGGCTTCCTCCTTGCTTTTCCCAGGCTGGTCTGGGTTCTCTTCCTTATTTGTCCGCTAAGGTTTTTCCCAAGCAGACAGAGCCCTCAAAGGGAGAATAGATTTTCCCAAGCTGTAAACTCCACCATTACTAGTGTTCACTTAAAACCAAATGCAAGGACAGTGTCTTACTGTCCTTCTATAACACTTTGTTTCCTTTCCTCCCTCCCCAGATCTTAACTAGGAAGGGACAGAGAGAGACAGACAGACAGACAGACAGACAGCCCCAAGGTGTGATTTTATTCTATTTCTTATGAAATAGCCCTCCAACCTGGAAATGATCTTAAGAGAAATGTTTTAAGAAGGAATAGACGTTAAATTGAGCTTTAGGAATGAACAAGACTTTTCTTTATCCCTGCCTCAGTTTCTCTGTGACTCAGATTCTGTAACTAGAAAAGCTGTGCAGCTGGAATTGGGACTGGGCTACAGGTCCATTAGGGAAAAAACTGGCTCACCACTGTATCCCAGTGCTTACTAACAACCTGATGAGCAATGGAAGAAGTAGAAAACCTGCTGAGTAGGAAGGAAATAGTCCACACAAAATACATACTTTTACAACAAAATAAGGTTATTGACTTAAAAAGTTTCGTTACCTGGTTTCCTTGGAAAGCCTTCATTTCTTTCCTAAGTTATAACCAGAGAAAATATACAAAATATGAAGGATGTAGAATGTTCAAGGTAACCATTAGAAGTGGGAATGAGGTGGTAGAAGTAGAACATTTACTGCAGAGAGAAGTAACAGGCTGGAAGCTTAGCAGTTGGGGGCATTTAATGTAGGGACAGTTAACCCCGAAGCCCATGCCATCACTGAGCAGGGAAGAGTGGGGATCCAAGAAACATGGCCCAGAGGGACAGGACATCGTAAGGACCACCTGAACCTTTGCATTCACAGTGGCCCCCTAAGGACATTGCAGAATAGAGTGCAGTCTAATAACTTACATGCATAGCAGTAAGTAATACTTATTTTCATTTTAACTAGAATAAACATTTTTTTAAAGCACTGTATTTCTATTTAAAATGGTTAAAAATTTAAACATTGGTACATAACTGGCTTCATCTTTTTACTCCAAAATGTGTATTCCTTGAAAAGTGTGAGATAAATGATACTGACTAGGTTCGTAAAGGAGTGATAGAATAGGTGCCCTTAACCATCTTACTGACATATATCAAACGTGCAATGCTGTGAAAATCAAGATGGTGTGTAAATAAAAGGCAGTATTTATTCAGATGAGCCCAAGTTGATACTCTGAGAATATCTTAAAGTCCTTTTGAGTACTTTTCTTAGGCTTTTCATTTTGCATCTATTTCCTAAAACTCAGCATTTTATAAACATTGATCTTGAAGAAGCAGTGTTTTTAAATTAATTGAAGGACAATGTACATGTAGAGGAGTTTACAAGGAAATATATACTTGATGAATTTTCAGCATCCAGAAACAGAACATTACCAGAGAGAACCCCAGAAGCTCCTAGTCACTGACCCCTCTTCCCTACACCCCGCAGCTCAAAGGTTGCCACTGTCCTGATGTCTAATAAGAGAGTTTAGTTTGAAGAAATGGTGTTAGCACTTAACCTGAGAAGTTTTGGAGAGTCCTTTAATGAAGTCAGGTAAAGAAGGAAGAGCATGAATATAGACTGTTACCCTTTGTTTGACTAATTTCTCTTTCTGAAGTACTTTAGGAGAAGCAGGATTGAATTAGAACAAAGTGCCTGGATAGTTTGAGTTTGGGCCTAAATGTACTTAAGTACCTTGTTTGTAGAAAAGATGGAAACTCTGCTCTGTACATTTCTCTGTTTTGAGGAGAAACAAAATTTTGTAGCGTCAGTTTCTTTTCTGCCTGTGTCTGGCTTCAAAAGGAATGACACCTCTGCTTTTAGACTAAAGGCTGTCTACTTTTGACATTCTGTCATCTGTCTTTCTTAATATTATTGTCAGCATGCTGATTTAGGCTTATTCCCAGGACTTGTGTAAGGTATGAAAAATGAATTGTTTCCCCTTTTTTGTGCACTTATATTTACATTTCACATTGGAATTAACTATTCATGGAATACTTAAAGTTGATTCTTTTTTCCATCCGGAAGAGAGTGATCAATAAAAGGTGATTTGTACAGACTTTGCCAAACCACAGGCTTTATAGTGTAAATCTTTGCCTATTTTGGTGTTCTTTGAATTCTAAAAAAATTCTTACGATTACGGTCAAATTTTTATCTTTCCTTGTTTATAAATTGAATGGCCTCTCAAGCTTTTACTATTTGGTGAAAAGAGCATGAGAGAAGAGAGAGGGATGGAGGGAGGGAGAAGGGAGGCAGAGAGATAGAACACATATATGTATTTTTAAACTGAAAGTTGCCAGATTGGGGCCCCCTGATAGGAAAAGTCACTTTAACCATTTTAAATGTACAGTTGGCTATTTGGTTTTTAGAACTTTTATTCATTCATATCAGTTCTAGTCAACAGATATTTAATGGGGACTCAGATATGTGCCTTCCGCTAAGGTTGGTAATCATTGGAGAATTATGAAAGAAATATAAATATGATCCCTGTTCTCAAGAAGATTAAGCCTCATTAGGGCAACAAGATATATTTACAGCAGTTAAATAATTTATGGAAGATAAGGCCTTGAATGTTCGAGGAAACTTTGTGTAAAGGTGAAGCTCAGTTTGGTCCTTAATCAGGGGTAGTATCTGTCTAGTTTGAGAGGAAGGAGGAAGTGGGGAACTAAAATAGCATACCTGTTATTTCAGTGTTAAGCCCATTGCCTTTCAGAGAATCTTTTGCTTTCCTAGTGTTGAAGCTCTCACTGTTTTGTTTTTAAAATAAGCTGAACATTCAGAAAAGGGGACATATTATCAGCACATAATTTATATTTTTAAAAATCACAGAAACTTAACTTGCTGTGCAGACACTATTAAAATCTAGATGTATAGTGATAGAAGAGTTAAACTTCCTATTAAAATTCTATGCAAATATCTGTGTTCATGCAGCGTTAAACTTTTCAATATAGTACTGCTTGGGAGTAGTTATTTCATTAGCAAATTTAGAACAATTGAGGTTATAGTTTTTATGAAAAATGTACAAAAAAATCAGCATGTAATGAAACAGATTTACTGAAATTAATCTTGAATGTCTGCTATTTTGCTAATCAGGTAAAAAGTTTAGAATGGGTATATTTTGTGAGTATAGAGTGAGTTATGATTAATTGTGAATAATCTTATACTTGCACTTGATGGCAAAAGATGATACTGCCTTTGTTAGTAATATCTATAATGGGTCAAGGATTTTATCTGGGCTGAACATAATGTTTTAAACAATGAGAATTACAAAGTTGCAACAGTATGTTTTCTGTTACCTCTGCAGACAGGCAAGCATACACTTGGGACCCCCATGCTCACATGACATCAAGAGGAAACGGAAGCCTGTGGCCACAGCATCTCTGTCTAGCCCAAATGCAGGTAATTACACATAGCTGTTATTTATTGAGCACCTACTGTGTGTCAGACACTAAATTATGTATTTTATATACCTTTTCATCTAACTCTTATGATAAGGTAGGTCATTTTATTTCCATTTTATATGGGAAAACTGAGAATATAAGAAGTAATTTCCCAAGGTTACAGATATTTTACGTATTTAAACCTAGTTCTGTCTGACTCTGAAGTCTGTTTTTTTGCTGTGTCACACAGCTTTCTTGAGTTTGAATCCCTATGTTTCACGAAAAACAATCTTCAGTCATCTGCGCTTTTATTCTAGTACAGATAGAAAATTAGGTCTCTGTTAATGAAAATCCCACTGGGGTGGTGGTTTAGTCAGTAGCCAAGGAGCCACATGGGCTTATTTACTTTTTAATTTAGTATATAATACAATACATTCTCACTGTTTTTATGTATAGTAGAGTGCTAATATTTTACCAGTCATGAAGTTTCTAATTAAAAACAGTTTTTCAAGTTAAAACCTTTTAGTTTTCTGAGCAAAACTAGTTGATAGAAACCAAAATAGAGATTATCACTGGTGATCAGGAGAGGAAAAAGAAACCTCTGTGATGCTGGAAATGTCCTATGTCATGAATTAGGTGGGGATTACATGAGTATATACATATGTAAAAGTCACTGAACTATACATTTATGGTTTATGTACTTAACCATATGTATGTTGTCCTTAAATGAAAACAAAGGGGGATATTTATTTATATCAGCAAGAATATTGGGTGTTTATAGATCTTTTTCTTTGGAGTTAAGAGAAGATAGCTAAACATAATTAGTAATCATAGAAAATCCTTTGTGTTATTTCAATACAGTATAGGGTGGATTGCGCTGAATAAAAAGACCATATCTGGTTGTAGGACCTAGCAGAAATTTCCCTCCCTCCCTCCCCCCTCCTTTTCTGTAAGTTTCAGGTGTACAATAATATAATTCAATATCTATATACAATACAAAGTGTTCACCCCAAAAAAGTCTAGTTATTATCTATCACCATACAATTGGCTCCCCTCCCCTCTTTCACCCACCCTCAATCCCCTTCTCTGGTAACCACTGATCCCTACAGTTAATTTCTTGATGATAGTGAATTCATTCTTTGGAAATTGAGTATATCATAGGTTACTTTTTCCTTTGGAAAATACTATATATTATAATAAAATACTATATATTTCTATATATTACACATAGATTAGAACAATTGATAGCTGAGTAGAGAGTAGACCTCTGGCAGATAGGGAACCCTTTCTCCTGCCTTTACTTAGTAAGTTTCAGCATGCTCTGAAATTGATCTCTTTAAGCTTCTGCTTGAGAAGACTGCTTGATAATGGATAAGACCATCATGATAATGGACAATCTTAATCACAGGTCTGATGACTATAGTACATTTTTTTAGTGATTTCCACATGACCATGCCCTGAGCTAAACCCTCTGCCACAACCTTATAAGGTGGATGCTGTTTTTATTCCCAATACACATGAGATATTAGAGGCTTAGAGAGGTTAATCAGTTCCCCAAGGTCACATGGTTGATACATTGCAGAGCCAAGGTCATACCGGTGTCCCAGTGACTCTAGAGCTGTACTCTTAAACACTGCAGGTGGTCTGTCTTCTGTATGATAGGACTGGTTCCAAACTATGGCTCCGCTCAAAACCCAGATCCTCATTCAGCCTGTGGTATTAGAAACATTGAAGCACAGTCTCCATTCTTTTATCTTTTTGTTCTTTTTTTTCTCTTTAATATCTAACTTCTGTTTTTTGCTTTTAATTGTTTATAAGGAAGAACTGTTGAAAAGAGTTTAAAATTCTTTTTCTGTATTCAAATGGGGAAATGTCCTGGGAGGTATTAAACAAGATTTGAGCATTAAACCTTTCCCCTACTGATCGAACTCCTCCCCTCACTTGTTGACTAAGGCTTGCTTCACTGAACGTTTTCTTTTTTTTCTATCCACAACCTGAGTGCCCCATGGAGGTGAAGGACATAGCCTCAGCCCGTGCCATCAGTCAGTAGAACAAATGGGCTTGCTCTGCCTAACATTGGGCCATCTCGGATTCCACCTCTTTTATAGAAATGACTGATGAAGAGAGGTGCGTTCCGCTTTGCCGCTGTATTAATACACATCAGGGGCCAGCTCCTGGCACTAAATCACGCTGCTGCATACATCTGTTATCGGGTTCTTCACCAGTGTGATGAACAAGACTGCAGATAGAGGCTTCCTTGTGTCATTCTTTATAGGATTTTCCTAAAAGAATAAATAGCTCAGATCTCTGCCAACACTCTCCCTGTCACTGTGATGAATTCAGCTTCTTTCTTAAACATGCAGCCACAAATCTTTTCTCCTTCCCCCTCCCCCACTGGTGGAAAGTTTTGAGTTGAAATTGACTGAATTTAAAGATATTAATAAGGCTAGAAAGGTGCAGAGCAGAAAGGAAGAGCCTGCCTTGTCTTTTTGACCTAATATTAACAAAAGGCCAAGGAAAAGGACCTTTTCATAGGGCCATTGAATAGATCCTTCTTCAAAGTGTAGCACTTTTATTTTCTTCTTTTTATGTCCA
Source organism: Miniopterus natalensis (assembly GCF_054644295.1). NCBI lineage: Eukaryota > Metazoa > Chordata > Mammalia > Chiroptera > Miniopteridae > Miniopterus > Miniopterus natalensis. The sequence goes on along the minus strand of NC_142081.1, from coordinate 19,502,416 downwards.
CTCCCCTTCTCCTTATGGCTTTATAGACACAGGTGTGTGGCACACAGAGTCACTGGATCTGAGTGAGTAACCATGTAAACCTGTTCATAATGCCCGATACACCAGAACATGGAATGCCCAGCAAGTCATTACCTCGTCCCAAAGTGAATTTGCTGTATATGCTCTTAAAGAATGTAACTGGAAAAGAAAAAAATGGGTTATTTTCTCCAAAACTTGAGATTAAGTAGCTATAAAAAACATGAGGAACTCAGACGAAAACCAGGCTTCATTTCCTTGAGATGCTTTTCTTCATCAGAGTAGGAGAGCCTTTGGTGTACAAACCCCATTCCTTCAGAAAGTAGACCAATGGCCCTCGGTAAAGGAGAATAGGAGGTGAGGTGTTCAAAGCCCTTCCAAATGCCTTTTCTGACTTGTCTCTCTGAGATAGGGTACGTGTTCTTAGAGCATCAGTCGGAAGGGCACCAAACAGTTAACCTTTTGATTAGCTACATCAGATTCTGAATATCAGGCCAGTGATTCGAGAGATGCAGTTGCAAGGGCAGGAATTCTCATCTGTTTTGCTGCTGCTATACCCCCGGCCACTAAAATAATACTCGTCACAGGGAACAATCTCACTAGATACTTGTATGAATATATGAATAGAATCTTAAAGTTGAAACAGAGTTGTTCTCAATATTATTCTCGTTTGTTGGATTCAGTAGTTCCATTTTAGGTTCACCCTTGTCTTGGGGGCTGTAGAGCAGATTCTTACTGCCCCCTACGCCTTTTTAAAGTTTAAATGGTTTTTAAAGTTAAAAAAAAATTTTTAGTAAATATTGAATGGTTATAAAAGAGTATTTGTAGGAGATATATGTGGAGTAAAGAAAAATGATACAGTGAATATCCATTACTCACCATCCACTTTAAGAAAAAGAACACCTTTAAAATCTTTTTTCTACTCTCCTCAGAGGTAACCATTATCCTGATACTTATTTTTTGTTAATCACTTAGCATTCTCTGTTTGTTTTAAATGTGTTTTTATTGATTTTAGAGAGAGACAGGGAGAGAGATAGAGAGAGAGACATTGATGAGAGAGAGACATCGATCGGCTGCCTCCTGCACACCCCTTCCTGGGGATCGAGTCTGAAACTCAGGCATGTGCCCTGCCCGGGAATGGAACCAGTGAACTCTTGGTTTATGGGTCAGTGCTCAACCACTGGGCAACACTGGCTGGGCATCATTCTTTGTTTTTTAAAATAGTTTTTAAGACCTATGGATCTCTTAGCAATATGTTATCTAGTTTTGCATGCTTTTGAACCTTGTATAAATGGAATGTCGTATTTTATACGTTACAAGTTTTACCCAGTTATTTCTTGAGATTCATTCATGTTTCATCCTGCCAAATCCTCTTTTTGCTGCCATATATATGTTGTTCTATTGTATGAATATGATGAATATACTACAATTAAACATTCTTGATGGACATTTGGATGGTATCCCATTTTATGCTATTGTGAAAAATACTGTGTTGTTCTGTGGGAGAACATGTGCAAGAGTTTTTTCTGGGCCACTTCATGCTCTTTAGGATAGCTATATCAAAAAACAGGAACCAGCAAGTGTTGGGAAGGATGTGGAGAGACTGGAACCATTGTGCGTTGCTGATGGGAATGCAAAATAGTGCAGCCGCTGTGGAAAACAATATGGCGGTTCCTCAAAAACCTAAACAAAGCTTTTTCGGCTAGAACCACCATCTTCCAGTAATTCGCCGCAATTACTGTCCCAAAGGGAAAGAGGAGAGGCACGCCCTCTATGTTCTCTAGGCCTTTTAGAAAACCCAGAGCTGTTCCTCTAGCCACATACATGCACATCTACAAGGAAGGTGCAATTGTAGGCATCACTGGAAGGGGCACTGTTCAAAAAGGAGTGCCCCACAAGCGTTGCCATGGCAAAACCGGAGGAGTCCACAGTGTCACCCAGCCTGCAGTGGGCATTGTTGCAAATAAACAAGTTAAGGGCAAGATTCTTGCCAAGGAAATTAATGTACGTATTGAGCATATGAAGCGCTCTGAGAGCCGAGACAGCTTCCTGAACGTGGGAAGGAAAATGATCAGAGTAAGAAGGAAGCGGAGAGAAAGGTGCCCGGGCGCAGCGGACGCGCCAGCCTGCGCCCCCCAGGGAAGCACGCTTTGTGGGGGCCACGGAAAGGGGCCCGGGCTGCTGGAACCCGTTCCCCGTGAATCCAGGGCATGACGGGTGTACCAAAATAAAAGACCTCTGTACTGTTAAAGAAAGAAATCTAAACAAAACTACCATATGATCCAGCAATTTTGCTTCTGGGTATAGACCCAAAAAAATTCAAAGCAGGGATTCAGGCATATTTGCACACCCACATTCTAGCAGCTTTATTCACAGTAGCCAAAAGGTGGGAACAACTCAGATGTTCATTGCTGGATAAATGGATAAGCAAAATGTGTATACTGTAAAGAATGGAATATTCAGCCTGAGCGCCTTCATGATTCAGAATGGAATTCTGTTGCCTGCTGCAGCGTGGATGAAGACATTATGCTAAGTGAAATAAGCTGGACCCAAAAGGACAAATATTGTATGATTCCAGTTATATGAGGTACCTAGAATAGTCAAGTTTATGGAAGCGGAAAGTAGAATGGTAGTGGCTAGGGACTGTGGGAGGGAGAGTAGAGGGTTTGCATTTGGGAAGATGAAAGTTCTGGAGATAGGTGGTGGTGATGGTTGTGAAACAGTGTAAATGTACTTAATGCCACCGAGCAGTACGCTTGAAAGTTATTAAAATGATAAGTTTTATGTTATGTATATTTTGCCGTAATAAAAAACATAGCAAAAAAATAAGTTTTTCTCGGGTAGAGTTTTTCACTGTGGTTAATGACCATATAGTAATGATAAATACAGTTTTGTGAAATTTCAGTTAAATGAGTGAAATTTCAGTTAAATGAGTGAGTGTGTGTGTGTGTAAGCATGAGAAAGAGAGTTTAGATTGATTTGGGTTGTGATGGCAGATGCATTTCTTGCTGTTGTGGTTTGAGGTTCCAAAACATTTGAAAGCCAGTTCCCTCAAGAAACTCTTGTACATGTGCCATAGAGTAATAGCTTTCAAAATTACTTTTACTCACTGTAAGAAATTCATACTTGAATATATGTGTGGATATACGTGTAAATCTGAAATAAATCCTTGGGTACACTCTGATATTCTTTATTCCTTTCCATTAAGAAGAAAAAGTACTGGTCATAACCCCCTAAATTGATTTTGTGACCCATAATTTTAAAATTACTGTTCTAGATTACATTCTTAAAGTGGAATTACTGAGTGACGGGGTAACAATGAAACCTTCTAGATTTTGCTATGTATTAGTGTGTATTTGCTATCAACAAACAGAGTGGGTGTGATGGTGGTTTGTGCTACTCTGCTAGGGGGCATTTGGAAATGTGAGGACAGTGTTTGGTTGTCCCAGTGACTAGGGAGTACTTTCGGCATTCAGTAGATGAGGTCCAGAATGGTAAGTGTCCTAAAATATACAGGACAGCCCTACATAAGCAATTACTATTCTGTCTAGAATTTGTTTAGTGTTCTTGTTGAAAAACTGGGCCTGATTTTCTGCCATTTTCCTTATTATCCACTCTGTTGGTGACACTGTCATATTGGAGGTATGGGGTGTGATAGCAGGAACGTAGGGCTTGGAGTCCAGTATCTGAGTTTGAATCTTGCTGCTTAATCAGGTCTGTTTTGTCCCTGGAGAATTTATCTGCTCTCTTTGTGGCTCAGTTTTCTGACCTGGAAAATGGAGATGACAATACCTACATATGAGAGTTTGCATTAGGAAATGAGATTATGAATGCAGTGTTTACATAGCGTAGTGCCTAGCACATAAGTGCTTAAGAAGTGATAGTTACTACATTTTGAATTCCTATTACTGACTTTGTTTATTTGTTCATTTAAACCCATTTTCTCAGATAGAAAAATACTTATCTTACTTAAATCTTGCCTTTATTTCTTTGCAAAGATAAAAGAAAAACCTTTTGTGGCCTCTTGGGTTGATAGAACATAAGATATAAGGATTCAGAATATTTTGGGTCGAAGTGTCTCCCATCCTAATTTGCCTCCCTTTGATTTTTCCCTTTTTCTTTTATCGTAGCAGTCTCATCAGCTCATGCAGATGCGATGGAGCCAGCCACACCAGCACCGCAGGCTCCGAAATCTCCAAATGCCGAGTGGTTGGTCAGGACCTCTGCCACAGAGAAAACCGCTGATTCAGCTGCAGCTGTGTTTTTTAAAACACCACAAGAAAAGAGCCCTGGATGCAGCTAGAGAGCAGTAGTTCACCCACCAGGAGCCAATGGGTGTTGTGAAACAAATGTTAGATTTTGTATTATATAGTCTTGTATAGCTTAATTGATATTTCCAGTCTATCACCAGGACTGGCTCTTTCCTCTTCAAACAAAACAGTGGACTCTCTCTTAGAAAATCATATTGTGGAAATCTGTGTGTTTTTTTTTAAAAAAAGTGAAGTATCGGGGCAGCAGTTTTAAAAAAAAAAAATCATCATATGCTATATTTGTTACACTGCTATTGCTGTCTCAGCAGTTACCTACAGCTTCATTTACAGAGCTGTTGCTTTTTTGCAGGTGTGTCTTTTTTCTTGAAAACTAGTAACTGCTTTTGCATACTTTTTGTGTAGAGCTTTTAGTATTATTTGAGGAAGTTCCAAATTTGCAGTCAGTTATAGACAAATTTAAGCACCGAGTTAAGACCAGTGTGTGGAATTGTGTTTGCAGGAGGTAAGACCTTGCTTTCAGCCTGGCCTTGCTCCACTCAGAGTGCCAATAAGATAAATCTACCAGGGTCTCAGTTTGGAGCCTCAGAAGCGACTCTAGCAGCATGGGACTTGGGGACTCCGTCCAGTCTTCTAGATGGCCTACTGGGATCGCCGGCAGCTGCATTGCCCTTTGCTTCATCTCCAAAGTTCGTGTTCTACCAAGAGGACATTTTAGACACACACACAGACACACACAGACACAGACACACAGACTCAGACACACACACACTCTGGTGTAATGAAGATGGTTTACCTGTACAGCACACTTAGAGTAGTCAGTGGATTATGTCTTAATACTTCATGTTGCAGTGTAGGCCTTTATGTACTCAATGGGATTTTATCGTTAGTTTACAGGTCAATAACCTGCAGCAGATATTCATTATCTATTATAATAATGGCTTCTTGGGGTTATACTTTGGGGAGGAAACATGTCTTTTGACATGCTTTATACTTGGAGTGTTTGTGACAGCTCACTGCGTGTAGAGTTATGTACACAGCCATGCCTGAAGTTGGATGCTCTTTTGTCAAAATGAGGAATAAGCGACTGCCTAGAGCTGCCGGAGGAAAGCCACCCTCTCTAAAGAAAGTGTTACCCAGTGTTTTTCTTTCAGGGGCCCGGTTGTTAGAAGGGTTCTTTTTTGGTACAAATGGAGTACATTTACTCAGAAATATACAGAAACTTCTCCAAGTGCCCACTGCTCTGGCACTGCTCTGGAGGCGCTCCCCCTCACACCGGGAGAGTTTTTGTGCTTAAATAAGTGCGGAGTGGGGCAGCCTCCTCCCTGGAGGGCCGGTGTCCCTTCTCACACAGAACATGACTGGGCTGCTTTATCCTGTTCCCTTTAAAAAGTATAGCCTTTATCAGTAATAGCTCTAGAATGTCCTTCTGTGGGGTTGGTGTGAATCTAGGAGGAGGGGGGACTGAAGCTAAGTTATGTGGCGCTTTATGTAAGACTGAGAACATCAGTTGTCCCTAACAAGGAGTATGGTGAAGGGAGGGCCAAATGGAGATTATGGGGTGAGGAGGAAAGCTAAAACCATCCCAGCATCCCTGGGAGTCACCCCGGTTCCCATGTGGTAGAGTGTACTGCCCTTCCCCGTAAGCCACACCCATAGCAGTAGACAAGATGGAATGTCTGTTGAATACAAAATGGCACTGCTGAATTGTGTAGTGATGAAGGTAGGCTTCATTGTCTTATATGCATTCTTAACCTAGCTCCATCGTGTCCTGAGGCACACATTTCTAACATACTTTGTTGGATTTGAGAGAGAAAGCGGTGAACATAATTTTATTTTCTTTGCACTAAGCTCTGTGGCTCATGCAGAGATTGGTCCTGTGATCATAACCTATTAAGGCCTCCATAGTTCAGGTAGAATCTTTTCTTCATGGCATGTTGCCTGACAGTTCTTTTTACCTGTGATTAAAAGTAGTCTATGTATATAGCTTTACATTTTAAACATCTCTATGATGTAAAGGTAGGTGACCCCTGCCATTTTCAGAGACAAGTTAAGTGACTTGCTCAAAAGCACGTAATCAAGCCAGGATTAAAATCCAGACTTTCAGACTTTCTCTGCCCTGGGTTAAAATCTCTTGTTTTTCATTGATAGACCTGAGTTGCTCTGAGGCCCATGGTTTTGAAATAGGATGCTATGAATGTTTATCATCTTTCTTGGGCATGCTTTTCTACATATTTTGAATAGTTTCAACAGGGATCACCCAAAAATGCCATATCTACGTATAATAATAAGGGGAAAAAATTAATTGCCTAAGAAAATAGCAATTAAGTACACAAGTACTTTGCAAAACAGGTTTTTAAATTGTTCTTGTAAGCTGCTGCGTGAGCCTGCTTACAGAATTATTAACTTATTCTGCTGGTTTTCTTTATGAATCAATTGCAGAGGAACCGTAGAATCGAGTATATTTTGAATCTTAATATGGCAAATTATATAATGTCATAAATTAAGAGAAGTCTTTTACCTTTCAACAAAAGGTATAATTTCAAAATCAGGTTTTGTAATATGTTAAAGAAATCTCTAATGGCATTACTTCCTTTGAGGATAATCCTTGAGCTTACATGTATTTGATCTTCTCAAAAGTAATAACAGACTGAGTTCCATAGTTCTTATTTCAGGGTTCTGGGTTATCCCAACTGGCTACACAGTCTGCCTGTCTGAATCCTAATCTTGTGTGTTTTTCACAATAGGCAAAAGTCAAGACATTATCTGCTACTGTCATTCATAAAAGTTAGTTTTGCTTATGAATTTAAGGGAATTTGAGATTATTTTTCAGATGCAATATTTCAAAGGGAACAACTTCATTTGCATCAGAACTCTTATGTTGCTTTTTGATAAGAACTTTTTAGAAGAGGAAAGTAGTAACTGTTTACATGGTGCCAAATTTGGGAGGGGCAGAATATGGTCTTTATTGACTGGTGTGTGTTTTTAAACTTGAACTTTTTAGAAAGCAAATGCAATTAAAAATTTTAGATGACATTGTTTTGCTGGGATATGAAACAGGCCGCAAAACAAGGCCATTTGGGCACCAAATTACCAAAAGCTGAAATCTAATCTGCACTGCTTATGGCATCTTATGCTAAGTAAAATGCCACACCTAGAACAGGTAATGAAACTCTATAAATGGCAAATAGATTAATTTGATGTATCTTTGAATTTTGGAGTTAGAAACACAATTTAGACCACAGCAGTGGAAGTTCTGACTCTGCAAAGTAAAGGAGCAGAGTTATCACAGAAGTCTCTTAGAGAAGGGAGCTGGCTGGTGCTATCACTGTTGATGTGATGGCTTCTCCACTTTGGCCCTGGGCTGCTGATGGTGTGTGATTCATTTCAGGTCTTTGCTGTGTTTTGACTTCTTACTGTGCTCCTGAGCCATACACTTTTTGTTTCATGGGCTCTGTAAAAACCTCAGCATTAGAAGCCATGCTCAGTATTCTGTATGTTGGGTGAGCCTTATCTGAGCCGGGTTGAGAGCAGAGTGGCTTACCTGGCAGCTGTGGAGGCAGCCTGCTTAGGGGTGCATAGCTTGTAGGACGTGTCATGGTTTGTGGGGTGGCAGGAGGGACGATAGAAGCAGTTTGCGCTTGCTGTCGGCTGCTCCTTTGTTAGTGCTCGAGCTGTCCCTTTTACTTGTCAGGATTTCCTTATCTCCCCCTCCAGCCATGACAGTTAGTGGAGTTACTGATGGCAGTGACCGAGGGGCTCCTACCCATCAGGACACCCGTACAGAGGGAAGAGGTGAGGAAATTGGGTTCCACTATTAGCACCAAACACAGTGGCCTAGAGATGCTTTCGCCTACATTAAGGCCACAGCAGATGAACATCAGATGTTGGGGAACAGCAACATTGAAAAGAAACGAGGAAGATGAGTAATACTGCTCAAGAGTGGATTATAAGGTTTTTAACAAGCCCAGCCAGACAAACATGACTGAAGAATTAATTCCCTGCCACTGCAGACAGACATAGGCTCTCCGTAAAAGTGCCAAATTTGGGGAATAAAACAATTTAAAGCACAGTATTGAAGAGGGCATATCCTGAAGGTGTTCACAAAGGAAAGCAGTCTTGGCCAGGGGAAGAGATGGGGAGATGCTTACAAGATACTAGGATGGCTAGACCAATGGCATCAGCACCCTTGGCCCCACCAGACCTACTGAATCTGAAACACTGAGGGAGGGTGGAGGGGTGGCTCAGTTTGTTGGAGTGTTGTCCTGTACACCGAAAGGTTGCAGGTTCGATTCCTGGTCAGGACATATGCCCAGGTTGAGGGTTCAGTCCTCAGCTGGGGTGGATATGGGAGGTAACTGATGAATATTTCTCACATTGATGTTTCTCAAATCAATAATATATCCTCTGTAGGATTTTTAAAAGTATAGAGATGTTTTGTGTATGATATTTTGCAGTTGCTATTAATGTCTTTGCTTCCCATTCCCTTTCCCTCAAGCCCCTGAAAAGTCACCTGGAAATATTGAGAAAGGGTAACGTAGAGAGAAATGCCATCAAGGCCAAGGTTAGGTGGATGGAGACCGTTTTAAAAATCAATTAAAGTAGAACCGTGAACTTTTAGTCCGTGAGTCGTTTTTCATAATTGACAGGAAAACATTTGTGTGCAATACTGCCATCCATGACTTTATGACATTTGTTCATTGAATCTTAGTTTCATGGGAAAATGTTATGTATTTTCTAGCATTACAATGATGAAGCCTTTAAAGTGTGACTTACAAATGTGAAAAAAAAAAAAGAAAGGAAACCAACCTGAGTACACAGCTTTTGTAGTAAATGTCTGTCGAGTAATTGGTAATCTTTTGCTAGGACTTAATCTCAGTATTCACAGCATGTAAAGATCAATTTTCAGTTATCCCACTTAATCATATCCTATTTGTTTTATGTTTCAAGTCGTGTGTCTGCAGGGGTCGGGGACCAACAGAAACAGCACATTACGTGTATTTTTTTTTGTCTGACTCGAGTTCAGTATTTCAGAATATGGTACTCTAACCTTCAAGTTTTGGAATGAAATCCTGACTGTTTTTCCCCTTAGATTTTATTTGTATGAATTGGGCCAGGCCCTAACTGACTACCAAAGCCTACGAACCCAGGTTCTCTCTCTCTGGGAATATGTGTGGCTAAGAAGGAGTACTCTAGTATCATTTCCCCAGATGCTCATGTGATTTTGTGCCCGGTCTTAATTTATAAAGGTCACTGAGTGAGGACATGGAGAGATCAGTGCCATTGAAAGAAAAGTTTAACGTGACAGTTTCTCTAGGAACACGAGGCACGGCTTGCCACGCAGGGCCACAGGACGAATACCAGGTTTGCATCAGGAGCAGAAGACAGGAGCAAGTGGTAGGTTTTAAGCCAGAGTTTTTATGGGGGTTTCCTTCTGAAAGGCAGGGCAGGGAGGGCGAAAAGTTTAGGAATGGCTAGTTTGAGTAATTTCGAGTCCTTTGGACTATAGTGTGGTTTCTAGTTGCCTGGTACCTGGCTCTGGGATGTTTGCTTCCCGGGGTGTACAGGCCAGTTGGAAGTATGGCTCCATCACCCTTGGTAAGCTTGTACATCAGAATCGTGCTGCTGGCTGAATCCTTTGCTCTTTCTAAGAATTGGTAACCTTGGGAGGAGCAGTGTCTCCTCAGCCAGAAAGGCTTCTTAAGATGTTGAAACATAATTTACAGAAAATTAAAGACCATAGTTAATACACATATTTACCTCTCATTTCAATTTTTTTCAGTCTTCAAGCAACATATAACTTTACTTTTCTATCTTGAAAACCATTTAAAAGGACCTCTAGCCAAAAAATGATGTTGTTACTAGATATTATCAAGGTATGGGAATATAAAACGATTAAGATGTAAATTATGAAAATCAATGATTTCTCTAGAAGTGAGTCCTGTCCCTTGCAGATCTCATTCAGATTATTCAGATGTTTTTCATTGGAAAAGGAAAGAAAAAATTAGAGAACTTACAAATAGCCTTGGCGGCTTTGACTTAAATCAGCCCATTTCATTGAGTAGATTCTATGTCTTGCTCCTTCCAGTGGGCCATGTATTTCTCCATGAAAAATTGTCCTGACTGTGCAAGCTTCTTCCACCCCAAAATCTTGCTGACATTTTGGATTGCATTCAGTATTAAGCTCACTCTACCTCCCGCCTGTTGTCAGCAGCTATTGCAAACTGTGGCCTTTCAAAAATTTTCTATCCCCTCCCCTTGATGTCAGCAGCTCTTCTCCCCCTCCCCTTATAGATAATAGAGCATTAGGAGTCCCCATTTAGGCACCTTCACATACACCCTTCCTCACCTTTTCTTCTTGCAAGTGCCTGCCCTGCTCAAGGCGAATCCCTTCTCCAGTGCCCTAGGTCCCCCTCTCTGGGTCAATCTAGCTACAGCTTCTCACTCCTGGCACATACAGCTTTGCATTTAAACAGTTCAAAGACTCCCGTCTTCAAACAAAAGTGCCCTTCCTTAACCCTTTGACCCCCTTGACTATCACTCAAGTACTGCCCTCACTTGCAGTTTCTGCCCCTTTGTTCTAGTTAACTGAAGCAGTGGTTTTTAGCCCTGGCTGCACATTAGGATCACCCAGGTGTATTTTTAAAACTATTTCCCCAACTGAATCACAGCCCAGTTACATCAGGATGGGGAGGTGGGACAGGCTTGTCTTTTCAAAGCAATGTTCAGATGGGGCTGAGAGCAGCATGCTCAAGCCTGGCCACTGTCCTCATCACTATTAAAATTGTTCTTACTGCCCAGTGGGGCGGGGCTCAGCGGTTGAGCATCGACCTAGGATCCAGGAATCGCGGTTTGACTCCCGGTCAGGGCACATGCCCGGGTTGCGGGCTCAGTCTCCAGTTGGGGGCGTGCAGGAGGCAGCCAGTCAGTGACTCTCTCATCATTGATGTTTCTTTCTCTCCCTCTCCTTTCCTCTCTCTGAAATAAATAAAGATATATATATTTTTTAAATTGTTCTTACTGGGTCCGCCAGTGACTTCTAATTTCCAAGTTTTAGTCCGTAGGTTGATCTTCATGGCTTGATACTGTAGAACCAATTCCTTCTGGAACTCTCTTTTCTGCCCCTGCTCTCCTGGTTTTTCTCCACCCCTCTGCTCTGTGTCAGTCTCCAGAGGTGGGCAGGTTGGTGGGTGGGTTAGTGCAGCGCCGAATGTCTGTCTCTGCCTCACCGCCAGTACTTCAGTTAGCGCCTGTGTGCTCATGAGCTCCTTTGCCAAAGCGCCTGAGTGCACCGACTTAAAGCACGGGCTTAGGGTGAGACAGCCTCCTTCATTAATAATTACCGGGACTTTCTAGGCTGGCATACTCAAGGTTTCTGCTCCTTCCCCCACTTCTTTCTGTTCCTCCTCCGAGCCCACTGAGGTAGGGAGACTTGCTAATCACTAGATCCTAAGATGGATCACCCCGTTTACTAGTGGGTGGAGTTGAAAAGTCTGCCTTGAACAGTGGTCCCGCTTCTGCTTTCTCCTTTCCAGGGTCTTGGACTGGTCAGGAGGCCCGGGCCCACTTCTGCCTGCGAGGAGCCTACCCCCATCTAGTGCTCTCTCCAGTTTTTTACTTTCTGCTGCTGGTAAGACTTTAGTTTGGGTTTAGAGAGTGAGACAGACCCATTTCCTCACCACTTTTTAACCTTGAGTATCATGTTGGATCTTTGTCAGAGAACTTTTTATTGGGGTTCCAGGCACGAGTAAGAGCTCTACTAATAAAAAAGCGGAACATGATTTCCTGCCTCACTACCATCACTGCTTCTGGGACTGGCCCCACCCTCACCAGAAAGGACCCGGTGTGTTCCTGGCTTCTTTGACTCTCTAGTTTCTGATTCAAAATCAGGGATAGGTGAGTCTGACATAGTCAGGCACCTGTGCCTTAGCTGTGGGACATGAGAACGAGGTTATCTGGAATGTTTCATTGGGATGAAGAAACATAAGAGGGCGGGTCAGATGCTTGACAGCTGATAATAACAAAAAGGTCCATGAGAGCCATTGTACTAATCACTGATTCAGAAAAACATTTATTGGGCGCTCACTAAGCCAGCCTTCCTCAGGTCTCTTGGGGAAAAGGGTGGCTGCCCCAAAGCAGGATATTTTGAGGTTCCTTAGATATATTCTGTGAATTCTTGAAACCAGTAGAACCCTTCTCAGAGCTAATAACAACAAAAACAACCATTTACTGAGGGATTATTATATGCCTTAATATAATCTCACTTAATCTTAAATAATCTCAATCCTCAACTACTCTAAGATAGATACTTTTATCTCTGTTTTAAAGCAATGAAATATGATTACAGTTAAAGATTAACTTGCTCAAGTCATAGAGCTAATCATTGTCAGACTGCATTCAAACTGCAAATCTGTTTAATGCTAGAGTTTACATTACCAGCCAATGCCCTGTGCTGCCCCTTTTCACAATAGAAATGAACTGTTGGTGGTCATGTATGTCTGAAATAAACTGTGCCCCTAGGCCTAGGGCTGGATACCTAGTGACACCCTTTTACTCCATTTGCCTGTTGCTCCTGATGGGCTGTTTCTGTGTCAAAGCAACTGTGAATGTGCACAACTCTTCTCTATGCCTCCAGCACTGGAAGAAGATAGGCAATTCCTGTGGCATCCTCTTAAAACAACCTGTTCTTGTTTTTGAAAGTAACCAGAGCAAAAGTCAATAAAATCTTCCAAACCCATGGTATTGTCCTTTGTGTGCCAAAGCAGCACTGATCCATAAGCCAGGAGTGCATGTGCTTTGAGTTGTTAATGGCAGTGAAGGACTGTCCTGAACATCTCATATGTTCAGACTGTTGCTAAACATCTCATAGAACTGCTAGCAAAAGAGCTGTCTTAACAGCCTTGGCCTTTCTAAATGTCCCTTCATTCAGTAGATGTGTATGGAACACTTTTTGTGCCAAGCACTCTGCCAGCTGCTGAGTGTACAAAGAGGAAAGGCATTCCTGATACCACGAAGTTCATGGTCTTCTGAGGCAGAGTCAAGGAAAGTAAATATTACTCTGTAAAGTGGGAAGTTTTGAGATAAGACTATCAGGGTATTTTGGCAAGAAAGAAGGCGCCCTAACTTACACTGAGCAGGAGGATTACAAAAATACTGACCTGAAGGACAGCCAGGGGTTGAGCGAAGAGAGGATGAGGCCATGCTGTGTCCAGAGCATGGTTTGTCCAAGGGTTGGTAAGGCTGGCGTGTGGCGATACGGAGGAGCAGGCAGAGGCAGGGGACAAGGGGCAGGAGCCGTGCGCTCGGCCGTGGGAGCGCGGCTACAGCAAAGCTGGGACTGAGACGCGAACGGGGCTGCGTCTCCTTGACCACGTCTCTGAGATATGTAACCAAGTCCACCTGTTTGTAGGAGCGGCTGTCATGCTTAGGAGTAGATGAAACTGAATTGGAAATATCACTTCTTCCCGTGGCTGACTGGTTCCCTTGTGTGTTCTAGCATGAGGCCGGTCTGAAGTTACTCCCCTCGAACCACCTTATCTTGATAGGATTTAATGTACAATGTGATAGTCCTAATTGCTAGCACTGTTCTTCTGGGACAAAGTTGTCACTGTCAGCTACCAGTTGTGCATTTGGGGCTCTGTTTCTCAGGAGTGACAGTAAATTTGTGTTGATCTATTTGCACCTTTTGGATATTAGAGGTTTTTGCAACCTTTGCTATTTCAAGGCTGCAGAAAGCATCCATAGGATAAAACCAGTGCAGCTTGGCCCACAGTGAGCTCTGATCCCATGATTTTGGTCTCATTAATACCATGCTCTAAGTAACTAAAGTTAGCTAAACCCTTTGAAACTGTGTAAAGTGGAACCAATTAAGTGTTTTGGGCCAACAGTGGTGACTAATGGCCCTTTTTCTAGTGCTCCACATTAGTGTGACTCAGAACCTCCTCTCCATATTCGTCGGAGCTCTTGATTAAAAAAATAATAATAATCTTTTACTTTGAAATAATTTTAGGCTTATAGGAAAATTGCAAAAATTGTACAGAGATTTGCCCTATGCCCCTTTCCCAGCTTCTAATGTTAACAGCTTACATAACCATGGTACAATTATTGAAACCAGGAGATTAACATCGACATAATCCTATTAAGCTACACACTTTGTTTGAATTTCACCAGTTTTCCCAGTAATGTCCGTTTTCCGGTTAAAGGTTTAATCCAGGATCCATATGTACCTGGGACTGTTGCCAGGCTTTCTATCCAATTGCACTGGCCTATTTGTTTACTTGTGCACAGCACCACACTGTTTCAATGATAGAAACTTTATGGTATGTTTTAAAATCTGGTAGAGCTAGTCCCTTCATAAATGTTCTTATTTGGTACTTTTCTGGCTATTTTTATGTGTTTGTTTTTCCATAGAAACTTTAGTATCAATTTGTCTAACTCCATAAAAAGAGTGTATTGATATTTTTATTGAGATCGTATCACATTTATTAACTAAGGGAGGCAGATATCCTTACAATGTTGAGTCATTCTATCCAAGAACAGGGGATGTATTTCCACTTGTTCCAGTCTATTTTTGTGCCTTTTTAGGACTGTTAACATTTTCCTTGTGTAGGTTTTGCATATTTCTTGAGTTTCTCCCTAAGTATTTCATCTTCCTTGTTGCTGGTAAATGGGTTTTTTTCTGCCATTATGCCTTCTACTCTGTCATTGCTCTTACCTGTGGAGGCTGTTGATTGCTGTCTGCTAATTTTATATCCTGCTACCTTACTGAATTCTTTCACTTTTGGGGTTAGTTTTGTCATTGGTCCTCAAGACGCAAAATATATCTTTCTAAATGTACAAAGCAGTGGTAAAAAATGAATCTTTTGAGGTCAAAAGTAACACGAAATCTCAAACCTTGGGGGGCCTGGTCCCCTTGAGCCCCTGTCGTGATGGGTACAGGAGGTAAAGCAGAGCCTGCTCCAGGCAGGGGTTTAATCTGAGGTCTCCCACAAATCGAGGACCCTCCCCGCGCTATACTTATGGTGAAAGCGTAAACAGTAAATAAACCCAGCAAGCATAAATAGCGGTAAGGAAGTGAGCTTATGTCGACCTTGGCTCTGGGTGGAAGAAAAGTTTTTTTTCACCTAAAAATGTTTAACAAGTTGTCCTTATCTCTGTAAGATAAGGCTCAAGTTTATTCTACTTGTGTGGTTCAAAATACTACAAATGGGAATTTGATTTTCTGACTCAGGTCATTAATAATCCCAGATGACTAGCAGAAGCACACAGCGTCTCTGTAGGGCTTAGACAAAACAATTAGACAAGAGAAATAAACTAAAGGTATAGAAACCAGAATGGAAGAGAGGATCACATTTAATTTGCAGGTGATACGGTTGAACTATTCTCCTAGAAACTATAAAGAGGACTAACCGAAAACTTACAAATAAAAAAAGAATTTAATAAATCAGATGGCTACAAAATTGGTTTTCAGAAATCAATAGACTTTGTGTACACAATGTCCAATTACATGCATAAGGAAAGAAAAGACCCATTTTATAGAAGCAGCAGCAAACATAAAATATGAGATACTTAGGAAAAAACTTAAGACATATTATTTGTAGAAAACTTTAAAATGTTAATGAGAAACACAAAACAAGACCCGAAGAAATGGGAAGACATACCACGTTCTGGCATAGGAACAATCAGCATCATAAAGATGGTAGCTCTCCTTAATAAACCTATAAATTTAATGTGACATCCAATAAAAATACCAATAGGATTTTAAAAAATGATTTACACAAGCTGATTCTGAAGTCCAGATGGAAAAATAGATTAGCAAGAATAGCAGTAACGAAAGGGATAGTGATAGAGGCAGGTGGACTTTAAATATTTTAAAATTTAAATATCTACAGCAATTAAAACAGTGTAGTAAGAATTTGTGAGTAGTCAGCTCGGTATAACAGAACAATTCAGAAATAGATCTAAATACATATGGAAATTGAATATATGATAAAAGTGGCTTTTCCATCAGTGGGAAAAAGATTATTCATGAAATGAGGACTAGGGGGTGGTCTGTAAAAAAAATTAGTTTAGATACATCCTTACTTCAGGACAAATTTAAACATAAAAAAATGAAACTGATATGTAAACTATAATTTAAAACAAATTTTAAAAAATGAAATTCTAGGTGTATAAAAAAAATGAAAGAAAAGAAAATTTTTTATAGCTTAAGAGTGAAGGACTTTTAAAATATGTCAGAAAACCCAGAAGCCATAAAAGAAAAGATTGCTAAAAAAAAAAAAAGAAAAAAAAAAAAAAAAGGATTGCTAGATTAATCTTTGTAGAGATAAAATTTTTCTTCATGACAATAGGACCATAAACAAATACAAATGAGAACCTAGGTAAGATATTTGTAACTCCCCTAAGATGAGGGCTAATTTATCTTATATAAAAAGAGCCCCTCAAATAAAAAAGGAATAGATCAGCAATCTAATATAAATATAGGCAAAGGAAATTAACAGAGATACTTCATAGAAGAGAAAATACAAATGACTCTTAAGCCTATGAAAATATGCTAAATTTCACTTGTAATAAGATAAAATGTTCACTTATCAAAAATAATATAGTTTCATAACACTATAATGGCAAGCATGCGGTTAAGTGGACACATGCGCATATATATTAGTATGAACTATGAAGGTTGGCAGCATCTATCAAAATCACAGGGGCACATTACAGCTTGTAGTCCAGCAGCTGTAGGAACTTTCCCTAGACACGCTTGTATTTATGGGCAGTGGCTTACGCGCAGGGCTGATCGTTAGGATTCACTGAAGAGATTACGGGGCTTGACCACCCGGAGGTGCGGGTCATTTGGGATCATCTTAAAGAGGCTGCTTACCTTAGGGAACAATCTTTTAAAAACTTAACTATATATTGCTTTCAAAAGGCACACTCTTCATGTGTAAAGACAAAGAAAGGTTGAAAGTAAAATTTTCGGGTGGGAAAAGCTACAACAAGCAAAGGCTGACCAAAAGGAGGCTGATCAGTCGAGGGAAATGTAAGTCAGGAAGCGTTGCTAAAGATACAGAGGGACGCTTCATGAACAGAGAAGGGTGAATCTGCCAGGAGGATATAATAGTGCTGTATTTTGATGCACCTAATAGTATAGTTTCAAAATATAGAAAGCAAAGTTACAGAAGAATAAGTGACTGAGAGTATAGAGAAGCGATCGTTATGAATATGGAAGATTTTGATAAGATGAGAAATAAATTTAATCTAATTGATGTATGTAGAATACCACCACCACCACCATCATAATATGTGTTTTTCCAAGTACCCATAGAACGTTTATCAAAATTTACTATATGCTGGTCCTTAAAGCAAGTCTCAACAAATCACAGAGGGTTAAATTATCAAAAATATGTTCTCTGCCCTAGCCAGTGGTTAGTGTCGGCCCTCGGACTGAAGGGTCTCGGGTTCGATTCTGGCGAAGGGCACATACCTCGTCTGCAGGCTCATCCCCACGGCCCGGGTTGGGGCACCTGTGGGAGGCAACCAATTGAAGTGTCTCTCTCACATTGATGTTTCTCTCTCCCTCTCTCCCTTCCACTCTGAAAAGTAATGGGAAAAAATATCCTCTAGCGAGGATTAAAAAAAGAAATGTTCTCTGACCAAAGTGGCATTAATCTAGGAAACAATAACAAAAAGTTAACTAGAAAGTCCTCAGATATTTGGAAATTAAGTAATATATTTCTAAATAACTGAGAGTTCAAAAAGAAATTACAATGGACATTAGATGATATTTTGAACTAAATGACAAAAATATGACATATCAAAACTTGAAGAACAGAGCTAAATTTGTAGTTAAGAGAAATTTGTTTCTTTAAATATGCATCTATTATAAGAAAGGCTAAGAATCAATCTAAGTCTCCATGTCAAGAAGTAGGTGGAAAAGTATTAAATCTGGAAATAGAAGAATGAAGAAAATAATAAAGGTAATAGCAGAAATTAATGAAACAGAAAAATAGTTTAAGATAGAAATTCAACAAATCTGGAGATTGGTTCTTTGAAAAAATTACTATAATTGATAAACTGCTAGCAAGACAGATCAAGAAAAAAAAGGGGGGCGGGCGAAGAAGACAGTTACCCGTATCAGATATTATGAAAATATTATGAAGAACTTCATGCCATTAAGTCTAAAAATCCACATGAACTAGAATTTCCCCTTGAGATTAGGGATGCCTCCTAATACTGCTTCTATTCAACATTGTACTGGAGATCCTAACCATGGCAATAAGGCAAAATAAACTAAAATAAAGTTATAAAGACTGGAAAGGAAGAAATAAAGCTACCCTTATTTACAGATGCTATGATTGTTTATGTAGAGAAATCTTTAAAAATCTACAGTTTATTAGAATTATTAGAAATACATATAGTAAGCTCACTAGATTCAAAGTACATATACATATGGCATGTATATGTACATGTGGCATTTCTATATATCTGGAGTGAATAGAAAATGGAGATTTTAAGTATAATTTACAGTAGCATGAAAAACATAAATACCTGGAATAAATGAAAGATGTGCAAGACCTTTACAGAGAAAACATTATTGACAGACCTAAGTGAAGATTCACTGTGTGTGAATGAAAGGCTCAAATGTCCGCTTTTTCCAAATTAGTGTATAGAGGGAATGCAGTCCCGTTCAGAATCACAGCAGATTTGTTCTTGGAAATTAACAAGCTAATTCTAAAATTTATATGAAAATGTTACGGACCAAGAATAAAGACAGTTTTAAAGAAACAAAGCTGGAAGACACCGCCAGGCATCAAGACGTCTTATAAAGCTGTCACACAGGGTGGCAGCGGTGCACAGGCCGACGGCGGAATAAAGACCAGGAGCGGACCACGCGTAGTGTCGTCGGTGTGTGCAGGCCCAGGGCAGGTCACGTGTGGGCCCCCCCTTCCACGTCAGGGCGGACAGGGGCCCTCCTCCCTGCGCTGCCGAAGTTGTCTTCCGCCGGCATCTGCTGATGAGGATGACCACGCTCCTCGAGGGCATCCTGGCGTGAGAGCCAGCAGCTGCTCGCAGGTGTCTTTAGCATCCCTACCCCCAACCTCAAAGCGCCCAAGCATCTGTCTGGCCAGCGTGGCGTAGAGGAAAGAGTTTAGGAGGCAGGGAAATGAGATGGACAGTGCCAGAGCCCAGGGGAGGACTCAGGGACAGAAGTGACTGTGACCAGTTGATGCAGGTAGTGCTCAAGGCATGACGATCCCCTGGGGAGCAATGAATCCAGGGCTGTGAACAGAGGCAGCCTCAAGACCATGCTAGGTCTTGAGTTCCACAGCCTCCCTGGTAGCATTCCTTGCAGACTATTTGTGAATTAACATAAAACAAATCAGGCTCCTGCTAGGACATAGGCTTTTATTCTAAGATATTTGAAAAGTAGCTCGTGTTTTAACACAGATACAATCCTATAATCAGCCTCCATTTCTATACCTAGAAATGCATTGGGAAAAGCACTGCTTATAAGTCCAGTGGAGATTATATCCACGTTGTGTCAGTATGTAAAACAAGTTGCTCAATACAAGCAGAAAACGATCCTTTAGGTCTGGCCACTCCAGTCTGCACCACAGGGACTCTACAAAGAGCCTGAGAGTTGGGAAGCCCACTGGAGGTCCCCTAGTCCAGACTCTCCCAGGCAGAGGGCTCAGTCCACGATTCCTGGCCCCAGGAGCAAGGTAAGTGGAGAAAAGAAATATCTTTTCACTTCTGGGGCAACTCCTACAAGAAGGGGCAAGATAGCAGTAGGTAATAGACAACCCTGGAGCCTTCCAGAAGCCAGGCTACTTTGTGGATTCAAGTGGCTGTAACACCGAGGCGGTTAATGCTAATGAAAAGCCCTGTCTGGAACCAAAAGGATACTATAGCTCCAGGCATCAGGATATTACCGGTTTGTACCTCCACTTAATAGACAATAAAGCCGAATTGCTTTCTCTTCACCCTGAAACCCAAGAGGGAACCCAAATTCCCCTTTCTGTTCCATCCAAGATTCTCAAGCATTTTGTTTCAAATGTTGAGTTCCTTCTGGGGAGAGAGGAGCGTGAACACGTTCAGTGTTTGATGTGTGCGGGCCGTGCGTGCTCGTGTGCGTGTACACACAGAAAGGCCGCCTCCCCCTCTCGCCTCCGTGTCCCCAGCCTCTGCCTCTTTCTCTGAGCCTGTACCTGTCAGCTCTGTGCCAGGGGCACGCCGTGTCTAGGTTGTCGGTTTTCCAAGGTCATCCTTTGAGACGCGCAGACTGCTGGATGCATCTGGAATAAGTCAGACGGGCTTCTTTGGCTGGCTTGGTAGGCTCTTCCCCTCTGATCTGAACTTGCTGAGGAAGTTTCTGTGCATCCTGTAGCCGATTTAAGTGTCCGTAAATTCCCCAAAGAAAATGAAAGCGGAGTTGAATAATTCCTGGTGCCTGCTCCTTACCCCCTCCCTCCCTGTCCTTTGGTGAGTGTGAAAAGGACGCGACAGTGTCTGGAGGAGCTGATGGAGGGAGAAACAGTGGCCTGTGGCTTGGGGCTCAGAGAAAGAGGTTATCCTAGGATGAAATACAAACCATATCACATTGATTTTCCCTTTGGGGGACCCGGATATCACATCCTTCCATTTCCCTCTAGTCCCTGCCTGCCATCGACAGGGAAGCATTAACAGGGAATAATCAATGGCGCTCTGTCCTGAAAATAAAAGGCTTGTCATGTCTCTCCATTTGGTGGAATGGATGTGGGACCAGGGGTCATGTGGCCAGCTCCCATCTGTCTCCTGACACGCACTGACTCAGACATGCCTTCCATCCGGGGGGCTGCAGCCACCGCCTGGTGACTGCAAGCTCTCCATGGGCATCAGGAAAAGCAGGACTTCAGTTTCTTTGAACTCCTGTGTGTCAGGAGCTTGGCTAACTATCAAACATGGCAGCTTCGGAGGGGCTTTACTGAACTTTAATTTCTGGGTTACGTAATGGATTGATGTTCCCTAATATGATGGATGCTGTGCTCGCAGTCAAAACAAGGTTATACACTCACTGTTCCGTGATAGAATCACAAAAAGTCAGAACTGAAGGGGGTTTACATCTGTGGTCCAGCGCTATTCCCCATCTGATGTGTGAATTTGCTACAAATTTTCTGGTAAACCCAGTGGTTGCCTGGACACGACTGCCTCCCAGTGTTGCTCACGCACTGTCAGAAAGCTCAACTCTTAGAAAGTATTTTCTTTAACTAACCAAAATCTGTTTTCTGGTGCTCATGGCCTTCACTTGTAGCATCCTCTCCATCTGCTCCCACCTCTTTCACTTAGATCCAGTTCCCACTTGGTTCCCAGCTCCCAACTCCTGATTTCTTCCCGTTCACAATCCTGCTAAGTCCCTTTAGGTTCACCCTTTATATTAGGTTGTCCATCAAAGGCTCTGAAGCCATGGGGCTTTACCATTTAGTATTTATTCTCTCATTTGATCCAACTATATTTGTTGCAAAAAACAAACAAGAATTTGTATAAAATGCTTAGTGAAATGTCACTCATTCTATCTAGGCTGAAGCTTGTTATTAAAGCTCCAACCTTCATCTTCTAGAATCTTCATCCTGGTTGCCTCCAAGACTCTTGACAATAACTTAGCAATCCCATTTGCAAGGGTTATCAGCATCCTCTGGAGTAATTCATTGAGGTGAGCAACTTTAATTCATTAGAGTAGCTAGAGAACAGGTGCACTTTTTATAATCTCTTCACTCGGGGCTTTAATTCTCTTATCAACATTTATGCCACCCATGCCTTGGTAAAAGATTTTATTTGACAGAAAGTTGGAAGCAATTTAGGGCTGTACAAGCTCTGCCTTCTTTCTGATAAAAATCACTAAAAAGTAGAAGCAAGTAGAAGCCATTTTTCATGCCCTTGGCTCTTTTTTTAAGTTTCAATTCATTGCTGGCTTCAACCTTCTGATACTTTTTAACCAAACCCATCTTGTTTATTAAAGTTTTTATTCACATTCCACTCTGTCAAGATTTCAAAGACTAGAAGCCCATGAGAACAGAGCTGCTACTTGGGAAAGTGTTTTGAGCACTGTATCAGTTCCAGACCCTTCTTTTGCCTCACTCCAGGGCTGAAGCCCCTGCTGTGAATATTAACCTGGAAGTGATCCTAAGGGCTTACCAGGCCTCAGCCCCTGTTATAGGCTCACGTCACCGTCATCACGGTCTCTTCTGCAGCACCACCTGCCACTGTTTGCAGAGCTTCATGCTACTTGCTCTGTAGGTTCTTGATTCTGTGTTTCTTTCTTTCATTCCTTATATTTGTGCTTGTCAGAGCTCCTCCTGCAGCTCCTTAGATTTCCTTACATTCCATCTCCCTTTCTTTCCTTTTTGGTGACATTTTTACTTATACAGTCAGGTACGAGCTTTTGAGAATCTCCCAGTCATAAACTACCCTCCTTATGCTATGGAATCATCACTAATGTGGCAAACATTTGGAAAATAAATACACACACGTTTTTTATTATCAAAACAAGTTATACATATTGGCATACTGTAGACTATTTAAAAAGTTTAAAGAAGTAGACATTGTTTTTAAAATCACATAACCTTACCACCTTAAAACAGTGACTCATTGACATTTTAGTATAATTCATCTAGACATTATTCTACATATATTTTGTAATCTATATGCATATACTAATAACACTATACATCATTTTGTGTTAGACATGTTGCACGGCCTCCCCCATTAATATAAATTCTTTAAAAGCTATATTTAAAGCTTACATAGTATTGCACACAGGATACACATAGTGCCTCTATTATTGAGCACTGAAGTTGCTCCCAGGAATTTCTTTTATGGTTTTGTTTTTTTATATAAATAACCCCATGCGGGGTCAGAGGGGCATTAATCCCCAAGCCTGCCCGCATTTCTGACACAAACTGACATTAAGGAACAGTTCACAAGACCACCCTTACTTGTGACATCAGTTGTAAGTTTGGGGGTTCCCCAAATCACCTTGAGTTTTGATAATTCACTAGAAGGACTCACAGAGCTCATTCGAAGCTATTATACTCACAGCTGGGGTTTGTTACAGTTACAGGATACAGATGAGAGTCAGAAAAGGAAAGAGGCACATGGGGCAGAGGTGAGGAGGTTCTGGACAGGGAGCTCCCATCCGTCCTCTTCTCAGGGAGTCACAGACAGTGCTGCTGTCCCGGCAACGAAGTGTGACAATAGGCACGAAGCATCGCCAGCCAGGGAAGCTCACCCGAGCCTTGGTGTCCAGGGTTTTTACCGGGGCTCCATGGTTCACTGCCCTGGGGCTGGTCCTTAGTCTCCAGCCCCTCCAGACACAGAGTGGGTGCCACATGGGCCAAAGCCCCCATTGTAAATCACAGTGTTGGACTGTCCGGTGACCAAGGCCACCAGGTAAACCAAAACGCTCTTGTCAGGCAGGACATCCCAAGAGCCCAGGGATCACCTCCCGGTAGCTGAGGACAAAGGCTGACTGCCCTTTGGATACGGTGAATTCTCTGCCACACATCCTGTAATGAATATCTTTGTGCATAAGCTCTGTTCATTTTGAGAGCTATTTCTTTAGGGTAAATTCCCAGAAGTGGAATTTCTGGATCAAAGAATATTAATATTTTCAAGACTCTTGGTACATATCAAAATGCTTTCTAAAGAGTATATCAATTTATACTCTACCCCTCCCCAGTCCCACCAGCAATGTGCCAGAGTGTTGGTTTTATCACACTCTTATTGGCAATGGGTATTGTTATTTAAACAAATTTCGGGCAATCTGATAGACACAAAGTAGAATCACATGGTTTCCGTTTGTATTTCTATGGTTACTAGTAAGGGTATATACCCATATGTTTATTGTGAAAGCTTTTATTATGCAGGATTTTGAGTACCCACAGAAGTTGACAGAAGAGCTTACTGAACTCCTGTGTGCCCATCCCACCAGCCCCACAAACATCGGAGAATTCTGCCTCATCATGGCTCCTCCTGCTCTCATTCCCATTCCCATAGCTTTTTGAAGAAAATCTCCTAGACATGTTATCTTTAATATTTCAGTATGAAATTCTAAAAGCCAAGGATTCTTTCTTAGAAGTCCACAAATACAATGATCATACTTTAAAAATTAACAGTAATTTCTTAATGTCATCAAATATCCAGTTGATATTTCAAATTTCTAATTGTTTCAGGAGTTTTTTACATTAAAAAAAATCAAGGTCCAAATGAGGCCCAGATACTGAGATTTGTAGCTATGGCTTTCCTCTAACACCTGTCCTGTGAGTCACAGACCCTTCTCTCTCAGTCTTGCTATCACTCTCACTGTTGATGGCTTTGAAAACAGAAGCTGCCATGAAGTGAGTGGCTCATGTGGCAAGGAACTGGGGGCAGTCTCTCGGAGCTGAGGGCAGATTCCAGCAAAAAACTGAAACCTCAGTCTGGCAACTATAAGGAGATTAATGCTGCCAACACTCTGAGGGATCCTGGAAGCAGATTCCCCCCCCCCCCGGAAGCAGATCCCCCCCCCCCCCCCCCCCCCGTTGAGCCTCTGATGGGACCACACCCCCAGCCAACACCTGGACCGCAGCCTGGTGAGACCCTTAAGCAGAGGACTCAGCCAGCTGTAGGGCGGACTTCAAACCTACAGAAAATATAGGTGGTAAATGCCCATTGTTTAAAGCTGCTAAGTTTGTGGTAATTACTTAAGTGATATAGAAAATGAATACAGCGGGTGTTCACTAAGTCTAAGTTGAAGTGATTGAATGAGCTCATAAGAAAGCCAGGTAAGAGCTGGTCAGGCTCTGCTTTTAGCCGAATGAGCCTTCCAGCCATTGAGCAGATGGTCGAACTCCACCACCACTGTTGCCTTGGAGGTGGTTTATGACTCATATCAGTGCTGATGGAGTTGGTTAGGCCGACTGGCCCACTCCAACACGCTGCTCACCCCCGCCCCGCCCCTTCCCGCATGATCTCTGCCTGCTCACGCTACCTTAGGATGCGTGTCTGGAGAGGTAGGCCCCCTCCTGAGAACCCTCCTGAAGGATCTGTACCTTCTCAGTACACACAGTGGTTTCCTCTCTAATGTGGACAACACAGAGCACATGGTCTTTGGGCGTCTGCCTGCACTTTCTCCACCCTGTGAATATTTCTGCCTTTGAGATAATTTACCTTCTCCTCTGTACACAGCTTCCCCAGTATGATTTCTGAATCGTTATAATTGCTTCCAACAGAAATAAGCGTGCAGCCTTGAGCTGACCCTGCGTGGTCACCGTGCAGACAGGCCACCCTGGGAAACGTCCTTGCCCTTCCACTCTGCAGGGGCAGTTTCCTCTTTGTCCCCATGGCTCCAGGCCTCACAAACCCTCTGTTCTCTTAGTGTTCTTTCTACCATCCAGCCTGGGTGTTTAAAAACAATCATGGTCAGAATATGCCATTTAATCTGTTTTCATTTTTTATTGTAAAAAGAGGAAGCGAGGACTAGCGGTAAGATTGCAGATGGATAATGAAAGAATTCCTCACAGCTGTTCAGGGATATATATTTTTCCTGCAGTGGAGCGAGACGGATCCCCATTGTAGCTCGGGGACCTGTTCCACGAAGCCCCTCATCTGTCATGCTCTGGGGGGAGGGAAGGTGGAGAAGTGCCATTATGGATGTACCTGGGCTCCGAAGTGACTGGTCAAGGTTGCCGCTGTAGTCCTGACGGCACTGTTTATGGAAATGTTCCTGGGAGGCACTGCTGGCTGCTGGACTGGGCAGCTCCAAACAGCCCCTGTTCTGCGGCTGATTCCTGATTCCTTTCCAATCAGCCTGCCTTGAAGCTGAAATAAGTCCTTCCAATGCAGCTACCCAAGGAAAAGCCCCTTGACCTGTTTCAAACTAGAGAGGAAACCCAAACAGTAAGTATTCTCAGTTTTGTGATAAGCTGGAACCAGAGGCCCCTAATTGTCATACTTCCCTGTCCTGGAGCCACTGGCCTGTCTCCCTGGGGACTGAGCAGAGTGGAATCAGGATGGTCTATGTCTGCAGCTGGTGCATTTTGCCCAAATGGAGAAGTGCTTGGGACCTGGGGCCTGCATCCAGCTTTGCCAGTCCTGTGTGGAGGCTGATTCAGTCTTAAAGTGAGAGGACTGAGGACAGAAATGGGCCCATCTCACAAAATGAGAAGCTAGACCTCAGTTTCCTCTTCCCCTCCTTTGCCTACCTCCCCGAGACAACTGGCACAAAGAGCTTTTCTGCCACTAGCAGCTGCGCGTCCCCGCTCTTCGCTCCTGCTGGTCAGAAGGTGGCCCTGCTTGCAGTGCCCGCAGCCACCGCTGCTGCGCAGGAACAGGGAAGGCCGAGGGCCCAAGGCTCTCACGCTCTGCCTCTCCTCCCAGGTTTTCTGTCTGCTCGGGGAAAGAATCCCCACTCCCACCCTACTTTAAATTTATTTCCTATTGCCAGTTTCATTCCTAAAAGGGTTTGAAATGTTTTGACAAAAATATGGACGGTGTGGGAAGGTAGACAGTTAGGGAAGAACTCAGGCCAGGGAAAGAAAGGCAGGAAAACTTAGCCACATGAGGCCCTTACACCAAAGGCTGACTGATGTTCACTCACTAATTTGGTTCTGAGTTTTCTGGAAGAAGGAAACATAACCAATGGTTGCTTCACCGTGTCAGCGAGATGAAAGCAAACTAGCCTTTTGGGAGAAAGTTCTGAGCTACCAGACACATCTCTGGAAGGATGTTTGTTCCTTTAAAGATGCGATCAATACCCTAAAACATGCTGAGTTTTATGGGGCATAAAATTATTTAAAATGTTTAACTTTCTTATTAAGGCTGCCGTGAAGATCACTGGTGTTTGGATTCTGTGATTGTCTTTAGAAAGGATTGATGTCTTAAGGACAAGTTTGAAAGACACGGGGGGTTTCTCCCCCGCCTCCCTAAACAGGTTGGGAAACAGGTTGCTGGGCCCCGCCGCCAGAGCTGCTGACCAGTCGGCCTGCCGGGTCTGGGGATTTGATTCTAACAGGTGTCCAGGTGCTGCTGGTACCGTTTGTCCAGGGAACACGTTTGAGAGCCACGGTTCTGAAGACGCTGCCTCTTCTGTCCCCTGGACTGTCCTAAGTTGGGCAACCAGTTGTGGTTCATCTGGGAGTTTCTGTCTCATTTCTGCATCCTGGGCTGGCCAAAAGTAGCCTTTGCATTTTGGCTTTATTCCGAACCCAAACTAGAAACCCAGCTGGGCAAGGTTTAGAGCAGCTATACTTCACTATACTATACTTCACTATACTATACTATACTATACTTCACTATACTATACTATACTATACTGTACTATACTGTACTGTACTATACTATACTTTTCTATACTTCACTATACTTCACTATACTATACTATACTATACTATACTATACTATACTATACTATACTATACTATACTTCACTATTCTATGCTACACTATACTTCACTATACTATACTACACTATACTACACTATACTACACTATACTTCACTATACTATACTATACTATACTATACTATACTATACTATACTTCACTATACTGTACTGTACTGTACTGTACTATACTATACTATACTATACTATACTATACTTCACTATACTTCACTATACTTCACTATACTTCACTATACTATACTATACTATACTATACTATACTATACTATACTATACTATACTATACTATTCTATGCTACACTATACTTCACTACACTATACTACACTATACTTCACTATACTATACTATACTATACTATACTATACTATACTATACTATACTATACTTCACTATACTGTACTGTACTGTACTGTACTATACTATACTATACTATACTTTGCTATACTTCACTATACTATACTATACTACACTATACTTCACTATACTTCACTATACTATACTATACTATACTATACTATACTATACTATACTTCACTATACTTCACTATACTATACTATACTATACTATACTATACTATACTATACTATACTATACTTCACTATACTTCACTATACTTCACTATGCTATACTATACTATACTATACTATACTATACTATACTATACTATACTATTCTATGCTACACTATACTTCACTACACTATACTACACTATACTTCACTATACTTCACTATACTATACTATACTATATTATACTATACTATACTATACTATACTTCACTATACTGTACTGTACTGTACTGTACTATACTATACTATACTATACTTTGCTATACTTCACTATACTATACTATACTACACTATACTTCACTATACTTCACTATACTTCACTATACTATACTATACTATACTATACTATACTATACTATACTATACTATACTATACTTCACTATACTTCACTATACTTCACTATACTTCACTATACTTCACTATACTATACTATACTATACTATACTATACTATACTATACTATACTATACTATACTATTCTATGCTACACTATACTTCACTACACTATACTACACTATACTTCACTATACTTCACTATACTATACTATACTATACTATACTATACTATACTTCACTATACTGTACTGTACTGTACTGTACTATACTATACTATACTATACTTTGCTATACTTCACTATACTATACTATACTACACTATACTACACTATACTTCACTATACTTCACTATACTATACTATACTATACTATACTATACTATACTACACTATACTTCACTATACTTCACTATACTTCACTATACTTCACTATACTATACTATACTATACTATACTATACTATACTATACTATACTATACTATACTTCACTATACTATACTGTACTGTACTGTACTGTACTATACTATACTTTGCTATACTTCACTATACTTCACTATACTTCACTATACTTCACTAATACTATACTATACTATACTATACTATACTATACTATACTATACTATGCTTCACTATGCTTCACTATACTACACTATACTACACTATACTTCACTATACTTCACTATACTATACTATACTATACTATACTTCACTATACTTCACTATACTTCACTATACTATACTATACTATACTTCACTATACTATACTATACTATACTTCACTATACTTCACTATACTTCACTATACTTCACTATACTGTACTATACTATACTATACTATACTATACTATACTATACTATACTATACTTCACTATACTATACTGTACTGTACTGTACTATACTATACTTTGCTATACTTCACTATACTTCACTATACTTCACTATACTTCACTATACTATACTATACTATACTATACTATACTATACTATACTATACTATACTATACTATACTATGCTTCACTATGCTTCACTATACTACACTATACTACACTATACTTCACTATACTTCACTATACTATACTATACTATACTATACTATACTATACTTCACTATACTTCACTATACTATACTTCACTATACTATACTATACTATACTATACTATACTATACTATACTATACTATACTATACTTCACTATGCTTCACTATGCTTCACTATGCTTCACTATGCTTCACTATACTACACTATACTACACTATACTACACTATACTTCACTATACTTCACTATACTTCACTATACTATACTATACTATACTATACTATACTATACTATACTTCACTATACTTCACTATACTACACTATACTTCACTACACTACACTATACTACACTATACTTCACTATACTACACTATACTATACTTCACTATACTACACTATACTACACTATACTATACTTCACTATACTGTACTGTACTGTACTGTACTATACTATACTATACTATACTTTGCTATACTTCACTATACTACACTATACTTCACTACACTACACTATACTACACTATACTTCACTATACTTCACTATACTATACTATACTATATTATACTATACTATACTATACTATACTTCACTATACTGTACTGTACTGTACTGTACTATACTATACTATACTATACTTTGCTATACTTCACTATACTATACTATACTACACTATACTACACTATACTTCACTATACTTCACTATACTTCACTATACTTCACTATACCTTACTATACCTCACTATACCTCACTATACCTCACTATACCTCACTATACCTCACTATACTTCACTATATTTCACTATACTATACTACACTACACTACATTACCCTACACTGCACTACACTACACTATTCTACTGTTGTTTTTCCCCACAGTTCTCATTTGGGCAAACACCATGTGGTGCTGCTCAGATTTTTGAGAATCTTCTGAAATTTGAGAGATAAACATCACCCATATGTGCTGCAACTATAAGTGTGTCAATACAGGCAGCAGGCTAAAAGACCTGATTTGCTGAGTAAAATTAAGGCTCCTTTCCCAACATTGTCATTTGAAATTAACCGCTTGCTAGTCAGAACCCATTTTGACCAGAGTCTGGTGCCACTGTCACCAGCCAAAGAGGGTTTAGGGAAGACAAGGAACAAGTAGGGACAAGACTTGTTAGCCACACAACACCT
This sequence comes from Miniopterus natalensis, assembly GCF_054644295.1. Taxonomy (NCBI): domain Eukaryota; kingdom Metazoa; phylum Chordata; class Mammalia; order Chiroptera; family Miniopteridae; genus Miniopterus; species Miniopterus natalensis. The sequence continues at coordinate 19,471,597 of NC_142081.1, read as the reverse complement.
TGCATTCCTAGGACTGCTTGGCTGCCTTTGCCGGTACATCTGTGGTTCTGCTACTGGTACCAGTTAAGTGGAGAGCATGGAATCAGGACCACATGAGGTGGTTTTAAAATATGTCTGCAAATTCTTTAACACGCCTCCCTTCAGGAGGTGGAGTTTAATTTTCCACCCCTGAGTATAGGCTCTCCTTAGTGACTCCCTTACTAGAATAGAGTATGTTAGAAGTCGTATTTTCCCTGAGACTTGACCACTTCTGAAGGTGAGTGATAAAAGGCATTGCAGCTCCTCTTGTCCGTCCCCCTTCCTGGGCTCACCTGATCTGGGGGAAGCCAGCTGCCGCGTTGTGAGGACTGTTAAGCAGCCTTGTAGAGAGGCCCACGTGGCAAGGATCAAAGCCTCCCGCCAAGAGCCCGGGAGTGAGCCACCGTGGAAGTGGGCCCTCCAGCCCCTCAAACCTTCGCACGACTGCAACCTCAGGAGAGACCGCGAGCCAAACCACCCAGGTAAGCTGCTGCCAAACTCTTGAGCCACAGAAACAGATCATAAAATTCACTGTTTCAAGGCACTAAGTTTTGGGATACTTGGTTATACAGTAATAGAAAATGAATAGATTACAATGTGAAAAACCTTATACCACCACTGCTGGGACTGCTCCTGTCACATTCCTTTTAGGAAACTTTCAGTGACTCTTTATTACCTCAAATTAAGTGCTCACTGCTCAGTTAGGTGACCAAGACCCTCCGACATCTCCCACACCTTCCCTAAACTGACCCAACTGAACTATTTGCTGTGCCCCCCAAACCCCTCCGATTGTTATACCTTTGCCTACCAGCCTGAAATTATTCCACAGTTCTTACCTCCTCCTTAAAAATTCTTGCATCCTCCAGGTCCTATCCCCAAAGTTGTCTTCTTCATGAAACTATGCTTGAGTCTCTCAACCAGATGTTCCCCTCTTCATCCAACCCCCCAGTAGCCTTTCCCCCTTTGCTCCTGCTGGCAGAGCCCTGGTTAGGCTTGGGTGGTCATTTGTCATTTTGACTCAGGGCAAATCGTGATTAGTTGAAGCCATCACAGTGGTTCCAAACCCCTTGGCAGCGATTGGTGTAGGAGTGGTCAGGTGGTATAGTTTTGGCTGATGAGTTGTGAGGAAATGTCTGCATTCTGGGAACGGCTTTTTTCTCTTAAAAAGATATTATGGAAGGAACAGCTGTACTGAACATGATCTGTGTGGCTATGATTTCTAATCATGGTAGCCATCTTATAAATTCAAGGGAAGCGAGCCCAAGGATGGATGAGCCAAAGATGGGCAGAACAAGGGTCCTTTATGATTTTTGTCAGATCATGAACTAGTGAATCTTGTTATTGCCCTACCTCTGGACTTTATGGTCTGTGAAGTCCTTTTTTAGATAGTCTAGGTTAAGCCAGTTAAGTTGGTTTTGTTGTTACTTGCAGCTGAAGATGTCCTAATTAGCACAAAAACCTGGTGACACTTAAGACTTATGTTAAAATTATCCCTGTGCTCATTTTTCTCTTGTATCCTGTTATAATCTGGAGGTCAGGGATTATATACTCATCAAAGTAAGACATATGTACAGAGAAATACCTAAGAAGCTCATTTATAAACACAAAGAAAATATCAGTTGAAGTCACACTAAAGAAAAAGGAACCCAGAACACATCAATACCAAAAAAAGTTCTCATTTTGAAAGGGAGATGGCAAAAGAGAAAAAGAGGAGCAAAAGAACTACAAGACAAACAGAAATTGTTTTGAAAAAAGGAACAATAGATCCTGTCCTACCAATCATTACTGTAAATGTAAATGGCCTAAACCCCCTGATTAAAAGATAGAGTGGCTGAGGCTGATTAGATTAAAAATCAAGATCCAACTTTATACTGTCTATAAGAAACTCACTTTTGGTTCAAAGACACACATAGGCTAAAAATGAAGGTATAGAAAAAGATATTCCATGCAAATGGTAACCAAAGAAAGGAGTGACCATACTTATATCAGACAAAATCGACTCAGTAAAACACTGTCTTAGAGGCAAAGAAGGTCATTCTAATTCAACAGGAAGATATAACAACTGTATGTGTATATATACCAACATTAGAGCACCTAAGTACATAAATAAATATTGACAAATCTGAAAGGAAAAATTGACAGCAATGCAATAACAGCAGGAGACTTCAATACCCCACTTTCAATAATAGATAGACTATCCAGACAGGAAATCAAGAAAGAAACAATGGACTTGAACAACACTATAGATCAAATAAACCTAAGAGACATATACAAAACTTTTCACCCAACCGCAGAAGGATACACATTTTTCTCAAATACACATGGAACAGTCTCCAGGATAGATCACATGTCACAAAACAAATCTAAGAAGATTGAAATCATACTAAGTACCTTTTCTGACCACAGTGGTTGAAACTGGAAATCAATAAAAGCAAGAAAAGGAAAATTCACAAATACATGGAAACTAAATTATACACTCATGAACAACCACTGGGTCAAACAGGCAATCAAAAGGGAATTTAAAAACTACCTTGAGACAAATGAAAACAAAAACACAACTTACCAAATCTTATGAGATACAGCAAAAGCAGTACTAAAAGGGAAATTTGTAGTGGGAAACACCTACATTAAAAAAGAAGAAATATTTCAAATAACCAAACTTCATACCTCAAGGAACTAGAATAAGAAGAACAGGCTAAAACCAGACTAGCAGAGTGAAGGAAATAACAAAGATTAAAGCAGAAATAAATCAAATAGAGGCTAGAAAATAAAAACAAGTCAACAAAACTAAGAGCTGGTGGTTTTTTTTTAAAAAAAAAATGAAATTGATAAATCCTTAGCTAGACTAAAAAAAGAGAGAGAGAGAGAGAAGACTCAAAAAAAAAAAAAAAAAAAAAAAAAAAGAGAAGACATTCCAATGGATGCCTCAAAAGTAGAGAGGATCATAGGGGGCTCTTATAAACAACTATATGCCAACAAATTAGATAACCTAGAAGAAATAAACTCCTATCAACCTATCAAGATGGAATCAAGAAGAAACAGAAAGCATAAACCTATCAAGATGGAATCAAGAAGAAACAGAAAGCATAAACAGACCAATAACAAATAAAAAGCTTGAAGTAATAATCAAAAACCTTCAAAGAAAAGCCCAGGACCAGATGGCTTCACAGATGAATTCTACCAAGCATTCAAAGAATTAATATCAATCCTTCTTAAACTCTTCCAAAAATAGAAATACAGGGAATACTTTCAAACTCATTTTATGAGGCCAACATCACTCTAATACCAAAGCCAGACAAAACACCACAAGAAAACTACAGACCAATATCTCTGATGAACATAGATGCAAAAATCCTCAATAAAAGACTATCACACCAAATTCAAGAGCACATCAAAAAGACTATACACCATGACCAAGTGGGATTTGACATATGCAGACAGAGTTGGTTTAACATATGCAAATCAAACACTGCGATACACCACATTAACCGGATGAAAGATACAAACCACACGGTCATCTCGATAGATGTGTGTCAGTAGTTTGTTCATTCTCATTATGAGTTAACATAAATAGATCACAATCTATGTATTCGTTTCACTGTTGATGGACATCTGTCTAGGTTGTTTCTCTTTGGGGCTATTACAAAGGGGGGTGCTATGAACATTCCTGTACATTCTTGAATATATGTGCGTAGACCTAGAGCCTACATTGCTGAGTCCTAGAGTAGATGTTTCTAGTTTATATTTATTCATGTTCATATTACTGCTCACATACTCACATTCTTTACCCTCTTGTCTTTCTTCCTTCAAAGAATCTACTTCGTACATAATAGGTACTTAAATAATCACTAATAATTATCTGTACACATGTATACATATATATCTCCAAGTTATAGATAATAAATTTAAATGTAGCCACAACCCTAGCAAGTTAACAGTAGATGTGCTATGCTGGGATTACAAAGGGTGTGGGTCAGCCAGGGGTGGCTGGGACCCCTGTTTCCATCTGAAATCTGGGTGAGCAATGGATTCATCCATAGGTGTGTTTTAGTTGTCCTTGGTCTGAATTCTGGAAGCTGCTACAACTTCTTTCTCACGGTAGTTGACAAAATGGAAGCAGGCCTTTGTGAGGAAAGGGTATTAATGAAGAAAGGCAGTCTTTTTGGTGCTGGTGCTAGTATGGGGGAAGAGCAAGCCAGGTTAGGGTGCCTGGAGAAGGGGAACAAGATTTTTGGTGTGCGCGCAGTCCAGTAAAATGCTGCCAGGCTGCCCTGGCAGGTTTGGCTCTGTTTGGCTCTTCAGCCAGGGGAGCAAAGGGTCTTCGGTTCGTTTTCTGGTCAAGGGCACATGCCTCAGTTGCAGGTTCCTGCCCTGGTTGGGGTGCATGTGGGAGGCAACCAATCAACGTGTCTCTCTCACATTGATGTTTCTCTCTCTCTCCCCCCTCCTCCCTCCCTTGCACTCTCTCTAGAAATCAATGGAGAAAATGTCCTCGAGTGAGGATTTAAAAAAAAAATGCTGCCAGGCCAAGCCTCTTAGATGCTGTATTGATTTTCTTAGAATTATTTTTGTTTTCAACAAACCACCTTTTCCTGGATGCTTTTTTTCATTCAACCTTTGGAAAGGACTTGGTTTGCAAACTAATATTAACACAGCTCTTCGTGAACTGTCTCCTAAAACTAGGAACAACTTTCAGAATTTCTATAAATGGAAACATTACAGTGTTGGGGGAAGTTTTTTAATCACAGGAGAACTCTAAAATATGGATTGCAGTTTGCTTCAATCTTGATTGGTCTCATAAAAAATTTAACGTCACTAAAAAATATATAATTTCCTACAGATGTTAAATCTCTATATTAAACTGTTACTACCCAGGAACCATGTGTGCTAATGGAAAGGGCCAGAATTCTTGACTTTGGCTAACAACCTATGTGTTCTGAGTTTCTAATGGAAAAAAAAAGCTCAGTGATTGCAGTGAAATTGTGTGTATCGAGGGGAGGTTCATCGATATCTTTTATCATAAGGGGTATGGGTGATTCCCATTTAAGTGGCAAAAATACAGGTCTTTAATTCAAGTAATTGGAAAAATGACAGACTCCAAGTAGATCAACTCATATGTATCAGAAAATACTACAGGATTCATAACCAACCAAGCTGATATTTTTGAAGCCAAACCAACAGTAGCTGATCATTTAAATGAAAGAATGACAAGTATTGAAGCTCTGACTGACTTAAGACAACACTGGTGACTGATGGCACAGTGATAGTAAATGGTTGTGTTGAAAGCTGTGGGAATCCTGCCTCTGGGCGAGCGGGTTCAGGAACTGCTCTGCTGAGAGAGAGAAAGAGAGAGAGAAACATTGATGTGAGAGAGACACATCGATTGGTTGCCTCCCACACGAGCCCTGACCTGGCCGAGCCTGGAACCGAGGTACATGCTCCTTGGTCGAAATCGAACCCGGGATCCTTCACTGTACAGGCCAACCCTCTCACCACTGAGTCAAACCTGCCAAGGCTACAGGGAGATTTTCAGTTGCCTCTTATGGCTTATGTATACACTTAACTGTCAAATAATTTCCTTAAAGAGCAATCAGTAACCCAGGGATTGATTTATAGCTGAAGTCTATGTATGTTGCGTGGTTCCAAATATATATTTCAAAGCTCTGCGTGACATACAGAACCATACAGAGATCAGAAAACAGACAAAGATCAGATCTTGGCATTTTTGAGTTTGGTGAATTACACCATTTGAATCATACTTGAAGGTTTATTGTCCTACAAGTCTTATGTATTCCTTGAAATAAAAGGGGTCTTCAGATACCCAGGTGTCCAACTCCCTGTCCTTTTTAGCTTCCTAATATATTTTGCATTAATCTCTACTTTGCCTTTCTTGGTCCTCAGCAGTGACGCTTTACTCTAACCAGAGTCCCAGTTGACTATTTTTTAAACGAGAATGCCTGTGAAGGTTGCTTATAAAGATAGTTGCACATCCCGAGCTCCTGCAGGACATCAAAAGGCAGAATTGGACATCAACCTCCCCCTCTGTGCTCACTAGGAAATTAAACAGACGCACGAGGAAGGCACAAGAACACACACCTTTGTAGTTATGTTTTTCCACCGGAACCTGTGGTTTTTATCTTCATTTTGTGGAATATTTTAACAAATGTGTTTATTGACCGAGCTTTAGAAAGGTAGGTGCACCTGTGGTTTATCTTGTGTAAGCCACCGGTAGGTTTACCATTTCCTGCCCGACGTGTTAACTAGGTGTCCTGAATCTGTCACGCCTAGTAAGCAACGGAAGGCTTGGGCAGCTCTGTGATGGCCCTGTGGATGTCTCTAGCTTGGTCTTGAACAAACAGACACAAATTTTAAAAGTCTTCTTTATTTCTGTGGTTGGGATGTCTTCCTTTTTTACTCTACGCTGCTAACGGATGTCCTGCCAAACTCCAGCTTTTAGCATTCCAACCTGTTGTAACTGCATTAGAAGTTGCCAAATACTTCCCAGTTCTTCTTTCTGCCCGTATGAGTGGGGTCCTTAAACAGGGCCACTTTCTCTCCTGTCAGGGAGAAATGTGAACTTCGCTGCAATTATTTTACTCTTTCCTCTACCCTTCCAAATGTTTGGGGCCACCCAGAGCTTGGTACGCTTTGGAGGGGGGGGGGTGCGCGTCTATGGGGAATGGCCAGTGGGAATGAGACTGTTTGGAGCTGGAGAAAGAAGACGGAGAATTGAGTGGAGGGTGGCGATGTCCTGATGACGGAGTCAAGTGCTCGGAAAACTGGAGAAAGGCTGTAGCTCAGAAAACCAGCACCAATGCGCTGCACACCTTGGGGCGGAGAGGGCTCTGGGACCAGGGCCCTTGGTGGAAGCCTCCCCTCCTGCGGCACAGTTCCCATGCCCAGTGGCAAGGCCGCTTCTGCAGGCAGGGCACGGGGAGCTCACCAAGGAAGCGACAGGAGCCCGTCTCCTCCAGAAGGACCTTCCTGCCGACGACAGCTGGCCCACGTGATTCGTGCTTGGGGCTCACTGCTCAGGGTTGGTCACCATTGGAGAAGGGGAAGAAGAGGAGAGGGAGTCACCATTTCTATATTTATTCCAAATGTCCTAATACCGTCTCTCTTCCCGTCATCGGAGTGATGCCTTTTGTTTGTGTAAAGTGTGCTGGTTTCACGGAAGGCCTTTGTCTTCGTGCTTCTTGCAGATAGAGCTTTCTATTTGTTTGTAACCACACGTTAGTGGCAAAGAATCCAAGAAAGATGATGAATTAATTAGTGTTATTGACTTCCTAAAAGGGTGAGCAGTTCATCTCACAGAATCCAGTAATTTTCTAAAGTGAGAGGAAAGGGTTTGTGCACAGAGTTGTGCATATATAATGAACGTTCAGATGTATAGAGTGTAATGCACACTGCAGCCAGTCTTTTTTTTTAATTTAATGTTTTTATTTATTTGAGAGAGAGAGAGGAAGGGAGAGGGAGAGAAAGCGAGAGAGAAACATCGACGAGAGAGAGAAACATTGATCGGCAGCCTCCTGCACACCCCACACGGGGGATCAAGCCCGCAACCAAGGCATGTGCTTGACCGGGAATCGAACCAGTGACCTCAGTCCACGGGACGATGCTCCAACTGAGCACACCAGCCAGGGCTGGGGCCATTCTTAAAAAATGAAACATACTCTCATTTAGTTTTGTTCCACATCCAGTCAAGCCTGGAAAGTGGCTGATGAGACTGGCCAGTTTAGCAAGCACTGTCCCAGTTCTGGAGCCCACGTTACGGTGGGCTGCTAATGCGTAAATAAATAGTTCAACCACACACATTGTTCTAGCTAATGGACCGAACAGGTTCTCTTCTCCTCCCTCCAACCTCCCTACCCCGGGCACTGTCTCTCAACTCTTTAATTCACGACACTAGCAAGAACATTAGCACCGTTTGTTCCTCTTTTCGTACCCATTCTTAAACGGATATTCTGGGGAGTAAGGAAACGATCCAAAGCAAAATATCACGGGCGATTTGCAGAGAGGAAGGGGTCCTTGGAAACCTATAGGCAGAGTGGGCGTGCCTTTCATACTGGGATTTGTTGTATGTACTTAGGAGATGAGGGACCAACCCCTCCCCTCGCGCCCTCTCCCTTACCCCTTGAAACCCAATTCCAGCCCCCGCCTCCGTCCCCGGACTGACTCACGGTGGCTCACCTGATAATGGGGGCGATGAGCGGGGCGGGCGCGCCGCCTGCACCCCTAACTGCCTTTGACCTTGCCAGCTTCCTGCGTGTGCTGGTGTGCGCCCCGCCCGTGCATATTTCTTTATTCTCTTTGCATGTCCCTCTAATTGATCTTGAAAAGAAGGGACAGTTAAAGAAGACGTTAAGGTGAAATGAAGCCATAACTGCAGCTGGAGACTTTTATTAAGTGTGGCAAAGTTCCCTGGGCCGCGCTGAAATTGTTTATTGATTTTGGTACGGTTGGGCGCCCGGGGGCAATCACCCAGAGTGCCGCAGAGGGGGCGCAGAGCGCGCGGTGCGGCGGAGCTGCCTGCTTCCCCGCAAATAAATACCCCTGAGCTCCCAGCCTCGCCTGGGCCGGCTGCTCCTGGGAACGCCCCCCCCCCCCCACGGCATTCAAAGCCTGATGGGGTTCCTTTCTTCCCTGGGAAAGGGCTGTCTTGAGGGGGAGGGAAAGCAGGGTTGGCTTGATATTAGAGACCCCGCATCACTTTCCACTTTTCGTGTGTGTTTGGTTGGTTTGTTTCTCATGTCCCGTTAGTGTTAGGGTGGAAAGTCTGAAGAAACAAAGTCAAGAAATTTCTTGGTGGTGGTTTTATTGCTCTATACTTGTGTGTTCGTCACTTTCATGGGCTTTGCATTGCTGGTTTTCCTATCGCTATAATTAATTTTTCTCCAGGGTGTCAATAGGGCAGAGGTGCCATTCTGTGTAGGGCAGCTGGGTGGCAAGAACGGGGTGAGTACAAGGTCGCATGGTCCATGCCCTCAAGCTAGCAAGGTGGTGAAAAGGAGCCTGGTTACAGGATCATCCAAGGAAAGGATTGGACTGTGGGAGGAAGCCAGGACGTCTGGGGCAGCTGGAGGAGGGCTGGCTTACCCCGTGGCATCTGCCCTCCAAACACAGGTTGGGTTAGTGTTTAGGGTCCCCTGAACAAAGTCACATCCCTGAAGCTATTTTGCTTCCAGAATTAACGTTGGTGGTGATGGTGGTTCTTTCCTTGCCTTTGATGTCCCTCTTTAATTCCCAGGCACCATTGCCTGCAAGTTCCATGACCACGTGCTGTCAGGCTGTTCACCGTATTGTGCAAAGGGCTCCAAATAACAGCTACAGAGCACCTGGGACCAGGGGCTTATACTGGAGTCCTTTGTAAATATTAGTTATTTAAAAATTACATTTTATGAATTGTTCCTTCTCTAGTTATCCTTAAACAATCTCTCTCAAGACACTGATGTAATGTCACGTCCTTTGTGAATCCCTTTGGGTTTGCCTCCCCTCCCTAATTTAGTAACTATTTTCTCCTAAAATCAAAGAGCATATTTCCTTGTTCGATTTTTACCACAATGAATATTTTTGCTCCCTGAGTTACACAGAGAATCAGAGAGTCTTTGGAGAGCATTGCATTCTGGATATTTCTTCGATTTCCCACCTCCTTCGTCCTAAATATCATCAGTGGTGCCCAGTGTCTGAGAGAGTGACTCTACTGCCACGGAAGGGAGTGAAGATGAAAGACAAACTCACGGAAAACTTAGGTTTTAGCCCTAAATCTCTATTGATTGTACCTTGTCATTGCTCTTTCATGCTTCTACTTAGCCTCCTGTAAGAGAAGGTTCATATTTGTCCCCCATCCAACTGGTCAGTGTTGGTCAAAACTAAGGAGGAAGTTGGAGCTATTGAGATGAAATGGGCCACAAGTTAACTCAGTGACAAATGACATCGCCCAGAAATCTCAGTATAACTAAAAGATTTCTAAGATGATATCTTTATTAACCTCAAAACTATTCAGCTGAATGACATTCTAGTGGAACAGTAGGAGCTGAACACTCCTTGGACTAAATTTGACTTTCACAGACATAATTTGTATAGATATTTGTCTTACATAGACATGATTATTAAGAGTGAACATAAAAGCTTCTCCTTTGGAAAGTAGGACATTTCTAAGGGAAATTTTTATATCAGGCAGACCTGTGGTCAAATCCTAGCACTATCCTGGAATCTGATCCTGGGCAAGTTATTGAAACCTGATGAGCTCAAGTTTCCTTATGTAAAATGGAGATGTGATAATTACCTAAGATCCTACAGACTTTTTTTGCAACAGGCCAGATAGTAAATATTTAAGGCTTTGCAGGCCTTACAGTCCCTGAGGCCCTACTTACTCCACTGTTGTAGCAACGCGACTCCCTCACACTGCCATATGAGCAGTAGGTGCCTATTGTCATGGAGAGACAATACATACATGAGTGGACATGACTGTGTTTCAATAAAATTTTATTTACAAGAACAGCCAGTGGCTGGATTTGGTTGTAGTTTGCTGACCTTGCTAGAGATGAGTATTTGGCAGATGACCTGGTCTTCATACATATGAAGTGCCTTCCTGCTCATTGACCATAGAAGAGTTGCCTAACACTTAAACTATATTCAGCAAAGTGGTTTGACAAGTATAAAAAATCTAATTTTTAAAGAACTTCTAAAAGCTTGTCCTGGGTGTCGATCCTAAGTTGTAATCTAGTGTACCTTCCTTGTTAATTTTTTCTTTCCTCCCTAAGCATGTATGTCAGAGGCTTCTTTCTAAACCCCGCCCCCCCCCCCCCCACCACCACAGTGTCCAGTTTGGCGTTGGGCTTCCATTACTTCCCGGCCCACACTTTCAGAGAATTTAGAATTCCTCTTAGAATTCCCCAGTCTGTTGCCTCCATTGGAAAGAGTTATTTTTGACCTACCCCGACCCTGTCTTGAACAACAATAAAATGGGGATTGGGAGAAACGTGACACAAATCAATAGGTTATCCCAACAGACGTGATCTTTGAAGCTGTTTTTTTCTTCTTCGTTTTTTTTTCCTGGACACTTGCAGCAGCAACAAAGATAAATAGCGACTCCCTCACATTGCCATCTGAGCAGTAGGTGGCTCAGCGGCTCACGGTGTGACCTCTAGTCTGGGTGAGCAGCAGGTCTAAGCAGGATGAGGGACAGGGAGGAACAAAGATTCAGGCCACGAGGAGAGAAAACACCACCACTGAAGGATAACCGGTACCCGGCTTCTGTCCGGTCCCTGGTGCACATGGGTGTCCTGCCTGTTTCTCAGTTTGCTCTGCTCACTCACCCACTTTCTTGTTTATTCTCACCTCTTGTTCTACAGTTTTTCAATAAACATTTATTAAGCACCTACTGTGTACAGGGCACTGGCACGATTACTAAGACCTTAGTCGTGGATCTAGTGTCCCCTTGCCTGATTCTGAGCAAAATGAGGCTGGGAATTGATGGCAATGGCTGGTTTCAGGACTCTGGGGTAGGGGCAGGGAGAGTAACCCAATGCCACCTTCTTTCACCTTCTCGGCTACACTAGCTGCCTGGAGAGTGGTCAAGAGCAGACAGAATAGATGCAGGAAACCCTCCTGCCTGTGGATGGGTTATGTGTCCCTCTTCGAGTTCCTGTGCTACTACTAGTAGTGGTGCTAGTGTAGGTGGTATTGGTAGTAATGATAGTAACAGCTAACAAAATATTGATCAATTCCACATACAAGGTATAATCCAGCTGCATTACCTCTGTTTACTCATTTAATTCTCACAACCACCCCATGAGGCAGGTGTGGTCACCATTCCCATTTTATACAAGAGGAAAAGGTCAAGAGAGTCCAAATCACTTGTCATCACATGATAGGCTGCGGCAGAGCTGGGAGGGGACGCCAGGCAGCCTGGCTTGTCATCACATTTATCTCACTGTGTCGTAAACGTTGCCTTACGTTTCTGCTTCCCCAACTTGACTATGAGTTTGTTGGCAGTATGAACATTAACTTCTAAAAAATTACATTGTAGAGTACAGCACATATGCAGAAAATTGCACAAAATGTAAAGTATACAGTACAATAAATTATTGTTAAACAACGTGTGTGTTCACTGCCAGATCTTACCATCACCCGAGAAAATTCCCCCGTCCCCTGTCAATCCTTACCCCTCCCACCCCCCCCTAGGGACAGCTCCCCTGACCTCTGGCCCTACAGGCTTGTGTTTCTGAACTAGAGCTTTGCGGGATCACAATGTGAGCTTTCCTTTGGGCCTGGCCTCTTCTGCTCAACTTGATGTGGTTACATACAGCTCCGCTTCATTTCTTTCCGTGTCGGTCTAGTAGCAGGAACACACCCCGGTTTATTTATCTAGCCTACTGTTGATGGGCATTGGGGAGTTTCTAGCTTTGGGATATTATGAAAAGTCCTACCTGCTCTAAAGGTTTTTGTCCGTGGCTCTTGGAGTTCCCTCCCGCCGCCCATTTCTTCTGGCTGCGGACCAAGCGTGCCTTTGCTGGGTGGCAGTGCCCAGGTCTCCCTCCCATCCGCAGAGCGCGAGGGGCCTGCTGCTCCGGCCTCTCGCGCTGGGGACGCCCCCTTTTCTGCGCGGGCAGCAGTCACCCGCTCTGGCCTAACTTTACACCTCCCTGCTTTGTAATGAGGTCGGCGCTTTCCCGCGGCCACAGGCTCTGGATCTGCTTTTTGATTTGCCTCCTGCCCATTTGCCTTCATCGTATTTGCCTTTTAAAAACCCCCTGATATCTGGGAGTTGCACATTCTGAACACAAATCCTGTGCCAGTGATATATCTGGGGAATGATCTCTTACCTGTTGCTTGACTGATTTTTACTCTCTTGATGGCATCTTTTGATGGACTGAAGGTCTTCATTTTAGCAAAGCTAAATTGATTGACCGCTTCCTTCATGGGCAGCGCTGTTCTTCCGTACGGTCCTCTGGAAGCTTTATTGTCCTGATTTCCTTATAGGTCTATGGTCTGCTTGGACTTAATGTTTGTGCAGGGTATGAAGTAAGAGCCGCTTTTCTTTATATTTTCCCTATTGATACTGAATGAACCCAGTACCATTTACTTAAAAGACCACCCTTTCCCCGCTGCTCTGCAGTGTTACTTTGGTTATTTATATGTGTGGGTCTGTTTCTGGCCTCGATTGTCCCATTGGTCCATTTGCCTATTCTTGGGCCAATACCGTACTGTGTTCATTCCTGGCTCCTTCAGATGCTTCTATTTGTTCCTCTTCTTTGCAGACAACTTTCAGACTTCCACACACTAGGACCTTAAATTCAGAAATTTCTCAGCTCACTGGAGTAGGATAGAGTGAGTAAGAGGGCAGCCTGTAGGGAGTCTGCCTGGCTCTGCCACTTAGTTGCTGTGTGACCTTGGGCGAGTTGTTTAACTTCTCTGAGCTTCAGTTTCCTTATGTGTAAAATGGGGACAGATGATAGAGCTGATAGATTATATAGAGCTGGATAGATCATATAGCTGAGATAATCTACCCAATATTCTCAGGACAGTGCCCCCACTCACTGTGTATACTCAGAAATAAAAATGTCAGGCATTACTGACTCAAGGCTAAGAAGCCAGGTGGGACAGGGGCTGCCCAGCCCAGAGCAAAGACCCTGGTGAGCAGAGGTGAGCTGGCTCCTGTTCAGAACATTCCTGTGTGCTCAGCTCAGAGTCACAGTGTCCTTTGGAGGGGAGGTCATGGGCAGGCAGGCAGGGCTACATCTGAGTTTGCTTTCCTTGACGAGAGCTTAGCATCGGCTTCTCAGAAGAAGTGAGTCACAAGGAAAAATTTTAAGAACGGGAAGTTGCTGATTAATAAGGTGGCATGAAACTCCAAAAGCTGATTTCCATAGAAATTTAGTAGAAATGGAGTAATTTTACATCCCCCGATATTAATTGAGGGTCCTTTTGCCAAGGAAATCTATATCCACTGATAATCTCAAATGCACCTTTGATTTCAAAATGCATTTATATATATATATATATTGGCAGTAGATTTACTTCCTAATCATGTTTATAGCTTAAATTAATATGGAAATTAACCCTGAAACCCCATACCATTTGAAACACTGGATTTTACAGATATTGAACTACTTTAAAATAAATGTTGAAAATGTGAACTGCATGAAAACTAAAAGTTGATAGTATTAATTTAATTTAATTTCCATTAGAGATATCACAAATGATTTATTGAACTTTTAAAAGTAAAAGGCATATGCCCTGTTGTGGGCATGTGACACAGGTATAGGCTGTTTGAATGAAAAATAATGCTTTTGCCAGATGCTAGTTTATTGTTGGGTCCCAACTGGGAGTAAAATTCTGTGGGTTTCACTTTAATGATAATCTCTATGAGCACATATCTTTGTGTAGAAGCATGTCATATTTTTAGCAATATGTAGCTACATACCAGGTGTCGTCACCTTTCAGATTCTGGGGAGATTAAGCTTCAAACCATTTTTACTATGGATATGAATTTGTTCACTCACTAATATTTATTGGATACTAAACTGTGTTGTGTGTTTACTGAAAATAGTGGGTAAAAAGAGCAGACATGGCCTCTGCCTTCATGGGACAAGTAGCCTCAGGGGCCAGGGAGACATGAGGCAAATGAGCCCAAATGAATATATATAATAATAATTTGAGATAAGTGTGCTTGAGAGTGAACATGGGAGGGGGTGTTTAATTTAGTTTGTGAGGAGTCTGGGAAGGCCTCTCTGAGGAAGGGACACAGCCTGAGATGCAAAGGAAGATGATGACTTTGCCTGTTCATGCACATATGGGGCACCTGTGCACACGAGTGTTGTTACACAACTGTGGAAATAGCAGGAAGTTTGCAGGGGTCCTCAGCACACGTGTGGTTGGCTCAGGGTGAGTGGATGGGGACTCTATAGGCAGATTCTAAGTGTGCCTCAATCCCAGCTCAGAGAAGCTGCCCCAACCCCCCGTCACACCCTGATAGGTGGCATAGCTGGAACTTGAACCCACGTCTGTGCCTCAAAGCACGTGTTCGTTCTCTCACATACAAAGCCCCTCAGGAAAAAGGAGATTTCTCGCCGGTCCCTTAAATTCTGAATGCTTCCTCAAGTGCCTCTCTGGGAGCAGCTGGACTTTCAGCTGCCGCCTGCAGTTTAGGGCCTTTCTCTTTCCCAGAGGGACTCCCTGCCCTGAGAGACAGAGCTTCCCGCCTCCCCCTCCCCGGCTGCTCCCAGGCTGTGTCTGTTGGCACTTGGTCTTGTCACCCATCGTGGTGATGGATGGAGGCTTAAGCGGAACAATCATAACCAAAGCCAAGGAGATCCTTTGGAGGTCGAGAGGTGCCTTTAGTCTCTTCTCCCCAGCTAGAAGCCTGTGGAGATCATCCCACCCCCAGCCCAAGGAAGGGGTGGGAAGGCTGGGCTTGCCTGAGGGGAGAGAGCAATATGACAGCCACACCTGTAGGGAGGGGGACAGGTGGCATTCCACGCCCTAGAGAAGAGCAGCTTCTGGCCTTTATTCTTTATAATTGACATTTTAAAGAATAACGGTTCAGTTATAATTTATATGTAATAAAATGCACAGATCTTGAGTTCAGTTCCATGGATTATGACAATGTATACACCTTTGAAACTGCCACCCCCAACAAGATACAGAACACTTTATTGCTCCTGGAAGTTCTCTTTTTCTCCTTCTGGTCAATCCCCTCCCTCACCCCACCCTAGAGAGCCAATGTTCTGACTTCTGTCACTATAGGTTCGTTTGGTCAGGTCTAGATTTCATAAACTGGAATCATACACCATGTCACCTTTTGTGCCTGGCTGCTCTCACCCACCTAATGTTTATTTAATTTATTTAATTTAACTTAATTTAATTTAATTTTAATATATTGTATTTTTATTGATTTCAGAGAGAGGAAGAGAGAGGGAGAGAGAGATAGAAACTTCAATGATGACAGAGAGTCATTGATCAGCTGCCTCCTGCACCCCCCTGCTGGGGATCGAGCCCATAACCCGGGCATGTGCCCTGACCGGGAATCGAACCGTGATCTCCTGGATCCTAGGTGGATGCTCAACTGCTGAGCCACGCCATCCAAGCTCACTCACTTAATGTTTATGAGAGTCATCTGATCCGTTGTGTGTATCAATAGCCTGATCCTTCTCATTGCCAAGCAGCATTCCACTGTATGGATATACCAAATTGGTTGATCCAGTTCTAATTGGTAGACATTGGTTTGTTTCTGGCTTGGGGCTATTATGAAGAAAACTGCTATGAGCATTTGTGTTGAAATCTTTTTATAGACATGTTTGTATTTCTCTCAGGTAAATATCTAGGAGTGGCATTGCTGCGTCATAAGGAAGTTGTATTTTAGGTACCTTTACACTAATTTATATTGGAAAGAAAAGCAGCAGAGAGAAGAGTCTCATTTGCTCACAGCTTTGCTGCCTCACATGATAAACTCTAGTAGGTACAGGGGATTTATGTCCAACTACCTCTCTGGTGCTGATCAGACAGCCCTGAAATGCTTGTGGGCTTTGGTCAACATGGTGCCAGGGACTAGAAAGGCTGGCTGTCACCCTCAGATCTTCTTTCCCTAGCTTCATTCCCTGTCTGTTCTTAGTCCTTGCACTCCAACAGGCCCATCTCCACGAGTGCGCTCCTCTTGCTACAGGAAGGTGGTCTTGTATAGTTGGCAAGCTTTGGAGTCAGGAGGATTTGGTCTGTTTCCTGGCTCTGCCACTTACCAGCTAAGTGACATGAACAGGTTACCTACTGTCTCTGAGCCTTGGTTTGCTATGAACTGTTGAAACAACTATCTTGAAGAGTAGTTATAGGAATTACATCAAGGCTGCCAGGTCTGACCGTGCCCAGAGGAACCCAGTGCATGCTCTGCTGCTGAGCCCTGTGTCTCTATGTGGGGCTGTACCAGCATGGAGGAAGGGGAATCTTTTGTAACTTGTCTGCCAGAAGGGGAGCCTTTTTCAAAAATTTTCACCCAAAAGAGGTGTCTTCTTGTAATTCATACTAAGGCAGGTACAGGCATACCATGAGATGTACAATATCCCACATTCAGAAAGTACTCAGTAAAAGGCATCTATTATAATGCATATTGTATCAGGCAAGATCTTGGTTGCAAGCAACAGACACTGACTCTGGCTGTCCTGTGGGTAAAAGGGAATTGGCTCATGGAACAGCGAGGGTTCACAAATTTGTTAGGAGGCAGGAGAGCCAGGCTTGGGAATGTCAGGAACCAAGGGGCTGGGGGCTGTTTTGAGGACTGAGCAGCAGAACTTCAGCCAAAGCCTCTTGAACAGGAGCTGCCTGGCCTGTACCCTGCAGTGACTGCTGGGTGGATATGGCCTCCAATTGTCCCGAATCCTTGTCGCCCTTGCTCCGGGGAGAGAGTGTTTGATTGACTAATTCGGATTCACATTCTTACTCATTGTTGGGTATGGGCCAGAAGACTCAGGATTGAATTCCAGCTTCCTTAACGATGGGCAGGCTCTCTCGACCCTCAAGATCCCACCCATGAAGATCTTCCATATGATGGACAGGCACCCTCTTTCCCAAACTGTCACCCCCTTTCTCAAGATTCCCCATAATGATGGGCAGGTGCTCCCTACCTCCAAGAAGACACCCGATGTGGATTTCCCATATTGGGATAGTAACAGGAAGGCCGATTACATACTAGACAGCCAACAAAGTGACAAATTCACCACTTAGGTCAGTTTTGAGGAATGGAAGATGTTCTATTTTATTGCCAGGCGTCTTCATCACTTGGTAAGCCAAGCCTTAGAAACACAGGAGCCCATTAAGCCAAGTCCTCTCTTAAGTTGATGGAAGAACAAAGACCCTCACACAGAGCAGGGCACAATGCCTCAGCCTTTTCCACTTTGGTATTTGGAAAAATACTTACACATTGTTATGAAAAAAAAATGCAGAGTCACCCAAAGAGGTACCATTGGAGTTCTGGGAGAGCTGCCTGCTGACTTCCAGATTTATTCTTCACACGAATGACTGTTAGCCTAGTAGAGTGAAGTGATGCACCTGAGAAAAGAGAATAGCAATGACCTTGGTGGAGGTCAGGGCTGATTAGAGCATGCTCTTGAGGAGAGCTGAAGGTTTGATTTATAGTTCCAACATCATGGGGTTGCAGGCATCACTGTTATAAGCCATGCTGGCACCTGGTACTAACCATGGGGACAAGGTGGGGTTCCAGAAGGATGCAGGATAACCAGGTTTTCGGAGGGATACAGATGCCAAGGAGAGCACATTATATGTTCTATGGCGGAGCGACCATGTGGTGAGGTGGGGGGATCAGTGTAGAGCGAGCGCCATGATCTCAGTTCCTGGAGAAAGAAGGGCAGCCTCGGAGCAGGGGAGGGGAAGGTGCTGATACTGCTGGGCATTGCTGTGCCTGTGTCAGCTCACTGTAACCCTCACAGCCGGCTATAGTGGCATTATTCCCATTATACACATGAAGAAACCGAGACCCCGAGAGGCCAAGTAAGGCACACTGTGGTCTTCCTCAGACGGAGCGGTGTGTGGCTGGAAGTTCTCACCGAAGCCTCAGAGCACTGCCACGCGCTTTAGATCTGCAGTCAGTGGGATGAAAGGACGCTCTGCACTGTTGTCTGAGGAACACATTGGTCCCATTTGGCAGATCCCCTTAGTGTGCTGTTTCCACAGACCTCAGAGCTATCCTCTGAATGCAGGAGTGCTGGTTAACAACTTGATTTCCGTAAGAGAATGTTAATCCCACTTCCCATCTGGCTCATTTTCAAAGCACCTATTTCAACACTCAACTGGAAACACAATGTCTGCAGGACACACCCTGACAAGGAGTACAACCTCAGAGACTTGACTGGCCAACTCTTACACAATTTTTATTTTCAAAACTCACTTTCGTGGAGGACTGCCTGGAGCATTCATAATCTGGCCGTTTCTCCAGTTATTCCAAACTGTGCCCCTGGGTCAAGCAGAACCACCAAAGAACTGGATACTTTGCCTATGTGGCTTTGGCCTCCGATGCAGCTGTCTCTTGGGAATACATGCCCTTGGCTTTTACTGAAGTACGTAATCAAAAGCAGTTGTATTAGTCAGGATGTTCTAGGCCGTGACTCAACAACAAATAAGCCCCGGATCCTCCAGGGTTTAACACAATCAAGGCTGACCGTGTGCTCACCTCACAGTCTGATGTGGGTCAGGCGGTCCTCCTTCAAAAGCGACTCGGCTGCCCAGGCTGCCTCCACCTGGCTCCACAGCTGCCTCTAACTTTTCTTTCATTCTTGAGAATGAAGGGGTTAGAGGGAAGGAAACAAGGGAGCGGAATTCACTGACACGGACAATTTTCAGTCCAGTGGTATCTTAGGACACCTGCTGCCATGGATGTCTAGGCACGGAGGGAGCATGGCGTGGAAGGGAGGGTTCGGAAATATGTACCTTCTCCTGGAGGGACCCCATACCTCACAGAATCTAAAGAAGAGAGAGACAAAGGAATAACTTCTTATTCTTACCTCTCGGGTATCTCCAAAAGAGTCTGTACTCTGGATTTATGCCCCTAGGTGCCTGAGGAACCCAGCAAGGTCACGGTGTTGCAGAAAATCACCAGCCAGTTTCAGGAACACCAGCTTCAGTCCAGTTACTGCTTCTCGCTTAGGCACATCTTTGCTACGACGAGGGGATCTCACTGCCCAAATCCCCCCACCGTCACCTCTTGCTGGCGGGATGAGGCTGGGGTGTGCAGAGCACAGGTGACCTGCCTCTGGGACGTGCATGCCCAGGTCCAGATGGGCCAGAAGATGTGTCTCACTGCAGGGCAGAGTTAGCAGGGTGGCCCTCGATGCATGTGCATGCACCTGCTCACAAGTACGCACACCCCACAGGGAGGTTAATAGAGATCTACAGCCCTCGTTACCATTTGCTTTCATAAATAAGTGTATTAAATAGGTAAGCCAAATTTATTTCTGGCAACAGCTTGCTGACTGCACCTCCCCCTCTTAGTCACGGCTCCCTCAGCAACTCCAGCCTCTTCCACCCCACCCCCAGGCGTGACTTCCTCTCTTAAAATTTTATTTTTAATTTGTTGTGATGAATGAGTGACACCTCTGACAGCCGATTCGCAGAGATTAATAGAAACGACACAATATTTACGTCGGCGCTACGAACAATTATCCTGCCATCCATCTCCGAGATTATCTCCCTGATTGAAAACTACTCATCCGTGTAATCGGAATTATTTGGAATTAGAAGGGAATTTATAGCCCCCCTGGAGCACACTCTCTTCCCTCGCATCTACACCTCGGTCTCCATCATTCTCTTGTCCCTCCCCTGGGCCTCTCCTTCTCTTCCATCTTGGTGACGGGCAGAGAAAATTCTCCTCTGCTCTGGGAGGGCTGCTTGTCCGGGCGGTGGGCATCTCTTGGGCTGCTTGTCCGGGCGGTGGGCATCTCTTGGGCTGCTTGTCCGGGCGGTGGGCATCTCTTGGGCTGCTTGTCTGGGCAGTGGGCATCTCTTGGGCTGCTTGTCCAGGTGGTGGGCATCTCTTGGGCTGCTTGTCCGGGTGGTGGGCATCTCTTGGGCATGGCACAGGGGTGCATGATATGAGCTCTAGATGTAGTGGTTGGTGACAGGGAGGGTCTCAGTGATTTTCAAAGAATTAGGGGTCAGCAAGGCAGACCCCTAATTATTAAATAATCTGAAGAAAGAGGTTTAATATGAGGGTGGAGGAGAAAGGTGACTGGAAGGCATGTGGAGTCAGATTGTGCCAGCTGCCAGCAATCTAAAGGACAGAAAGGGGTTCTAAGAACAATGAGAGTTTGCTATTAAGATGGGGTGGTGTGAGGGGCCGAGGAGGCAGAGTCAGGTGGGTGGGAGTGGACCTTATTGAGAGGAACATTTGGGTTTCTGGGGTGAATGAGGGGAAGCTGGGCAATGGCATGCGCAGTCTGGCGAGCTCAGAGAACCTGCTTGTCACCCTGGGGGGCTGGGATTTGGATTGGCCATATGAGAGAATACAGAAGCTGCGTGCTCTGTGCTCCGCTGGCCCCTGCTGTTAGGCCAGTGGATTATGAATCAGACAAGCCTTGGTTTGATTCTAAACTCTGCCATGTCAGAGCTGTGTGGCCCCAGGCAAATTTCTTAACCTCTCTGAGCTTCCATTTTCAATCTCTAAATCCCCAATTTACACTCCTCCCTGTAGGATAGTGTTAATAGTGCCTCCTTTACAGGGCTGTTGTGAAGATCAAATGAAATAATGCCTGTAGGCACTTTGCACAGTTCCTAGCATATAGAAAAGGCTCAGATATGTGGATGCCACAGATGAGATAAACCTGAACCCCTTTAGGAGACAAAGACCTGGGCTCCAGGAGCAGCCCAGCTTGCCGGGTTCCTCGTCCTGGTGACCTGTCTACCTGCAGCCTTCTGCGGCGCTGTCAGCTGCAGGAGCAGCATAGCATGCAGGTGCCTAGTTTAATGGGTGTGTGGCAGGACCTCGAAACCGTTCTGTTATTTCTTGTGTCCTCTAACACTAGGAACTGCCAACATTGAGCACGTGCTCTTCCCAGCACTGTTCTGAGTTCTTTACCTGCATGCATATATTTAATCCCCACAATATCCCCAGAGGTTAAGTGCTGTTAATTGTTAATATGCTCATTTTACAGATGAGGAAACTGAGGCTCTGAGAGGTGGGATAAGATGCCAAACTCAAATGGCTAGTGTGGTAGGCTGCCTCTAAGATGCCCTCACTGATCTCTACCTCTGGCATTCACACCATGTGCACCCAGGGGTGTGGCTGGACCTAGTGACCTGCTTCTCATCAACAGAATGTGACAAAAGTGATGGGCTGCCACTTCAGAGAGTAGATTACAGGAGACTGTGATGTTTGTCTTGCTCACACTCTCTTTCTACCTCTTCTCTGGCCACTTGCTCGGATGAAGTAAGCTGTCATGTGTGCTCTGCCCTGGAAAAGCCTCCAGGAACTGAGGATGGCCTCTGGTCACAGCCCACAAGGAACTGAAACCTGCCAGCAGCCATGTGAGTGAGTTTGGAGGTGAACCATTCCCCAGTGAGGCCTTGAGGTGCCTGCAACACCTGGTCAGACACCTTGATTTTAGCCTGGGAAAGGTGCTGAGCCAGAGGACCCAGCTAGGCAGTACCCAGACCCACAGGAACTATGAGGTAATACATGTGTTTTAAACTGCTGAGTTTGGGGATAATTTGTTACGCAGCAATAGGTAACCCATACAACAGGTCACAGCCAAGCCAGGATTTGGCTGTTGGACTCTAGAGCCTGTGCTTGACTACACTGCTTCATGGCACCTGAGGAGCCCTTTGGGACTGAGACTCAGGTGGTTAGGTCATATCTGAGGTGG
This sequence comes from Miniopterus natalensis, assembly GCF_054644295.1. NCBI lineage: Eukaryota > Metazoa > Chordata > Mammalia > Chiroptera > Miniopteridae > Miniopterus > Miniopterus natalensis. Next base: position 19,449,212 of record NC_142081.1, on the reverse strand, counting down.
GCAAGCAAGCTTGGATGACTTTCTCAGGTTGTCACTTTACACATAGCTTCAGACTGAGATTAATGTCCTGGTGAAAAGAGATTTGCAAATGCCACCTGGAAAATGTCTCATCTCCCATAGAATTAATTTAACCCTGACCAAGAGAAAGGTGAGAAATACATGTTCTTTAGGTCTAGAGGACCTTTTTTTGTTAGTTACCTGGTAGGCAAGGAAGGAGCCCTCCTTTTGTAGGAAAGATGGTATCATCAGGGGAGTCTCAGGCCCAGGATAGAAGGGCATAATTCATGAGTGCCCTCAAGCAATGCATCTAAGCCAAGGAAGCCTTGTGTGGTGTGTAAGACCCCGCCTCCAGGACTGGGAGGGCTTCGTCTACAATAAGAAAATGACCTGGACTTTGCCTCACTAACATTGGGAACAAATGGAACCAATGTGGACTTACTGGTGTGCTCTTTAAATAGAGAAATTCTGCCATTTCCCTCCTGGAAGTAGGAACAACACAAATTTGTCATGGAGACATCCTTGCTCCTTCTTAATGAGTGACTTCCTTCAGCTCCAGAAGAACTGGCACAGTCTCTCGGAGGGAGACTGGAAACTTTAGAATTGAGTGGAGTCCAGAGCTCATTCTTGAGTAACAAAGAAAACCAATGTTCAGGACAATGTAGTGCATTTATTTTACAGGTGGGACCCATATGGAGCAAGACAGGGAACAGATGCTGTGTACTGATCATAGGAAAGCACCCTCTGAGGCAAAGAGACCTTGATAACTGAAAAAACATTACCATTTCTTTTTTTCTTTAAAATATATCTTTATTGATTTCAGAGAGAGGAAAGGAGAGGGAGAGAGAGAGATAGAAACATCAATGATGAGAGTCATTGATTGGCTGCAGCCCGCAACCCGGGCATGTACCCTGACTGGGAATCGAACCCTGATCGCCTGGATCCTAGGTCGACCCTTTAACCACTGAGCCACGCCCGGCCGGGCAAAACATTACCATTTCAAGTTAGGTTTACACTGTGTTATCCCACCAGCTTAATATCTTTTGGGGAATTATGCATGTGCCTAGTTTAACGGGCCAGTAGATGAAGCAGCTGGCCTCCCTGAAGCTTGCACTGATTTAACTCTATCCGGAAGGACCCATGTCCCCCAAGGGGCCCAGGGAACCTTTTCCCTCCCAGCTGGGGTAGATCCCACTTGGGTGGAGTCAACTCCATCCTGACCATCTGGTGAAGGCCTGGTCTATGATTCCAGAATGATAGGCTCGGATTGGGGGCATGGCACGGAGATAGGAAAGCCGGAGCCACAGAGAGGCCCTGCTGTGTTAGTATTGGTTCTCAAGGGAGGTGGAGAAGTCTCTGGGAAATACTCTAGGAAGGAAGAGACTCAGGGACACGATAAGGAAAGCAGAACATTAACCTTTAATCTCCTACATTGTAATTTCATTCTAAAATCATCCAGCCCCTGAATAAAGAAAATTCCTGTAAATCTGATCACAGGAGGGAAGAGGGAAGAGGGAAGAGGGAAGAGGGAAGAGGGAAGGAAAGGGTTAGACTGCCCAGGGTATCTCACCACCAGCTCCAGTAGTTGTCTGGTTGTAAGCAGTAGAGACTGACCGAGCTAACTTAGACAAAACTGGAATGTAGTGGAAGGACGGCTAGGGCCAAGCCTCAGAGAGGCCAAGGGCCAGGGCACTACAGATCTGGGTAGGCTTGGCCATGTTCAGCCATTAGGGCACCTGGTTCAAGACTCACCACCCACAGAGAGAGCATTCGATTGTCCTAGCTTGAGTCACGTGACTGATAGCACCACCAAGGCTGCAAGAAATGGGTGTGGTGAAAATTAGATCAAAGTTGCCAGGAAAAAGGTATGCTGGGGAAACAAAAACAATAGGTCATCTACTATTTCACAACTAATTACACACACACACACACACACATGAAATCTCTGTGTTTGTCTAATAAGTTAATATCAGGCAAAGACAGCTTTCTTTCCACTGATTGTGGGCTCACCCAGTGGAAATGAGATCATCACCACCTTATTGTGGGTGACCCCTTTCCCTTCATGAACTCCCATCAACATCCAAGTCCCCCTTCCCACCACCCATGTCCAGTGTGTGTCCTGGAGACATAAGCAGGCCCAGGCAGAAGCTACGAAAAGCATGTGAAATAACGTGTACGGCTGCCCCTTTCTTAGGAACCTCTTTGGATGCAAATAGAGGATTCTACAGAGGACCAGGGCAGGGCCCAGGGACAGATGCTGAGCCTTATTTAAAAACGACAGTGAGATGTCTGTATTTGTTTGGGAGTGTGGATTGCGGGGGCAGGGGGCACCGCAGTGAGGTGTGTGCTATTCTGATGGGGCCTGGGAGCGGAACACACAGGGCCATTGGTGTCTTCTCCACCCCAAGCCGAGGGACGTGAACTCGCCTATCCTTGGGAAGTGCCTGGTGCTGGAGGAAAATGAACCCAAAGCAAGTCTTCAGAGAGCAGCCTCTTTGTGAGTCGGGCCACCGGGGGCGTGAGGGAAAGTCATCAGGGTAACCAGCCTTAATAAAGGTAGATGAGATGCGAGAAGGGTGGGCTGGAGCAGGGGGAGTCAGAGGGAAGGAAATGATTGCGGGAGAAACAGATGCAATTGAACAAGACTCATGGAGATGGATTTCCCTGCCTTGGTCCAAACTCAAATCCCTGTGCTCAGATTAATTAGCAAGGAAATATTTTTCTGTCTGCAGAAAAAGGCTGCTGGATTGCCAGTGGGACGTGAGGGTGGGCAGTCTATCAAATAACTACTAATTAGGTTACTTCCCACTGCTGTTGACATGCTGGGGACACGTTCCTGGGCCAAAATAAAGGGAGGAGGCGGGGGACAGGAACAGTGACAGAGATAGAGGTACAGGCCAGGATCCTCTCTGCTCGTTTTAGAAAATTACTGGCTGGGATTAGGAAGGAGAGGCCAGTCCTAAACCCAAAGAAGAGATGGCAGAAGAGAAGCAACGTGCCGATTAGCAGACACCCAGGCCCGAGACCTGCACAGCTGCTCGTATTTCACGGCTTTCTACAAATGCTCTGAAAACATGCGCAGGACAGCCAGTCACTGGTAAGTCCAAGCCCTGGGTGGGAGGAGCAGAGATGGGGTAGGAATTTGGATGATAGCAGTCACGATGGGTGCTGATTGAGTGTTTACTACCTGTCAGGTAGCACTTCATTCATTCATTCATTCATTCACTCAACAAGTGTGAATCGGGGAAGGGCTAGGAGATTAACATACATTTGCCTCATTAATCCTCACAACTGTGGGAAAGGTATTTTAGTTCCTTTCTATAGATAAGGAAATTGGGGCTCAGAGAGGTTTAATAACCTACCCACAGTCACACAGCAAATAAGTGGTAAAGCTGAGTTTTGAACCCAAGGTTGGCCAGACTCGACCCTGCCTACTCTTAACCACTATTCAATGGATGGTGTACACGTGGCAATCAATATATATTCTCATCTTTTATGTCTAAGCCTTTCCTGCTAAGTACAACAGAAAGATGACAGTGTCCCAAGATGCCATGTTACCCTGCATATAGCCAAGTCCCCTCTTAACATTAAATGAGTGGAGACTTTGTACAGAAAGTGTCGTTACTGCTGCAGACGGAGGCTGGGGGTCAGATGTGCTGCTCTTGACCTCTGGCCTTGGAAAGCGGGATGCAGACCCGAGGGCCTGGGCACGGGCATGCCAGGGGTGGGATGGGGAGCTATACCAGAGTGGCCGGGCATGAAAGAGTGTCCGGAAAACCTGCTTCCTCGGAGCTAGTCCTGTGTGAGCGCAAGGAATCTATCCACAGAGGGGTGAGCTAGCAGAGCAAGTGGGTTACCTAAAAATAGCAGTGCTGGCTTCCCACAGTGAGAGATGGGTCCTCTGCGGCGTGTCTTGACTGCTGTGCGTGAGTTTGCTTATTTATTGAGAGTTGGAGGAAAGAATCAAGTCATTCACCCAAAGGTGGCCATCTGCCACCCCGTCTACAAGGAGCAACCAGGCAGGGAGCTGAGCGAGGTGCCCCGGAGCCTGAGGCCTGGGGCTGGCCGGGAGGGAGGCAGACACGCCCGGGAGGGCTCTCAGCTGCTCCTGCCTCCGAGATGGAGCTGACCATGGCCCAGCCTCAGCCGGACACGGGGATTCTGTGGAAAGGCACATGTGTCCCTGCCAGTGCATGAACGTGACTCTCTGAGGGAATAGGCGATGTGCAGACATCACCTAGCCCAGCTCTAGGCACACATAGTAGGTGCTTAATGAACGTTAATGAGGAAGCCAATGAGGTGGCATCTGAGCTCAGGGCAGGAGGAGACAGGAATACCATGTCCAACAGCCAGAGCGTGTTTGAAGAAAAGGGATGGATTTGGGAATCAGGAAGCCGTAGGTTCAAATCCTAACTCTGGGCAAGGATTCTAACTTCAGGCCAGTGACTATCTCTCAGAATCTGAGTCCTGCCCGGCCAGACATGGCTCAGCAGTTGAGTGTCGACCTAGGATCCAGGCAATCAGGGTTCGATTCCCGGTCAGGGCACATGCCCGGGTTGCAGGCTCTATCCCCGGTTGGGGGCATGCAGGAGGCAGCTGATCAGTGACTCTCTCATCATTGATGTTTCTATCTCTCTCTCTCCCTCTCCTTTCCTCTCTCTGAAATCAATAAAGATATATTTTTAAAAAAAAGAAAAGAATCTGAGTCCTCTCTACATTTTAAAAATGGGAGTAGTAAAACCTATCTTATTTTGGTTGCTGGGCTTATTAAGGGAAATAATATGGAGAGAGTGTCTGTACAGGCTGAGTTCAATAAACTATGTTTTTCTTTTTATTACCATTTGTTATGAATATCATCAACAATGAGGATCTCAGATCATTAACTGTTAGAATATTACTTAAAAAAAGAACTCAAATTAAAGATGCCAATTTCCCTCAAATTGATCTATGGATTTAATGCAACTCCAATCAAAATGCCAATACGCTTTTTAAAAATAGAAATTGAGCCCTAGCTGGTTTTGCTCAGTGCTTAGACTGCTGGCCTGCAGACTGAAAGGTCCCGGGTTCAATTCCAGCCAAGGGCACGTGCCTCGGTTGCAGGCTCGATTCCCAGCCCCAGTTGGGGCTTGTGTGGGAGGCAACCAATCGATGTGTCTCTCTCACATCGATGTTTCTCTCTCTCCTTCTCTCTCCCCCTTCCACTCTCTCTGAAAAACAATGGAAAAAATATCCTTGGGTGAGGATTTAAAAAATAATAATATTAAAAGAAAAAAATAAAATTTACCTGGAAATGCAAAGTCCTCATAATAAACCAAAACAATTTTGAAAAAGAACAAGTTGGAAAATTTAGACCAGCAGATTTCAAGATTTACTCTAAAGCTACAGCAAAAAAGTATTGGCATAAAGGCAGGCATCCTGATGAATGTAATAGGATGGAGAGTTCAAATGTAGAACCAGACATTTAGATGCCTAGATAGTTGGTCAAATATTATTCTGTGTGTTTCTATGAGGATGTTTTTGGATGAGATTAACATTTACATCAGAAGACTGAGAAAAGCAGATTGCCCTCCTTAATGTGGGTGGGCCTCATCTAAGCAGGTGAAGGCTTGACTAGAACAAAAAGGCTCACGCTCCCTTGAGTAAGAAAGGATTCCTTCTGCCTGGCTGCCTTTGAACTGGGGCACTAGCTTTTTCTTGCCTTTGGACTTGAACTGAAACATCAGCTCTTCCTGGGTCTCAAACCAGCCAGCTTCCAAAAAGAAGCTATGCCATTGACTCTTCTGGATCTCCAACTTGCCAACTCACCCTGCATATCTTGAAACTTGTTAGCCTTCCATAATCATGTTGGCCAGTTCTTTACAATAAATCCCTTTATATCTAGAAATATCCTATATATGCAAAGGAGATCTATCTATCTATTCAACTATCTATCTGTGTATCTATCCATCTATCTACCTACTTCCTATTGGTTCTGTTTCTCTGGAGAACCCTGACAAATACAGATATAAACTTTTGCTCATTAAAAGACACTGTGGTAGATTGATCGATGGCTTCCCCAAGATGTCCATGTCCTAATCCTGGAAGCTGTGACTATGTTGTATGGTAATAGAGACTTTGAAGATGTAATTAAATTAAGGATCTTGAGATAGGGATGATTTCTTGGATTATCCACTGGGCCTAATATAATCATAAAGGGTCCTTTAAAGAATGAGACAGAAGAGAGAAGATGTGAGGATGGAAGCAGAAGTTGAAATGCAGGCAGCCTCTAGAAACTAGAAAAGGCAAGAAAATAAATTGTCCTCTAAAGCCTCCAGAGGAATGCTGCCCTGCCAACAGCTTGATTTTAGCTCAGTGAAATTGACTTCTGACCAAACTACAAAGTAATAAATTTGTGCAGTTTTGAACCACTGTTTATGATAGTTAGTTACAGTACCAATAGGAAACTAATGCAGAAACCATTAAGTGAACACGTGCATGTGCACACACACACGCACACACACACACGACTTGTACCAAGAATACATGAAGAGGTCTTACAGCTCAAGAATAAGACAAACAACCCAATTTAAAAATTGGCAAAATATTTGAACAGATAAAAGAAGATACACAAATGGCCAAGAAATAAATGAAAAGATGCATGTCATTAATTATCAGGAAAATGCAAATTAAAACTACAACATGACACTATCTCATGCCCATTAGAATAGCTAAAAATGAAAAGATTGTCAATACCAGGTATTGGTGAGGAATTGGACTGACTGGAACTCTCATATACTGCTAATGGGAATGCAAATGGTCCTCTACTTTGGAAAATTGTTTGCTAGTTTGTTATAAAATTAAACATACATTTCTTATACAACCCAGGATTCAACTTTAAGTTATTTACCCAAGATAATGAAAACATATGTTCATGCAAAAACGTTATTTGTAAAAACTAAAAACAACTCCACATGTCCCCCAACCAGAGAATAAATTATGGTATAAGAATATAGTGGAAAACTATTCAGCAGTAAAAAGAACTATAGATACATAAACAACATGGGTGAATCTCAAAAACCTTATGATAAATGAATCAAGCCAGACACAGAAAAGTACATACTCCATGATTCCACTTGTATGAAATTCTGGGAAGGCAAAGTGAATGGAAGCATCAGAAAGCAGGTCAATGATTGTCTGGGGCCAGGGGTGGGCGGGCAAAGAGGCAGGAAGAAGATTTTGGGGAATGACAAATATTTTATAACTTGACTGTGGTGGTAGCTAGAGGTCAGCAGACTTTTTTTCTATAAAGAGAGCAGATAATAAATATTTTTAGCTGTGAGGACGATCTGGTCTCTATTCAGTTTTGCCACTGTAATATGAAACCAGACATAACTAATATGTAAACAAATGGATGTGGCTGCATTTAGCTCAAAGGCCCCATTTGCTAACCCTTAGTATAGACTCATCAAACTACAATCTTAGAATGGGAGCATTTTATTATATTTAAATTTTATTTCAATATACTTGATAAAAGCAAATCAAGAATAATGTGTAGCTGTTTTTGAAGTTATTTTTTAAATCTACATCCAGAAAATACACAAATCGTATGTTTGGTTTATATGTATGAATTATAATCGTAGCCATTCTGGGAGGTGTGGAGTAGTATCTGATGCGGTTAAGGTGCATGTCCTGAGAATGACTGGTACCGAGCAGCTTTGTAAATGCTTATTGACCATTTGGATATTTTCTGGTGAATCTTAACCTATGACACCATTTGGACCTGAAAACTACAGCTTTAAATGCTTTAATATATAAAAAGAACTATTCAGATTTTCTATTTTTTCTTATCAGTTTTAAGTTTTATTTTTAAAGGAATTTTTCCATTTCATTTAAATTTCTACTATATCAGTACAAAGTTGTTATAATATTCTCTTATCTTTTTGAAGTCTGTAGTATCTATAATGATGTTCCCCTTTTCATTCCTTTTGTGGGTCTGTGTGAATCTTGCTAAGGGTTTAATAGTTTATTAGTCTTTTCCAAGAACCAATTTTGGGCTTTGTTGGTTTTCTCTTATATACATTTATTTTCTATTTAAATAATGTCTGCTCTAATCTCTATTATTTCCTGTATCTGCTTCTTTCTCAGGACTTAATTCATTGTTGATTTTTAAATCCTTGAGATGAACGCTTAGGTCATTTGCATTCAGCCTTTCTTGTTTTATAAAATATATAATTAGGGGTATAAATTTTCCTCTAAGCACAGTTTTAAATTCACCTCACAATCTTTGATATACCACATTTTTATTATCATTGAATTAGGAATATTTTCTAATTTCTATTGCAATTTCTTCTTTTACTTATTGGTTGTTTAGAATTTTTTTCCTAATTCCTAAACATTTGGGGATTATCTAGTTATTTGTGTGTTAATGATATCTGCCTTAATTGCTCTGTGATCAGAAAAAATATTCTGATTTCTTTTAATCTTTTAGAATTTACTGAGAATTGCTTTTACAGCTTTGCACAAGGTCAATTTTGTTAGATATTACTTGTGCACATTTTAAAAAGGTGTATTCTGAAGTTGTTGGATGAATTCTCCAATATATATCAATTAATTCTTTTGTTAATCATATTGGCAGAGCTTCTGTATTCTTACTGATTATTTTGTCTGCTTGCTCTATTGCAACTGTTGTTTTTATATTTAATAATTGTGTATATTTATCTGCATATGTGCCCTTTCCATTTTTCATAATTCTTTTATTTCCATGTTTACATATGGGATCATTTGCCTTCTTCCTGACAAGAGCTGCCTTTAATATTTGACTGTGGGTCTAATTGCAAGAAAATACTTATTTTTGTTTGCCTGAGAATGTCTTTATTTTGCCTTCGCTTTTGAAACATTTTCACTGATTATCTTAGGTAGGCTGTTACATTCTATAAGGACTTTAAAGATATCTTCCCTTGTCTTCTGGTTTCCATTATTTATCTCAAGAAGTCAGCTGTCTGAGTTGGTGTAGCTCCTTTGAGTGTGATGTATCTTTTTACTGTGGCTGCTTTTAAGATTTTCTCTTTGTCTTTAATTTTCAGAGGTTTGAGTAGTACATGCTTGGATGTGATTTCCTTTATATTTATTCTGCTTGGGATTTGTAGTGCTTGATGAATATTTGGTTTGATATCATTAATCAATTTTGAAAATTCTAGGTATTTATTTTCTCAGATATTGCTTTCACTAATTCTCTCTCTTCTCAACCTCTGGGACTACAAATCTACATATTTGAGAACTTTACACCATATTAATGCTTGTTTGCTGCCCGCCCCCCCCCCTTTTTTCTCTCTGATTCAGTCTGCTTTTTTTCTACTGACCCATCTTACAGAAGAATAATCACTCTTCATTTTTGCCCATTATGCTGTTATTCATATACTGAGTTCTTAATTTGATATTATATTTTTTTTCAGTGGTAGAATCTCTAATGTTTTTAATATAGTCCAATTCTTAGATGAAATTCTTCATCTTTTCAATTATTTTTTGAACATTTCATCACATTTTTAAAAAAGTCCATGTCTAATAATCCTGATATCTGGCTCACCCATAGCTTTATTTCTATGCCTTTGTCTTCTATTTTTGTGTGCCAGGAAGTTTTATCAACACCAGGTTTGCATTGGAAAAATAGTAGAGGCTCTGGACAAAGTTAACTTCCTACAGAAAGGTTTTACTCCATCCTGTGGAAGGCAGCTAGGGCAGGGCAGCTCACCAAGTAGGGACTGAGATGACTCAGAGCTGGGCTGAGACATTTTAAGTCTTACTCTACCCCTGATGTCCCTTACTCTTAGGGTCTAGCTCTCCAAAGATTCTAACTGGGAGCTCAGGATGCTTTCAAGTCCTCTCTTCAATGTCTGGCTGTTTGGAAATTCTCCAATGCCCTCAAATAGAATTTTGTATTTTATCCAACTTTTCTGTTTGTTCTTGGTGGGAGTATTGGTGTAATACAAGCTACTCCATCCTGTGGAAGCAACTCCATCATAGTGAGAAACAGAATGTAGGAGACACTCTTCTTATAATCTCTAGAACTGTCATTCAGGCTCTGATTCAAGACTAAAATTCATACATTTCCTGAACAATATTTATTGAGTTCCTACTTGTAATTTCAGGGACTGTTTCAGTGCTGGAGATATAGTAATAAACAAAGGGCAAAAGTCACTGTACATGTACGTGGTACTTGTATTTTAATGGGAAAGGTAGAAAATTGACAAAATAATTAAGTAAAATATATAGTGTGTTAAATAACAAAAAGTGTTAGGGAAAATACACAAAGAAAGAGGAACAGAGAATGTTTAGGGAATTGAGTTATAATTTTACACAGGATAGCCATCTAAAGTCTCACTGGAAAAGTGACACGAACATAAAGACCTGAAGGATGTTAGAAGGCAAGTCATGCAGTAGCTAGGGGAAGAGCATTCAGGCAGGTGGAGCAGCACATGCAGAACCACAGGGCAGGGCCCACCCAGTGTGTTTAAGGACGTGTAAGGAGGCCAGTGTGACTAGAGAGGATGCGTGATGGGAGAGCAGTAGAAGATGAGGTCCAAGAGGAAGTGGGGGCCATTTATGAAGGACTTTGGGGATCTTCGCAAGGACCTTAGCTTTTACTATGAATAGGAATGGAAGCCATAGGAGGGTTTTAAGCATAAAAGTGCAATGACTGGCTTATGCTTTAACAGGCTCACTCTGGTTACTACATAGTGAGTTAATAGAAGATGGGCAATGGAAGTAGCAAAGAGATTTGCTAGGAGGCAATAATCTAGGTGGGAAAGGTCTTGGATTTGGGGTATAAAGGAGAAAGTGCTAAGATGAAGCCAAGAGCATCTGATATGGGTTGAGAAAGAGGGGGAACAAGATGCTTCAGCAATCAGAAGAATAGAAAAACCATTGACTATGATGAGAAGAACAGATCTGTATAGGTAGAAAGGAAGATTGTAGAAGCTCAACTTTTGACATGATCATTGGAAATGTCTACTAGACATTCAAATAGAATTAGGTGATTGGACATGAAAATGTGAAATTCAAGGGAGAGGGCTTGGCTGGAAATGAAAATGCAGGAGGCATCGAGTATAGCTAGTATTTAAAGCTATGAGACCTGAGGATATCTCTAAGAGAGATGTAGGTAGAGAATAGGTGAGGCCCAGGACTGATCCCCAGGCTCCCCCCACATTTAAAGGTCAGGATATGAGGAAAAATCAGAAAAGAAGACTAGGAAGGAATATCCAGAGACACAGCAGGAAAATGAGAAGAGTGTGATGACCAGCAGGGTGTGACAAGTATGTCAGGTGTGTCCCCGAGCGGCCCAATTAGATAGAGATGGACAGTTGACCACTGTGTTTAATGATGTGGAGGCAATCGGTGATTCTGATAAGGGTGTTTTGGTGTCATGGTAGGAAGGAAAGCCTTTTATATATGGGTTCAAGTGAGGTTGGCAGAGAAATTATAGACAGTAAGTATGGACAACTCTTTCAAGAAACTTGGCAGTAAAGTTCCTTGACAGAGAAGAGGGGCAGAAGCTACACTGGGCAGAGAACTCAGAGTTTTTTCAAACTGGATAAACAATAGCATGTTTGTGAAGATGGTTGAAATAGTTCGGTGGAGGGCAAACACTGATGATGCAAGAGAAAGGAGAGAACTACAGGAGCAACGTCTTTGAATGGGGGGGGGGATCCAGTGCACACGGGGGGGCTGCCTCTGTAAGGGGCACAGACAGTCCAGCAGTAGCTACATGGTGTGAGCCAAACCGCTTTAGGCCACAGATGTCCAAGAAGAGCTAAGGTTTCTGACCTGTCCGTCCTCTGACTTCTGTATCTTAACTTGCATTTCAATACTGAAGAATCGGCTCCTCCAACAAAGATTCAGCAAAAGAGGGGGGAAACTAGTACAAAGGAAGGTAGCCCCTTTAGAAATGAAGGAAGCGGGTTCCTTCTCCCGGCCCCCTGGCCTTTGGTTGAGGCTCTTTCCCAGGAACTTCAGGGTAGCCTGAGGGGAGACGAAAGTCTGCAGGTATGACTCAGGCCTGAAGGTCAGGCTGTCCCTCACTACAGGGAGGGACGCACACATCTCTGCCTTGGTCAGGATATCATCACCCACTGGGGTCCCAGGCTCAGCTCTCACCACCACCTGGCCTCTTCCCTCTTCTCACCTCTATCAAGTAGTCAGTTATCAAATCTTACAAATTCTGTTTCAGAGATGTTTCCCCCCAAATCCCCAAATCCCCACTTCTCTCTATTCCCTTAGTGCTGCCTAAATCTACACCCGAATTCTCTTCCTCTTGGCCTATCTCAATGCCTCTACTGGTCTCCCTGTCTCCTTCTCCCGCCTCCTCCACCTTTGTATGACCACTAGAGTTAGCCTCTTAAAAAACAAAGCTGGATTTGTCATTTTTCTGTTTTAAAGCCTTTCTAGCTTACACATGGCTAGAAGCAGGAATTTTGAACCCAGGGGTCTATATGTTCCCTGAAATCACGGGTACAATTTTGGGTGTATCATTATGTGTGCTGCTTTTAGCGGGGAGGCAGCAGCTCATTCTCGAAGGTGTCCGTGACGCCCACAGCCCAAGAATAAGGCTTGAAGGTTAATGTGGAAACTTCCTTTTTTAGAATACAAGGTTCTGCATTACTTGTCCTCCGTTGTACCTGCTGTCATTCTTCAACAGGTAACAGAACATTTGTTGAGCATCTACTAAGTGCCAGGCATTGTGAGTGCTGGGGGAGACAGAGACAAACAAGACACTAGTTTACCATTCAGCAAGTCTGGGGTTGGAGAGGATATGGAGACAGAAAACAAACAATAGAGAAATAAAAAGAATAATATTTTTAAAACACAATAAGTACCATTTGGGGAATTAGAGTAACATCATGTGAACTGTAAACTGAACTAGCCCATTTGGCCGATGACAACTCTTAGGTTCTTTTTAGCGATAATGGGAGTGGCTAAAGAAGTTTGAAGAGGATGAGTGTTAGCTACCCCCACAAATGTTATAAGAGAAGCAATTACAGACCTAATTACACCCTCATAAAGACTTTCATGAACTAAACTTATACCAGAAGGCAAGCACAAAACCAGTTTATACACCTGTTCTGTTGGCTCAAGGAAATCCCAGTTCTCTGTCCTTTTAAGCACCCCCAAAAACACCAAGATTCCAGAAGCAGAATTCTTATTACCCTGGCAGCCCACCAGCAACCAGAATCTCCTAGAATTCACAGCTCGCTGATGATAGAGCCACTTGGGACTTGGCTTAGAGCATCACCCCAGTGGGTAGCACACTCCACTGGATTTTTACATTCCGTGCATGCAAGGGACTGAGAATGCTTCCAAAACATTTTAGCTAGCCCAGCTATTGTCTTAGTTTGAGTTCCCCCCATAGACAGATTCTGAGTCAAGGCCCTGGGCGCAGCTATTTTATCGGGGAGCTGATTTCAGGAGCAAAACAGTGAAGAGAGAAAACATAGCAAAGGGTATGCTAAGGAGAGAGTGGCTGCTTTGAACAGTTGCACCTTAACCCATCTGAGGACCCTCAAGACACCACGTAGAGCAAACGTCAGAATCTTTCCTGCAAAGGACTGGGAGACTGGAGTATTTATCCCATGACTCTTATCTCCTATTGGTTGAGAATTGCCCCTGGGGACATTAACTCTCCTGGTTGGACCTGCTTTTAGCAGAACAAGCTCCAGTGGTGGTGGAGAAAACAGGCAGAAAAGAGAAGAAATACAGGTGCTTGGGTGGGTGGTAGCCAGGGCACTGGCCACCCCAGGTGCAAGTGAACCCAGATGGGGACAGAGGTTACAGGGTGGGGCACCCCCAGCACTCCCTCACACAGATCTTGAAAATTTCATAGGAGAACTCATTTCTAATTTAGCAATAAAAATCCATTTCTGACATTCACTTATGCTGCTTAGCCAAGTGTTGTTTATTGATCTAGACACAAATACCAGCCGCTCTGACCATGGGCCTCCTGGATAATTACCAACCCTCACCCTGCACTGTGCATCCTTGATTGAAATGCTAGCAACCCCAGGGTTATAGCTTAACCTGTCACACACACATAATATCGCACTTACATGCTGGGGTCTTTTAAGGTAAATTACAGACACTCTAACAGATGGGTGGCCAGGGGAGACCGCTCCAAGGAAGTGACCACGAAGCTGAGATCTGAATGACAAGAAGGAGCCCACTAGACAAGATTGAGCATTTAGGCACAAGTTCCTGCTCCCCAACCCCCCCACCCCCCTTTTTCCAAGCATGCCAGGACTTTTCATGCTTTTTGTTTGTCTACCTGGAAAACAACTCTTGTCTGCCTCTAATTCCTGACAAGCTCCTCTTCAGGCTTCAAAACCCACCTCAAATATTTCACCCTCTTATAAGCTCTCTTTCAACAACTTCACTCAAATCCTCCTTCTGCCTTAGTACTTATTCTGTTGTATTACATCCCGTCTTTTTATATTTCCCTTCTTAAGACGGCTTGTTCATCCCTGTATCCTGATTCTTAAAATGCCTGGCTCCAGGTAGGTGCTCAATAAACACGTATTTAATGAATGGTATCAGTGGGCTGGGCAGGGAAGAGCAGTCAGTCAGGATAATGGGCCAGGGTTGGCCCCTCTTCCTAAGTCACTTGCTACCAAATCCTCAGGCTCCCACCCAAAGCCTCACACCCAGAAGTACCAGGAAGGGAAATATTAATAACGTCTGAAAGGGAAAGAGACTTTCTTCTGTGTGAACACAGGCAAGTCTTTGGGGACACGCTATGGGGGAGGTTTGGCCCTCTCCCATTGCACGGCTTAATGTGTAACTTGTCACCTTTCCTGAATGTCAATTTCTTTTATTTGCCTGTAACACTTTCACCTTGCTTGGTCTCCTTGGTTACAATGTGCAGCTCTGGCCCCACTGCAGGCCTGCCACAAGCCTGGCCACCTCTGCTCCAGGTTGACTGACAAAGGCTTTGACACCCTTGTCTCCAGCCCTAGGGGCTCCTGGCTAGACAGACTTGCCCAAACCATTCCACCCTGGGGCCAGCTCCTGGGAGCACTGGTATTCTCGGAGGGTAGATCCTCGGGGGCAGGGCCTGTCCTGTGCTTCCCACCGAGCCTTGTCCATTGGAGATGCTCCAAAAGTAGTTGTGGAATTAAACTGAATTGCTCTTCCTTCTGCTAAGGTCCCTTCATTTGAAGACTGTTTCTATCTCCTAAAAGAGTTCACAGCAACCTATAAGCCCTCCCTGCTACTCTCTCTTTCCTTCTTCCCTGCTTTCCTACCTTCCTTCTACAAATATTCGTTGAGCAACTAGTATATGTCTGGCACAGAGGGTCCCATGGTCATAAGACGTTTCAGGTATCTCTTTTATGTAGGTGGCCTTACATGGGAGCCAAATCAACAGAACCACAAGCTGACCTCCAACTGTGGGAGAGGCTATGAGGGAAATAAGCAGAGGGGAGGGGTCTGCTTCAGAGAGGGTGATGAGGGACAGAGCTCAGACCTGATGAGCAGTGTCAATGTCTCGATGTAAAATTTTGTTTCTAAAAAAAGAACCCTGTAGCTAATGACATGAGGTTAAACATTTGTTCATTTTAGTGGCAAGTACTTGGGTATTTATGACTGTTTGCACTTTTCTGTATTAAATGTGTTCCTATATTTAAAATGCTTTCTGCATTTGTTCATCTATTTGAAAACTTCTACTCCAACAATTCACAATTTGTGACACGTGAGCCATCGCTCATAGGAATGGTGCCGTGGAGCATCGTCACTGGGCCCCTGGTCCCCCACTGCCTTTCACCTTTTCTTTCCTGGCAGACTCTTACTCATCCCTCAAAGCCCAGCTCAAAGGTCACCTTCCCAGTGGAGCCTCCTTTTACCTCCCCTTAGGGAGATGCAGTTGTTCCGCGGATTGTGACCGCTCAGTACATTGCGTATACATTTCTAATACATCCTGGCATGTTGCATCATGGTTCATTTGCTTGCATATGTGGATTCTTCCCAGCATCCTCCAAATCTTGTTCACGTCTTTACCCTCAGCTTCCAGCACAGAGCACAAAGCAGCACATTACAGATTCTCAGCAATGATTCTCCGGGATGCCTGCTGGACGAAAGAATAAATGTTTAACCTTCAAACGACAGGCTCTCAAAAGAGTACTAATAGAAGGTATTTGTATACAAGGAATGTGCTCATTAAAATTAGTTTTATTTATTCATTCACACAAACTCAGCAAGAACTCCATTTGGCTGCTATTAATGTTTAGTGTGATTTACTCTAAGTACTCAAAATGTAAAAAATGTGTTTCTTTTCAAAGGAAAGCCACAGCTCTTTTTGGTTTCCCCCCATCCCTCCCCTCATTTGTCTGAATTAGTAAGACTTTGCTTTAGTTCAGCTCTTTCCTTGAGATTTGCAGGCTGGTTGTATGGTAATTTAATTACTTCTGAACCTACTGAAGGCAAATACCAAGCGATCTACAGGGAAAGATCGTGGAGCTCCCGGTTACTTATTAAGTGAGCTTCTTGTGGTCCTCATGGAGGCGATGGTGACCCCACCCGTCACCCCCTCCCGGTGGGTGGCAGCGCTGGGAGGGAAGCCCAATTAGAAAAAATTGGATCTTGGCGTTAGCCAGCAGAAGGACAGACAGCAGAACCCTCGTAAAAAGGCTGGCAGAGACGGAGGGCTGCTTAGCTCCTCCCAGGGCTGGAGGGTTCTTTCTGGAGGGACACAGATCCATAAACTCAGAAGCACTTTCTTTCCTTCCCAGGATCAGCTTGTGGAGGGGAGTGTCGGTTTGGAGTGGGGCTGACTTGGGTCACATCCCAGCTTTGCTTCTTTCAAGGTGGGACTATTACAGGACCTCCCTCTGCCTCCGTTTCCTCATCTGTAAAATGGGCGTGAGAACAGCATCTGCACCCTATAGAGTTGCTGTGAGGATCAGATGAGTTAACGCATGTCAACCAGTGGCCCTGCGGACCATTTATTTCTCACTCATCCTATATTGACCTTGTTTGTTCATTCAACAAACATTTATTGGTCACCTAGTAAATGCCAGGGCCTGGGATATGGTGGGATGGAGGATGATATAAACATGAAAAAAGCAAGTCCTCACCCTCCAGGAGCTACATGCCAGGGAGGGAGACCAATGTGTGAACAAGTATTTACAATGCTGTGAGTGACAAGGGCTGAGCAGACTGAGTCACACAGTCCCGTAGGAAGACAGAGGAAGTGATGTCAGGGCCGACGTCCAGAGAAGGTGACATTGGAGCTGGGTTTTGAAGGCTGAACGGTATGTACCAGGCAGAGGGATGAAAGGAAATGCAATGCTTTGGAGGTAAAAGCTCCATGTGGCCGGGCATGGTGAGGCGTGACCAGGGCTATCAGCTAGAGCAGAATTATAAATATGGGTAAGAGCCAGGCAAAGGGCTTGGATTTTGTCCCATGGAATACAGAGCCACGTGGGGAAGGGGCCATAGCAGAGATGGTGACTGGGAGCACAGGCTTTCAAGTGAGGCAGATGTAAGTCCAATCCTGCTCCGCCACTTACCCACTGTGAGATCTCGGGCAAGTCACTTCCCCTCTGGCTGTGTTTCCTGGATGATGAATGGAGGGAAACCATCCCTGTCCACTGGGGTAGTTGTAAGGATTAAATAAGGCAACGGAGATCAGGTGTTTTACACGGACCCTGGCACACAGTAGGTGCTCAGTGCCTGGTGACTATTTCCGTTGTTACTGCTTTGCTGTGGCACGAGGCAAAGACACCTGAGAGGACAGCACACAACTCAAGGCAAAGCGGCATGTGGCAGGGATACGACGGCCCAAGTGAGATGTATTGCAAGCGGTGGGGGAAACTCGCAGGCGAGACCCAGCAGGCAGGGAGTGGACAGGTGTCACTCGAGCCGGATGGCAAGGAATGAATAGGCACTAAGTGCAGAGAGTTGAAAGGCAGGGGAGCCAGGAGGCGCCCGGCGAGGCCCGCTTGTTCATGGGGTGCTGTGTAGGCTGGGCAGGCAGCAGGGCAGGGTGGGTCTCCCGGGGTAAAGGAATGAAAAAGAAATCGGACCTGGGGGTCTGCGGGGCCTTTGATTTGCTGACCTGGTCTGCCTCAGATCTCCTGTTATTCCCCTATTCCGGCACCAGCCCTTCCTCGAAGGAGAGTATGGGGTCCCCGGGGGCGTTGCAGGCATGTGTCCACCTGCCAGGCCTGGCAGTCCCCTGGCAAATGTGCTCCTGGTCAAGAGGTGTTCCACCGGCGGGGGGGGTGGTATTTGCTTCAGTGGGAGCACCTCCTTTCAGGCCTGACACCTGGGATAGGGTCAGACTGCCCCTCCCGCTTCCTCCTCCCCTGCAAGATGTCATCAGCCTGGAGCTGCGTAACCGCCCCCCAGGCCCCTGCAGAATGCCCTCCAGACGGAAGAGCCAGCAGTGTCCCCGGCTCCACCTGGCCCGGTGTGTAAAGCCAGTGCCCACGACGACTGCTCACTGGTCTCCTGTGTCCTGGTGCAGGATGATTAATAGCCTAGCTGCACCGATGTGTTGTATTTAGGTCTATTCCCAAGCAGATAGATTTTTCTTCCCAGATAAAATGAATGCAGGCCCTCCCCAGGCTGCTCCTGCCCACCCCTCCCGCGCGCAGTCTGTTAGGGAGCTCTGAAAGTTAAATGAGTTGATAAGCTAGTGGGGGCAGGGATGACTGTACCTTCAGTGGCCCTTGTAAACAGTATAAAGTCACCTTGATGTGCCGGGACTAATGACGCTGGAGCAAGCCAAATGGAGTCCAGTGGCACCGAGCCAGGACAGGAGCCAGCGTCCCCACGGCTCGGAGAGGGGCTATCAAGGCCTCACCTTCCTCTGTCCCTGTCTTTTTCTGGGGGACACGCACTCAGCTCTGTCTCATACTGAGTGCAAAACCTCCTGAACTTTTCGTTGCTTCCTGTGTAGAAAGGGGACGTTATGGTTGAATTGCATCCCCCCCGAATGATGTTGATGTCTTCGCCCCGGGTACCTATGAATGTGACCTTTTTTGGAAATAGGGGCTTTGCAAATGATCGATTTAAGATGAGGATGGGTCCTAATCCAGTATGACTGTGTCCTTATACAAAGGGGAGTTTTGCACACAGAGACCGACAGGCACACGGGGAATGCCAGGTGAGCAGAAGGCAGAGACGGAGCTGTGCTTCTATAGGCCGAGGGACGGCACGTTCCCTGGCAAATCGGCAGGCGCGAGGAGGAAGGCCTGGAGCTGATCTGACCTCACAGCCCTGGGAAGGAGCCAACCCTGCCCACACCTTGATCTGGATGTGCAGCTCCCGGAACTGAGAGACAATGCCTTTCTGTGGGCGTAGCCCCCATTCTTGGTAGTCTGGGAAACTAATACAGGGGAATGATAACCCTCCCCTTGGGTTGGCAGAGAGCACATCACAAGGAAACCCCTGTGAAACCCCATAGTGGGTGCTCACAAGGAGTCATCAAATCTTCAGGCCAGAGGCTCACCCCCAGACTCGGGGGCAAGAACAGGGTGGGCCCGACAAATGGGGGCCGGTGAACCCTAGAAAACAAGAGCCACGCAATGGTCAGGCTCCTTGTTTCTCTAGGACAGACACACGGGGTTAAAAGGTTAGGAGGAGGCCACAGATTGTCTGACTCCATTTACATGAACTGTCCAAACCCACAGAGACAAAGCAGACTGGTGACTGCCAGGGGCTGGGGGAAGGAGAAAGACGACATGGATGCCTGATGGGTACAGCTTCTCTTTTGGGGGTGATGAAGTTGTTCTGGAGCTAAATGGTGGGCATGTTGCACAGCACGGTGAGTGTATTAAATGCCACTGAATTGTGCACTGCGAAATGGTTAAAATGGTGACCTTTGTGGTATGTGTATTTTGCAATAATAAGAAACAGTATATATTGCATGCTAAAAAAAAAAAAAAAAAAAAGTTAGTACAAAAAACTCAAAAAGTCCCAGAGTTGAAATCAGCTTTGAAGGAGGAGGTAGAGCTCATAACCCCAAGAATAATAGGTTAAATGAGTGGGGTTGCAGTGATGCTTGTGTCAGTTTTTAAAAAGCCGTGTTCTGGGAAGCTGCTGAAAGGTGGGCTCAAGGTTTGGTACTAAAGTCTCCTGAACCAGAGTACGCAGAACACAGTGTGGGCAGGGTCCCTCTGGGCAAGATGGGGGCATGGAGGTTGGGGTGAGCATGCTATGAACCTGGCTCTTTGGGCGGTTGGGGGAGAGATTCAGGGTCCTCTGAGCCCCCCTGTCCTTCCCTCACCTGCCCCTGGGCTCACACACTAAAATCCCCAAAGTCCCCACACAGTGTTCTCTTCCTGACCTCTGACCTCCGGCCAGGCTCGCTAGGTCAGAGCACATCTTATGGTCAGGTGCCTGCCCTACCAGGACTCCCTCTAGCTTTTGGGGAGGAACCAAGGCAAGTTTAAGTAATGAGGCTGAGTGAGGCAGGGACAACCTCCGGAATGAGCTCAGGCCGCATGCCTGGGGGCTGGTGATGCCACTGGAGCATTTAGGGAGGACTTCTCAAGTGCCAGGTGCTCCTAAGCATCTCCTTGCATTGGGTCATTTGTCATCATGACGGTCTTAGCAGGTGGATACTTAGAATTCCCACGCTGCAGAGAGGGAAACAGGCACAAAGAAGATAAGGGCTTTCACCCAGTCCCCAGTACTAAGTGGAAGAGGCAAGATTCCAACCCAGGGGGTCCTAACCCAGAGTCGGCGCTTTAACTGCCGGAGCGCGCGTCTGTGTGCGCCTCTGCCCTGGGTGCCCACAGGGCCTGGCTCTTGAAGCTGGAGAGGCTTTATGGTGAGAAAGGGAAGCTATGAAGAGCCTCCTGAAAGTAAAGGGCTGTAGACACCGAGGCTTGTTCAGCTGGGAGAGATGAGACTGAGAATGTGATTCAGGGATTGGCCTGGAGGGAAAAGCCCAAATCATGGTCCCACAGGACTTTCAAGGAGGATGCCTTCTAGGAGGAGTGGCGTGGTCCACCCATTTACCCAGGGCCCTTACTACAGATAAGACACTGCTGGTGTGGCTGGGATGCCCTCGATGAGGCTGCAGCCCCGGAGAGAAAGGCTCATGCGTGGCTTCTGGTGGAGATCAGGGAAGGGGTCAGGGAGAATTCCAATGGGCACAATTGGAGAATTTTAAAAGGAAGCAAATAATGAAGGGAAGTCCTCGGTTTGCATGAGAAAGGAAACAGTTTCCCTTAGAAAGGAGCCTGGCCCTGAACAGTGAACATGTGCAGATGGGGTTACACAGCCCCAGTCCCCAGCATGGGAGGTCTAGAGCCCTCTCTCAGGGTTATCTGCCTTCTAGCATCTAAGCTCCCTGAGAACCCTGTGTGTGCCCAGGCCTGGTAGAGGGCAGTGCTGGGTGGCCACACTGGCCTGGTACCCAGAGCACAGTAGTTCTCAGAGGGAACTATGGACAAATGATGGGTCGGTCAGACTGTATCTGCCTGAAGTCCCACTCCCAATTCTCTCACTTTCTGTGTGACATTCTCAGAATACAGACCTTTCTAGAGAGCATATGACTGGTAGTGTTGGTATCTTCGACATCACTCGCTCATTCACTCATTCATTCATTCATTCAATCATTCCGCCTGTGCTCAGGAAGGCCTTACTGTGTGCCAGGTATCGTCGCACTGGGGATGCGATGGTGGATAAGACAGACACGTGGTCTCTCCTCTCGGAGCTCGTATTCTAGTGGCAGGCTACTTGTGGAGGTGTTTGCAGTTCTTCACATTAAACGACTTTGACTTCAACAGCGTGGGTACTGCCCCTTCCTCCTAGTTGCTGTTAACCTGGAAAATAAAGAATTAGATCTAACATGAAGAAGAAATTCAACTTTATTTTTTAAACATTGGAGATTAGGAAGTTTTACGGATTGTAAAGTACTCCTTACTGCATCAGCAAGGGGCTGGTCCCACGGCCCCTCTACAAGGGGGACCGTCACCTGAAATCCCGCCTAAATCAGTGTGCACAAGTAACCAGATCAGCAAGGCAGATGGCCCTCGTGTGATCAAAGCAGGTGGGTCTCCAGATGGCAGGATGGGAGGCCCCGGCATGATCAGGAACTCACCTGGTTAGTTGCTGGACAGCCCATACTTCTGTTATTTCTCCACGACTCTTCCATCTTCCGGAAAACTTTGCCCCATGGCTCAGCTTTCCCAGTTAGGGTGGCCTGCCCTAGGGAAGCTGCCCCCCCTTTGCAGTGTTTCTTAGAGACCCTTCAGCATCCCAAAGACTGGGGCTCCTTTCCTCAAGAAGAAACTTTTCCAGGCAAGTCAGCCTCCCAGAAAAACTTTCTGGAAAAAGTAGCAACACCAACACCTCCAAAGCCTTTCAATCCTGGGCAGTTCTTCTGTCATGAATGTCATCCCCTGTCCTTTTAAAAACCCATTACCTGCTGTGACGAGGCCCACTGGACCCTGCCTCACCTGGCACAGGTGACTCCTGACTGCATCCCAACCCCTCGCCCTCCAGGGGCCTCTGCTGGTCCCCTGAGAAACCTGTCTGGGCCCCAAGCTAGCAAAGCTCTGCCGCTCCCTCCCTTCCTCCCGATCTGGCAGGAGGAATGGAAACTTTCGTGGAAAGCACTTGCGCTGACGAATGCTCCCAAGTCAGGCCTTTGACTCCAGCCCTGACAGAGCCAGCGGCTCAGGATCTGGGGGCCTGTCCTCGGTGGGGCCAGGACCTCCTGCCCCGGCTCCTCCCCTCGCCCTGTCTGCCCACCGTCAGTCATCAGCTCTCCGGTGTGACCCCAAGTGACTGTTCCACCGCGGGCGAAGTAACCGACTCTCACACTTTCCCCCCTGCCCTCCACCCTTTTATTATAATGTTCTCCCCCTTCCAGGGCCCATCAGTGGCTGTGTCGCCTGCATGGGGCTCGGCGGAGTTGAAAGTCTAGAGCTTTTTGCTGTTTTGTTTAAGACCTGGTTATGGTTGTGGGAATTTTTTTTTTTTTTTTTTTTGTCAGCTGCCTGTTATATCAATCACAGAGTCGGGATCTATTTATAGGTTGGGAGTACTGTGTCCTTAGTCACAAAGAGACACAGACAGGGGACTGTCAGCTGGTGCCGGAGGAGCTGAGCAGCGAGTCATCAGCAACTGGAAACACCTGAGGGGCAGACATTCGGGGAACCCAGCCCCGTCCCGGCGCCCCGAGCATGTAAGTACCCAACTGCTCCCTGGCCTGCCCAGGGCCGCCCCTACCCTCCTGCCCCTTTGCCAACTCGCTCCCCTTCGCTCTCCTGCTCTCTCTCTTTTTTAAACGGGTAAAAATATCCCCCCACGCCTGCTCTTTCATCCTGCCTTCCGCCACTGCAAAGCATCTCTGGGTGGCCGAGCCTGTCGCAGCCTGTCGTGGGAAGGTCAGAGGGACCGGCAATGGCTGGTGGGCCGGTTTCTACAAACTCACTTGGAATCACTAGGTTCCCTTTGAGTTTTGTTTGTTTCTGCTGAGAAAAAGTGAGCAAATCCAAAGGGCAAGGGAAAGTTTACACGCGGCTCAGCGGGGTGGGTATGTCTCCCAGCGTGAAAACTTTTATTTGCTGGCAGCTCAGGCGTTGGGCGAGCTGGGAAGGTTACAGGGGGACACGGTGTACGCAGGACAGGGGGTGATGGAGGGCTCCAGGCAGATCTGGGCTCCACCTGGGAGCTTCCAGGCTCCGGGGGGTCATGACAGTCCCCAAGGCCGGCTTTTCCACAGTGCCTCAGAGGAAAAGGACTTTTTTTTTTTTTTTTTTGCTCCACGGAGTGAGTTTGCTTTGGGAAGTCGAGATGAGAGCTGACCATTTGTCTTGCCTTACGGGCTTTCGTTGGTTCACTCCTTGGGTGTGTTTTCTTTGCCCTGAAAGGGGAACTGGGTGGGGGCTGGAGGAGGGAGAGTCTGAAAGGATGCAGCCAGGTGTGGAGTGTTGCTGATGCATCTCTCCGCATCCTTCTTGAAGGAAGAAACTTAATATCACGACTCTTGTCAAAGCCGTGCTTGTTTTAGACCATCAGCGTGCAGGCTCTGGAGCGCCCTGGTGGCTCCCAGAGGTGGCAGGCCCCAGACATTGTCCGGTGGTCCACACGCTGACACACCGCAGGCTTCCTGGGGGCTGTGGAGAATGACCTTCTGGAGAATGTATAGTGTTAAGTAAAATCCTGCACTTGAGGAGGTTGGCTATATATTATTTACAAAGGAATGATAGCATGGGATTTTGAGAAAAAAATATGATGCCTGATGTATATTGTATACAAGTTTTAAAATGTCTCATTCTTTTTACAAGTCTAATAATGCCTGGGTTTCTAGTTACTAACACAGTGCTTGCCATATACTACATTGCTAAGGACTAATTCTTGATTTGTTTGGGAAAAAAGATCCTAACAGAGAAATCTTGCCAACAATTTAAAAGCATCAAACAAAACAGATATATCTGGATTGTTTTTGATTAAAAACATGATAGTCTTAGCAGCAAATCTAACTTGATGGAAGTTAAATAATGTGGACTTACATATATGTTTACAGAGCCAATTCGATCTCGTTTTTATTTTGACCTTTATGAACTTTAACTTTCCTTCTCTCGGCTCTTTATTTACACTGGTATTTTATTTAGGGCTAGTGTTGTCTTTAATCCATTCATTTATTATTTTGGAGGGGAGAATCAGCATAAGAAATGAGAAGGTAAACTTCCCATATTCGGGTAGTAAGTCCACACTCATTGGTGGAGAAATTCAGAATAGGGAACTTGTTGGAAAATGGAGGGATGGGGGAGGGAATGTCACTATTTAAAATCTGCCATGGTAAGTAAAACCCAAGAAATAAAGAAAAAAATAAACAGGAGCTGAGCATATTATACATGCAGCATTCCCATTTCTCTCTTCCAGGGACTCTGTTTTGCCAAACAGTTTCTGCTAAGGTTCCCCCAATAATGCTGAAGTGGGATTTGGTGGGTTACTGTTAATTAAAGCTCAAGTGCATCAAGTGATTGAGACATTGCGTTCAGAAATCATAGCAGTCAGCTGTTTGCGAAACTGAACTATCCTAGGACTTTCAGGTCTCAGTGGCTTTTTAGAGAAAGCGTGGCACTTTTTAACCTTTGAATATAAGAGCAAACCCTCCCCTCCCTCCTCCCCGTGCACAGCGGAGCCTGCTGGCCCACGATGCGATGCAGCGGGAGAGCCTCCTGCATCTCTGAGCAAGTTCCATGTTCTCATCAGTGCGAGCGGCTGAGAGAGAAGAGTATTTATTGGAACCTTTAGGCTAGAACTGCTCCTTCACGTGGCTACCTGTGGATGCTTTCAGGTGGGATGGAGGGCCTGGCTTTCATCCTCAGATCAGGATTTGGTTTTTCCCCTTTGGGATTAGTGATAGAGATGCAACTGGGGGAAACTTCAAGACATTTGCATAAGGCAGCCTCTGATTACTTCGTTTCTGCTTCAGTAACGATTAATTTTATGAGGATGGAGCTCCCATCAAACTTCTCGTTTTTTTCCAAACTGGTTTTTTAAATGCAATTGGTCATGGGGCTGTCTGTGACTTCATGTTTGCAAAACCTAACCCACTCCAACCTGTCGTCGTTTATTTCTCCAGATGTCAATGCACAGTCGTTGGTGCGCACACACCGTTGTTTTATGTGTCCCCCTCCCTAGCACATGGGGGCCCAGCCCCAGCCTCCTCCCAAGATGGGGACAGTGGGGCCAACAAACAGGTGCATGGAATACAGCAAGCTCAGGTGCAGGACCATCAACCTCCAGGAAGAAGGAATCGCAAATTCCTGGAAAGCGCTCTCCTCATTCAAACAATTTTACATGGCTGGGGTCTCTCCAAATACCCCCTAAATAAAAGATGGCATTGGCAGGATTTTTCAATCGGAGACCCTGCACTGCTCGTTCTCCCATCACTTCGCATCGGCAGCTTATCGGCCCATCTTCTTATCTCTATTTTTACATTTCATTATGCTCCTGCTCTCCCCCCTCACCTCCTCCCCTCCCCCTTCTCGCCTCCCCTGAAAAACACATTTCTATCTGGCACAGAAAATAAACTCAGATTGTGGGTAGTTATGTTAATCTAATTCAATCCTCAGCGGGTTAAGAGTGAAATTCTAATAGTGGAGCTGTTGAGGGCTTTTTTGTTAATGGCTTGGGGATTACATTGAGTTAAAGGCTCATTTCCTAATCAAACAGAGAGGGAGAGAGTGACTCCGAATATTTATGAGTCTCCCAGTGAGAGTTTAAACATTCAACTCCAAAAGCAAGGTTTCTGCTGGAGGAAAGAGTTAAAACCCCTCAGGGCTGCTGGGGAAAAAAATTAAACCAGTTAAGCCATCAGCATTTTCAGGCTGCTGTACAACCTGGGCAAAGTGGAAGGTGGGGCGAGAGGGGAATCGGTTCACAAAGCGAAAATGGAAACTGTGGCAGACGCTCTGCAGTCAGAGGCAGCTGATGTGCTCAGAAAAAAAGTCCCTGTAGCAGACTGGGGTCCTCGGTTCACCAAGGGCCTGGAGGGGCTGTGTGCCTGGAACTCCCCAAATCAATTCTCCTCCTCCAGTCTGGAGGTGAGAACATGGAGACAGGAGTATGGCTCAATTTACCAGCAGCTGGAGAGTTCCCCCTGCTGCCTGGTGGAGCCGGAGAGGATTCCCCCCACTTCCGTCCTGCCTGTGAAATGCTGAGGGCATCTTCCTCCGAAGAGCAAATTCACATGCCACAAGCCCCTCTCTCCCCCTTGGCTCTGTGATGGGCCCAGGTCCCTTGGTCCCTCTGCTTGGAGTTCTGCGCACATGAGGATCTCAAAGCCCATCTGGTTCACTGTGCCCAGGAGAAAGCAGGTCAAGAGCTCCCTGATCTCCCTCCAGAGAAGGCGAGGAGCAACTTGGCCAAGGTCAAGCAAAGTCAAAGCAAAGCTGAGGTCAGGAGTCTAAGTTCGTTGCACACGCTTTAGCTGCTCTCTCCCCTCATTCTCTGGGGTACAGTAGTGGAGAGGGGAGGTCAGAGCCAGATGGCTGTCAGAACTGCCCTGGGTCTCCTGGAATGCTGTTTCCTTCCCCAGCCTGGAAAAGAAGGGCAGAAGTCCCGACGCAGGAGGATTCTGAATGCTCTGTGGACACGTCTCCTTTTTTCTGCCACCCACTAGATGGTCCTTTTACTTGGGCCCTTTTCCTGCTCCATGAAGTCAGGGAGGCACCAGACAGCTGACTTTCTCTCTCCTGGGTCCTCTGGGTTTTGTTTCCTAGGATCTGGGCGTGAATCTTCCTCTGGGTGCTTCATGCTCAGTGGCCTGTGGGTCCTTTTGCATTCACCTTTTCTCGTGTCAGGGTGGCACTCATGTCTTCGGCAGCTTTTCTGTGAAGCCTTTCTCATGTGGTTGGTGTCTCCCTCTTCTGGAAGCCCCTGGCTGGTCCCCCTTCATTATTGCTTCATCCCTGTGGCGTGATAGCTTCTGTGGGTCTTCCTCATTGCACCTGCAGCTGACCAAGAGCATGGAGGACATTTCATTCCCCTTTGCAAGTCCACATCATGGTTGGTCACCCCTGCCCTCTTGCCCTAACAAGTACCCCTCATGGACCGAACGGAGCTGTGGTTGAGAGCATGCTCTCTGAGTCAGACAGCCAGGGTTCAAATTCCAGCACCACTTTCTCTCAGCAGTGAGACCTGAACTACTTACCCCTTAAGGGTCTCAATTTTCCCATCTGGGGATAATTCTAGAACCTTCCTCATTGGGTTGTTGGGAAGTTGGAATGCATGTGAAGTATTAGCTCTCTGCCCAGTGTGTTGCACTCTTATTGCTCAGCACAGAGTGGCCACTTCTCCTGTCACCGCTAACAGCAGACCCCTACGCCTCCTACTCAGGGGCTATGTCTTAGTCAGCTCAGGCTGCTATGACAAAATACTATAGACTAGGTGACAAACAACAGACATTTATCTTCTCACAGTTCCAGAGGCTGGTCCAAAATCACGGCGCCAGCGTAGAGGGTTCTGGTGAGGCCCCTCTTTGCATGCAGATGGCTTCCTTCTGACTGTGTCCTCACTTGGAGGACAGCTCAGCTCTGGTCTCCTCCTCTTCTTAGGACACAACTCCCATGGGAAAGGGGAGGGGGAGAGGGCCTTCACCTTCCTGACCTCATCCAAGCCCAATAACCTCCCAAAGGCCCCACTCCCAAATGCCACCACATGGGGGTTAGGACTTCAGTATACGGACTTTGGGAGGGCACAGACCTTCAGTCCTTGCCAGGCTATTTTCCCTCGGTGTTGACGAGCAGAGTCCTGTGTGATAGCCAAGACTTCCAGCTTCACCCTCCCATGGCTATTCCATTCCGAAGCCAGAGATCAAGGCATATGGGGAACCCCCCCCCACACCTGAAAAGAACTTGGGGCTTTTCACCGCTGTGGGGAAGCAGAGGATGTGAGCCGGGCATTGGTCAGCAGCCCTAAGCCAGGGGAGGGAGACCCGGCTTATTCTGCCCTGGCTCGCAGTCCCACGAGCAGTTTTGGTCCTGGGTCCCCGAGTCACCCGCGCACCCCCAGCCTGCTCTCTGAGGGCAGTTCAGGCTCTGCCGCAGAGCAGGCCGGGCCAGGCCTGGCTGTGAAGCCAGCGGGCTGTCTGCGGGGCAGCAGGTGACAGCTCTGGCCTCCTCTCTCTCAACATGGTTGTTTGACAAATTAATCCCAGAGCCAAGCTGGCCTCACAGGAGTTCCTGAAGAGGTGTCCTCCCCTGGGCTGCCCCGGCCCTGGTGTCCTCGATGCCCCCGTGAGTCTCTGGGTAGGGACTCTGGGCTGCAAGGCAGTAGGCTCGTCCTTTCCTTTCCCCGCTGATAAGCCACTGACTCCCTGGTGGCTCTGCTCTCCCTCCTGGAGTTGGAGGTACTGCTACTAAACACTCCCCTCTCTGCTCCTCAGGCCTCCGTGTTCCTTCCTCAGTCCAGAAACGAGAAAAATTAAGTGTGATCTGTATTTAGAGGTGCACAAACCTTCCCAGGAATTGTATTCTGTGCAGTAAAACGCTTTGTCTACGTCGATGTCAAGCTGAATCGCTAAATGGGTATTTCTCCTGTTACTATTTCCCTGGTTTGCCACACTCTCCCCTCTCCCCTTTTGGCTCTCCTGGCTGTTCCCACCCTGTAGGGCTTGTGCTCCTCCCCCTGCTATAACCACGCTGGTCCCCAGTCCCCTGGTGCACATGAGAGGGAGACCTTCCTTCTGAAGTGCCCCAGAGTGTCTGTTTCCATGAGCACAGACAGGCTTTTGAACTGCGGCAGGATAGAAACATTATCTAGGCACGGGGCTCTTCCCAGAACAGTAGTTCTGCTCTCTTCTGGAAGGCAGGGGATAGAGACTCAGGCTACTGAGGGTTAAATGATAGCAATGAGAAGTCTCAGCGTCTCTGGGGGACTGGTGGCTGGCTGAGACAATTGATTAGCTCGGCTTAGTGATCTCTCTAGCAATATTCAGGAGTGAAATTATTGCTGATTAGGCTGTGTGTGTGTGTGTTGGGGTTCATGGCAGTGAGGGGGATAGGATAAGATCTGAGAAAGAAATTTCATGGATGTTCGCTGCTAAGTCAGTCTTGGGAAGAGACCTACCACCCCATGTAGATCTGCAGTTATATTAGGACTGTATGTGGACTAGTCAGTGGGGAGAGGTTGCATGAAGGTGCACAGGACCCCCCTGTCCATTTTCTTTGCGACTCCCTGTGAATCTAGAATTATTTTGCAATGAAAAGTTAAAAGACAAAGTCCACTGAAGGGAGGCCTGGTGTTGAGGTCTGCTTTCATCTGTGGCTCCAGGGATCCAGGGGCAGGTACCAGGTGGGGCTGGCCCAGCCACCTCCAGGTCAGTGGCCATTAAGGTGCACATGCCCCCAGGGCTTCAGTTCCCTTGATCATAACATGAGGGCTGGAGAGAAATCTCTTAGGTCCTCCAGCTCTAAAAGTTTACATTGTAGAACTTGTTCAAGGTGGACCTGGTACATTATATTCCTAGCATAACCAGTAACCACAGGTGAGCAGCCTGTGTCCCTTTAACCCAAGGCCTTGGGCCCAGATGTGGCCCTTCTTGGGCTTTACCACCACCAATCAGTCCCTATTATCTATCAGTTTCCTCAGCTTGTTCTCTCTCCTCACCTCCCCATCTGTAAGTGCCCCTGGGCAGTGCTGGAAAACTGGTCAGAACTACTTGTTCAAATACAAATCTATAATCTCTGCATTTTTAATTTTGCCTTTAATTTGTAGAGACCACCGCCTCATACCTCTGTGGTCCTGATACAATACCCCTCACAATCCACTGCCCCAGAAGTCACATTGGGCTTCTACACAGCTGGAGAAGCCCCAGCACCAGGGTGCCTGCTCCTTGGGGTCTGCCCAGAGCCCTTTGGCAGCCTCTAAAGAAAGGAGTAGGCACAGGACTTGAGAAAATTTCCCAACCCGGGAACCTCATCAAGTCCTTAACCTCTCTGCACCTTCATTTCTTTACTCGCAAATGGGGATCTAAACCTGCTCTGAATATCTTACCAGATTAGCATGGGGCTAAAATAAGAAACAGAGCACAAACTTTCCTTTAAAAATGGAAGTGCTTACCAGTTTTAGACGAACTGATTCCCCTGCATGGTGATTTCCATGAAGTCGTTTGGGTGGTGATTAAGCTGGCTTCAGAGTCATGCTCCTGGACCCATGTCCCCCTTGAACTAGCCATGACCTTGGGCAAGTTTCCCATCCTCAGTTTCCTCTTCTGTCTAATAGGTGTGATAAGAGCACTTTCCTCATGAGTGATTGTGAAGGTTAAAGAAGAGGCCCACCTAGGCCCTTGAACAGTGCCTGCTGCACAGTAAACTCTGGATGCCGTTGCTGTTGATGATGATGATGATGATGATGATGGCTGTTGTAACCATTGTCTAGGGCCCCACGCCAAAAAGGCCAGGAGGGAGGAGACTTTCAAAGTCCCTACTTTCCTCCCAAAGTCGCCCTGGACAGCTTACAAATATAGCAGAAGGTGCTGCTCTGGAGGTGACTTACAGACTTACCCTGGTCCCCCACGATTCCCTGCACTTTTATGTCCTGAAACCACGGGAGCATCCCTCCGGTGCCTGCGTGGGGTTTGGGGTAATCTGGCCAAGCTTGTCACCTCTCACGGGAATCTGCTCTCCACAGCCCAGCGTAGATGGCTGCTCACGTTCAGGATTCCGAGCCCAGGTGGGAAGCTTGGAAATGGTCTAAATGGGTTGTCTTGTGTGTCCCTAAGTTGTGGAGTGACTGGAGTGTATTTTCTGCAAAGGGGCAGTTCCTCCTCCTTGTGCAGGGACTGCTGTTCTCGGCATACCTGATGGGGCACCCTCAGGGAGTGCTTGGCAAGGAGAGAAGAATGGAAGTAGGTAGGGGCAATGTCTACTGCCTCAGGCGCAGGCGGTGGGGGTGATTTGTACATTTCAAGGAGCTTGGAGCAGAGACATCAGCTCTTAGGGGAACATTCCAAACCCAGACTTGTGACCTGTGTGCCGGTTGAGGGTATTGTGGCCAGCCAGCCACGCCTCTCCTCTCTCCTTGCCATGGGCTGAGAGCAGTCTTGAAGGAAAGTGTAATTACCGTTTGCTCCAGGGCCCCCCATTAAGAACACCCTCATGTAATAACTAGAGTTAATTCTGCCTCCAGATGCCCTGTCTGCTGTTGCTCCTTTGAAAGCCAGTGGGACCCAAGCACCACTTTTAGCCCGAGGGGAAAAGATCAGGAGATAGATATTAGTTTCTACAAGTTCAGGCTTTACTCTTGGGCGACAGAAATATGGTGGTGACATTTTTCTCATACGAAATCTTCACCCAGATCTCTGCCCTTAGTGATATAAGTTTCGAAGCAAAGCCAACTCATTCTAATGAGCAGTCTCGGTGGATCTGGACAGCCAGCAGCATTATGAGGGAAGGGTGTTCAGAAAAATTCTAGAGACAGGATCTAAAGCATGTAAACGATGCCATTCATCGCCTAAGGAGCAGACTTAAGGTGTGCATGGGAATGAGAAATACCAGCTTCAGGAGAGGAGGAGTCCGCGCTCGTTAGAGTATCCTGTACACCCATCTGCAAGCACACGTGCTTGCTTTGGCCTCCTCAGGCTCCTCACTTGCTTTCTTCCCCAATTATATTTGGGGATGAATTTGCCTAATCATTGAAGGTGGGGAAATGGGAGCAGAGGCAAAGCAAGTGGGTGAATTATAATGAGATCTTTAGAATCTACTTGCTAAAGAATCAGAAACATTACCTTGGAATACGGCCCTCTACTGATGTAGTTGGACACTGCTTATGAAGATAAAACTAATTTTTATGGCATTGTATTGAGCTAGCCTTTAGATTCGCTTCCTGAAGCCCCCAGTTCTAGTTCTCGCTCTGCCACTACCTGATGACTTTGGCCAAGACACTTAGTATCTCCCTGCCTTTGTTTCTTTACCTGTAAAAGAAACCGTGAACTAGATGGCCTCCAAGTGCTCTTCTGGGTCCAGCCCTGAACTTCCTTGGTGTCCCACCCAGGCAGTGATCATCTTCTCTCACAACTGTGTGCCTAATGGTTTCCCCTCCAGAATTAAGGCTCTGTGGACAGGGACTGGGGGCCCCATTACCCAGCACGGTGGCTGGACACAACAGGCCCCCAACATGCCTTTGAATGTACTAATGAAAGAAATGGACACAGGTAAATGCCAACCTCCCCAACCCAGAATAAGCTTCGCTGTTCCCAGAATTGCTGCAGGCCTGGCTTGAGTTTTGACCCTGTGTGTCTTCCCTCCTTGGTGGGGGAAAGGAAGGTATCACAGCTCCATGGTATAAACTGGAAAATCTTTCGCAATAATATGTAAATTGAGCTGCCTAAAACAAACCCACTAAAAACACCTTTGAGCAATGGCGTTATTTCCCAACTGCCATGCCCGCTTCTCTACATGGCCACTGTACTGTCTATTTCTGTTCTTTGTTCCCCTCTCTCCATCAAACTCTATTAATTTAAAAATATTACATTTGGAGACTTGCTAAATAAAGAGACCTCAGAGTACAAAGTATCCCTTATCCATTTTCTGGGTCCCTATGTGCTTCCTTGTAAAGATTTTTTTGTTATTTTTTACTAAATGGCCTTGATTTTATCATTAATCGTTATGTGGCAATTCTTTTCACTGTGCCTAACTTATTTCTAAAATATTCTCCCATAAGTCCTGAGTCTACTTCCCTTGATCCCTTGTGCCCCTTTGCACGTCTGTCTTTGCCATTTCATGAAACGTATAAAGTGATTCCTTTATATGTTGGACCCTTGATCTCGGGCCTTGCCTGGCCCTCCACCAAAATTTCCCAGAAGAACAGTTCTTACAATTGGACTTTCACAGTTCAGGTGCGCTTGGGTCTCTGTCATTTCCATACTGAGCCTGGGGACATGCTTTGTTCTCTCTCCCCTAAAACCTCATATTTTCTCTAACCAGCAGTTTTCACATTGCAGCCAAACCACACTCTGAATTTAAAGCCTTAAAAAGTCTTCGGTGTCTCTCTTGGTGCCATATTGTGAAGGATCCCACTTTTTCTCCTGGACGGTAATCCCACGTTACCTGTTCCTGGCATTATTGCCCGTTGTCTGATCTTGACATTTCCTCGGCACATTTCTTCACTGCCTCCTTATGGTGTTGTTTAGTGCCTGCCTGGCTTCTTGATCCCTTCCTGTGTCCACCTCTGCAGCTCCTCTGTGGCTGCGGGAGAAGGGAGCGGCATTTATCAAGGGCCTGTTTGTTTGGAAACTTTGCACAGTTGATCTTTGATTTTTGCAATGCCTGAAAGACATAAGTACTGTTATGATGCTCATTTTACAGAAGAGGAGACAGAGGCCCTGAGGTTAGCTTCTTATTTAAGGTCACCCAGGCAGTAAGGAGTGTGGGCTGCTGTCACCTTCTGCAACATACCACAGGGCTCAGTGCATGCAGGCAACCACCAAAAACCACACCAAAACCCTTCTGTGTCATTTACATTGAACTTGGTCCAACATTTTCAAAATTTGAGTGTTTTTACTCATCTCTGAAACACGTCAGGGGTTCCCTTTAACAGACCCATACGAGAGATGCTGCAACCCATGGCTTTCATTCCCCAAGTTCCCGCATCCTTGTAAATATCACGGAGCAGATGCTTCCATCCAGTGAGCCTCTGTTAATCCCACTTAGCTCCCCTTTGCAACTACTCACGGTCTTGCTTCCCCCTAAATCAATTTTTTTAAATCCCTCCAGAGGAGCTGGAAACCCTGTTGGTAAAATGTAGGCCTAAAATGGGTAGATTTTATTTTATCATTTTAATCCTCACATGAGGATATTTTTGCCCCATTGCTTTTCAGATAGAGTGAAAGCGGGGGGGGGGGGGGGCAAGAGAAAGAAAGAGAGACAGAAACATGGATGTCAGAGAGACACATCGACCAGTTGCCTCCACACGCACTCCCACAGGGGGTGGGCGATGAACCTGCAACCCAGGTATGTGCCCTTGACTGAGGATCAAACCCGAGACCCTTAGGTACTTGGGCCAGCACTCTAACCACTGAGCCACACTGGCCAGAGCTAAAATGGGTAGATTTTAAAAGCCACCATGACGTGGGTCCCTCTTTCAGAAGGCGCGGCCCTGTTTCTTCCTGCCTTGTGGCTGCATCTCCTCTGCTCCCGCCAACCTCTCCCCTTCACAGTCCGTGGCAATGCTGGCATTCCCTTTCCATTCCCCGTCTTGTCTTGCCCCCACCACACTCTTTCCACACATCATCTTTCTTGACTTGGTCTTCTGAGAGCTTCATCTACTCTATAAACTCCACACTGGCGCTCCATCCACCCTCCCACCGCCAATACCCCCAATATCTCACTGGGCGTTATGCGTCCTTCCCTCCCGTGTGGGCTGCACCGACATAATCCACTGCACAGTGTTCTTATTGAGGGAGCCAGGCTGGGGACAAGGGGTCTCTCGCCAACCCCACAACCTCGCCCAGTCTCCCGTGGCCTTATCTCCTCTTGATCTCACACCCAGGCTCTTGGGATGCTAATCACAGTCCTGGGGAGGCTTAATTATCTCCCCACTTTGGATGGAGTCCAGCATGCACTGACTGTTTGGGACAAAGCATTTGTCACCTCCTGTTCGTGACCTTCAGCGGCACAGGTTCATCAGGTGTCTGCCTTTCCCCTGGCTTTCCTTCCTCTTAAGGGGCCTTCACAGCCTGCAGTCTGCCTCCTGGATACAGTGGGTGGGGGCACTGGGGGTCCCTCACCTGGCCTTGGTGGTGAAATGCTTATGGATATTTGAAAGTCGCTGATAGGATTCCCAGTGCTGAGCACTTTCCCTTTTCCCTGAGCCTCGGTGTCACACTGAACATCTGTGAGATGATTGACAGTTCAGTGGGGAACCTTTCCATCTCTGAAGCACCCGCTTTCCTTGGGGACTTTGTCTCCGGCCTAGTCTGAGGTTCCTGCCGTCTCCAGTCCTCTGTGTCTCTTTTTCAGGGAGAATACAAATCTCCTATTGGGGGGAGAGGAGCTTGTTTGATGTGACTATGGTCGCACTCGGTGGAGGCCACTGGGTCCCCAGCTACATGGGGCAGGGATTAGGGTGCGTGCAGGATCACGGCACTGGCCCAGGTTCCGGTCCCCAGGGTGGAGTGACACGGGGGGGAACAAGTGCTCCCTATCCTGGGGCCTTTGCGGATCAGAAGCTGGCGGTTCCCCTGCTGACTGGCAAGGCTTTCTCTTCACTGAATCCCTGCCTCTTCCTCTGATAGGCGTGCAGATGGCTCTGCGAGGCGGTTTTTGGAGTTTCCATTGTCCATGTGTTCTGTCACCCTGGCTGTTTGGGGAAGACTCCTGAGAGGTGGGGAGGAGAGTGGCTTTAGTCAGCATCCCTAGAAATAGAGCCCGAACCCCGGATTCTGGGCTAGGGAGGTACTGAAGGAATGCTGTCCGGAGGAACTGGTAGGAGAGTGAGGAAGGAGAGGTGGGGCCAGGTAAGGACGTGGACTCTGCTCTGCTGAGGTCTCACTTCAGCCTGGTCCCACGGGGGCTCTAGAGCATAATGACACCACAGAGCTGTCCTAACTTGAGGCAAGAATACCACATGTTTCCCTCCCCCATGTCAATCAGTCATTGGCTGAGAACTGTCCTGGGGTGAGAGAGTAAACTTCAGGCCCTTCTGGACCAGCGGGGGCTCCCACTGGTCAAGAGCAGTTCTTAGGAGAAGGCTCAGCCCTCAGGAGCTGAGGGTGTGCACCGTGGGGAAAGGGGCCTGAGCAGATCACCAACAGCATCTACTGCAGAGAGATTATGAGGTAGGATGCTCGTGTCTCTCCATCTCCACATGCTCACCCTGGAATTTTTTTTTAAATATATCTTTATTGATTTCAGAGAGAGGAAAGGAGAGGGAGAGAGAGAGACAGAAACATCAATGATGAGAGAGTCATTGATCAGCTGCCTCCTGCACGCCCCGACTGGGGATGGAGCCTGTAACCCGGGCATGTGCCCCAGCCGGGAACTGAACCCCGATCACCTGGATCCTAAGTCGATGCTCAACTGCTGAGCCACACCAGTCGGGCACCCTGGAATTTGACAGTGAGCTTCGATCACTCTCCAGGGTGAGCGCAGGGAAGAGCCTTTAGAAAGCACCAGGACCCTGGGGATTGAAGATGGCAGGTTAAAGACAGGGACCTTGAAGATGCCAGTGTCCACAGCTTGTGTTACACCCTTTGCCGCTGGTGTGAGCTCACCAAAGCCCGAGGGAAAGAGAGTCACTCACCGGCTCTTGCTTTCACTCTGTGGGAGCTGGAAACAGAGGGAGAAACAGCCTCTTCCTCTTCTGCGGAGGATGGCTTCCCTCTGGGTCCCTGTCATGGAATTAAGGGCCTCCTATTGGAAAGACTTTTGGCCTTTGGTTTGCCTTCTGCCTAAGGCCAGGATAGGGTATGTAGGTATCACCTGTTACCAAGCAGCATTTGTTATAAATGGCCATGTGCCTGGCTGTGCGTGGAGGAAATACAGGAAAGCCAGTTTTTGGGTTTTTTGGGGGGTTTTTTTTGGAGTTTGAAATTAGTTGGAGGGGGGTGAGGAAGGAGGGGGACCCTGCACGCTTGTCCTTGGTTTAGCCTGTCTGGCTGCCTCGAGGGAAAGGATGGTGATGTGTGTAAGGATGACAAGTACTCGGGGAGGGAAATGTGTGTTTAGAGTACGGGGCCAGGCTTGTGTGTATTCCCGCATCTGATGGCCATGGCAAACCCTGCAGGACTTGGTGTCTCTAATTTACAGCTGAAGAGACATAGGCTCCCACATCAGCCTACCCGAGGAGCATTGCGGACCTATGAAATGGTAAAGATGACGTTCAGATTCAAGCCCGGTCTCCTCTGTAGTCCATATCTCAAAACGAAACCAGTAGGGCTTCATACCCAATCCTGAAAACGCTATGAGCAGGTTCCTGAAGGCATGCTGGCGCAGTGGTCCGGGTTTCCCAGCTTCTCCCAGTCCCCAAGGGCCGGTTGCCTCTCCCTGTGTGAGCTCCTCTGCCCTACTCAGTCCCCTCCTCTCATCCATCTCTTGTAATACATCCATCATGCTTCTTCCCCCAGCCCTGTACCAACCACATCTTTAAGTTATTTTAAGTTGCCTCCTCCCTGAAGTTTGCCTAATGAGATAAAGCCCAAGAGTGAAGAACCCCATTCTGCACTGCCAACATCCATCGCAGGTTCCCGCCAGGGCTCCATGCACCCAGAGCATACGCCTTTTCACATCTGTGCACATGGATACACGCATTCACGCCCTGTGCGCCAGCTGCTTGGCACTCCCTTACACACCCACTCAGAATGCCCCTCACAAGTCCGTCTTCAGCACCTGCTCTGTGCTCTGCACTGTCAAAACAAAAAAGAAACTTCAAGACCCAATGATGTCCCAATGCCAGTGAAGGGGGTGGCAAAAGTCCTGACTTTGGAGCAGGACAGACCTGGGTTCAAATCTGACTCTGTTGCTTTTTGCTTTATGGCCTCAGGCAAGCTGATCTGCCTCTTTGTGCTCACCTGTGCTAAGGGGTCAATCAAATCCAGCCTCCTGGGGTTGTGGGGATTAAGTGAGATGAGGCTGGAGGAAGCAGGAGCTTGGGGTGGGCCCAGGAGCTCCTCTCTACCCCTGGCTAGGTGGCCAAACCTCAAGAACGAGGAGTTGGGTTTTCATGGACACAAACCCGCCGCGGTGGAGGGTGTTCTGCTATTGACAATGTTAGCCTAGCCTACAACCTTGCTGACTCAAGAATTTGATTACAGACCTGGGAAGAGAGTAGAAATGAGGTTTGCTTGGTAGGATGTTTGACACCACGTGCTTTTCCACTCCTCCTCTACCCTCAGGGCCCCAGGACACCTTTAAAGGCCAGGCTGCTTTCCTCTCTGACTGGGCCACGCACAGGGGAGGGCTGAAAGCAGCCACCAGCAGCTTTTCCCAGTGCCTGGCACATGCGCTTCCCTATGTGCAGGGAGGGCTCCGGGGTGCGCAGGCCACCATCTGCTGGAGCCTCCACCCCTGGGCCCAGCACCAGCCCAGGCTCCAGGACCCATCCCCGGCTTTTGGCAGCTGCCTGGGCTGGGTGAGCCCAGTCCTGGTCTGGATGACCTCACAGCTGTGACTTCAGCCCCTTGGGGGCTTGTGTTCCTGTTTCTCTCGGGGGCCCACCTGGCTGCCGGGCAGAGGGCCCACTGTCCTTCAGTACCCGAGGCTCACATTGCCTGGCCTGTGCCAGCTCTTGGCAAAGGCTTCTCAACCAAGAGGCCCAATATCTCTTGCATCCATGGCTGCTTGCTTGTCCCACCAGGGGCATGGACCCTGAGTGGGGGTGAGGCTTTGCCAGGTTTGCCATTTCTCTCTGACAGGTCTGGAAACTCCTTGGAAGATCTCTGTTCGTACATGAGTCGAAGGGGAAAATTGTACAGGTGACTCTGAAAACAGAGACGCTTGTTAGATTACAGTGAAAGGATACTGCCGCTGAGTGAGGTGCGGGCTTCCTAACCTGACTCCATGGAGAAGTGGGCAGCTCATGGTGCTGCTGCTGAGGAGGAGCAGGAGAGGGAAGGAAAGGGAGGAGGGGGAGAGAGAGGAAGGGGGAGGGAGAGGAGGGGAAGGAGGAGGCAGTCCCATTACTGAGCACACAGTATGAAGCAGGCGCCATGCTTGGTACTCTGTTCTCACGGTTCCTTCTCATACTCAGTAACCCTGGGATGTAGCCTATTTCTCCCATTTTACAGATGAGCAAGTTGAGGCCCAGAGGAGTTCAGTGACTTGCCCTTGGACACACAGCTGCTGAGCAGCAGCACTGAGATCTGAACCAGGTCTCTATTATTTGTGCTTTTTCTTTTTTGCAAACTTTCATATACATTTTAACATTTGAATAACAAGCATATACTATATACTCAAAAACTTAAAGAATTTTAAAAATTAAGTGGCTGACAGTTTATGTGGCAGTTTTTGTTTTGCTTTGTTTGCCAGGTTTTTGCTTTATTGTAGTAAAACATACA
Organism: Miniopterus natalensis; assembly: GCF_054644295.1. Lineage (NCBI taxonomy): Eukaryota > Metazoa > Chordata > Mammalia > Chiroptera > Miniopteridae > Miniopterus > Miniopterus natalensis. The sequence goes on along the minus strand of NC_142081.1, from coordinate 19,409,728 downwards.
TCACATAAAATTTGCCATCTTAACCAGTTTCCAGCGCACAGCTCAGTGATACTAAGTTCATCCACCACCGTCCGTCTCCAGAGCTCTTCTCATCTTGTAAAACTGAGACTCTGTAGCCATTAAAGAATAAATCCCCCTCTCCCCCAGCCCTGCTCTAAGCACCTTACGTGAGCGGAATCAGGCAGTATTGGTCCTCTCATGCCTGGCCCATTTCACAGCATGCCCTCCAGTCTTACCCACGCGGCAGCATGCGTCAGAACCCGCTTCTTGTTAAGACTGGGTACTGCTCACTGTGTGTGTGTTTACACCACATTTCACTTACTTAGCCGTCTGCCATGGACGCGGGTTGCCTCTCCGTTGGGGCCACTGCGACCAGCACCGCTGTGGACACGAGCGTGCGGATATGTCTTGGGGATGCTGCCTTCAGTTCCCCTGGACGTATACCCAGCAGTGGGCTTGCTGCATCATACAGTAACTTTATTTTTAATTTTTTTTGAGAAAATGCCGTAGTGTTTCCCACGGTGCCTGTACCATACTACATTCCCACCAACAGAGAACGAAGGTTCTGATTGTTCCAATCCTCACCAACATTTATTTTCTGGGTTTTGTTTCTTTTATAGTAGCCATCCTAGTGGATGTGAAGTGGTGTCTCATTGTGGTTTGGATTTGCATTTCCCTAATGATTAGTCATGTTGAGCATCTTTTCATGTGTTTATCGGCCATTCATGTATATTTTTTGGAGAAATATCTGTTCATGTCTTTTGCTCATTTTTCTAATCGGGTTGTTTGTTGTGGTGGTGGTGTCGAGTTTTAGGAGCTCTCCGTGTATTTTGGATATCAATGCCTTATCAGATATAGAATTTGCATATAGCTTCTCCCATTCTGTACGTTGCCTTTTCCCCCTGCTGGTGGTGTCCTTTGGTGCACAGAAGTTTTTAATTTTTATGAAGTCCTATTTGTCTCTTTTTTTCTCTTTTCGTCTATACCTTTGGTGTCATAATCAAGAAATCATCACCAAATCTAATGCCCTGAAGCTTTGTCCTATGTTTCCTTCTAAGAGTTTTATATTTTTAGGGCTTACATTTAGGTCTATGATCCATTTTGATTTTTGTATATAATGTTAGGTAAGCGTCCAACTTCATTCTTTTGCACGTGGATATATCCAGTTTCCCCGATACCATTTGTAGAAAGACTATTCTTCCCCTATTGAATGGTCTTGGTAGCCTTGTTGAAAATCATTTGACCATATATGTGAGGATCTATTTCTGGTAACATCTAAACTTTCAGCCACTTTTTACACTGCATCTCAACACTGCGCAATGCTCGGTGGAATTATGGACTCTCAAAGCTGCAGAAGATCCCAAACAAGTAAGGAGTATTCCCCATTCTACAGATGGGAAAACTAAGGCCAGTGGTCAGAGCCCTCTTAGTCCAGTGCTCATGCCAGTACAGAACTCTGTGAGTGTCCTCACCTCCCGGAGTGGACTGAGGGGTTGCTGGTATATTTCCTGTGCATTTTAGCAAATGCTCCATTCTGTTATCAAACGCACTCATGTGTTTTAGTAACCTAAAGGGTGAAGGTGGAGGGGAGAGAGGAAGCATCTAAAGTTGGCCCAGGAGTGAGGTGTGCTGGATGGGAAGCCACTTGAATCCCCTGAGCCAGGCTCCAGGACCAGCATTTTTTGGGTATCTCTGGGCAATACCCTCCCCCCAATTCATGCACAAGGGCAGCAGGCAGCCCTAAAAAAGCGTATGTGGTTGTGTGCGAGTGTTACCCTCCCTCCGTGTCCAGGGCCCCACCGGACCCCCAGCACATCTCCTGCGCTCCACTCCCACCTCCACCTCCCTCCTGCCCTTCATTCCCCTTGAGTCGTGTTCCCCTCCCCCACTCCAGCCAGGCTGAAACACTCCATTTTCTGACCAAGGGCCAGGCTGGGTCACACTCCTGTGTCTCAGCTCACACAGACACCTTCACAACTCTGATCATCCCCTTCTCAGAAAAGCCCCTCTTCATACCTCCTCTTGTAGAAGTCACCTCTCTGGCCCTGGTCCGCACATGTACTCTGTGTCCCCTTCTATAGTCCTGGAGTTACAGTTACGCACCTGTCTTCCCACCAGGGCTGAGATGACTTGAACCAGGAACTGTGTGCAAATATTCAAAAGAATGCCCTGAAGAGCATGTGTGTGTGTGTGTGCATGTGTGTGTGTGCATGTGTGAATCTCAGTGCACACAATAGTTGCTCAATGCACTTTTGTGAATCCTTTTCAGACAGAAGCAATGACTGAAAAGTCAGGTTGAGAAGAGAGCTGAGCACTCGGCATGGTCTGAGGCTGGGAGAGGGAGCGAGGAGGCTCCTTGGCCAGTGTTTTACCGGAGCATTTAGGAAAAAGCACTTGGGTTTCTCTTTGGCTATGGAGCCCACCCACTCCAGGGTTAAAATTGGCTATTCATTTTGTGACACAAACCACCCATGAGCTTGTTTTCCCAGGGCCCAGAAAGAAGGGAAGAAAAGGGGATGGTTCGGGGCCCAAGAATAAGTAATTGAGTCAATCCCGCTTTAATCCCCTTTGACCTCACGTTCCTGACTGTCACTGCCACTAGGCGATCCTGCTGCCAGCAGGTCACCTCTGTGCACCACTTCTTGTCCCTGTCCCTGTCCCTCTGCGGGGAGCTGGAGGCTCTGCACACCCCAAGGCCGGCTGGCGCCCTGGAAACAGCTGTGCGCAGCACAAACACCGAACATGGCAAGCCCGGCACTGCCCTGTGCAAACACAAGCAGAATTACAGCCACCCATAAACAAATTAGCATCCTGTAAAAGGTGAAAAGCTCCATAAAACGTCTGGGCTTTGTTTACGGCTTCGAGGTGGTGGGGGCGACAGGGAGTCGGATTAAATCACCGGGTTCTCGCGTGGCGCTGGCTCTCTTTCCTTCCTGCGTCTCCCCCCTACCCCGTGGGCACACAGACCAGGGCGCACGGGCAGGATGCGCACACAGCCCGCCTTAAATGGCCACTCAGTCTGTCCTGCCTTCGTTCCTGCCAGCCCGGGTCCCAGCAGGTGTTCCCTAATTAGCAATCTCTTCATTTCCAATCAAAGCACAAAGCGGCCCCAAAAGCCTGTCTTTATGAGGGAGCCAGCAGCGGCTAGGGAGGTGCGGCGGGGATAATTGTCTTCGCCAGTGGCGGCAGTAAGCGGGCTGGCTAATTCATTATTGTAATAACTTTGCTTGTCCTTGGGGAGGTGGGGGTGGGGGAGGGAAGCAGAGGAAGGGGGAGGGGCAGAGTGGGGGCTGAGAATGGGGTGGGGTTAGGGTCTGGGGCAAAGGGGTGGGAAAAAAGAGCTAATGAATGACGCACGCATGGCCCCCCTTCCTCCACTGGCTCTGCACCTACTTCCCGCCGCGGGTGAGACATGCTCCCCAGCCCCCTGCAGCTGCCACCTGAGTTGCAAGGAGTCCAGACTTTCCGTAGTGCAGGGAGCAGCCCTAGGCTCTCACCGAGACCCTGGGCTCCGGGAAGCTTGAGCTCCGTTGCCCGCCGGGACCTGGGGACTGAGGACCAGACGTCTTAGGGTGAGGGCTATGGGGTGGGGTCCCAAGGGCCAGGCTTCTGTCTTCCCAAGGGCTCCAGTCCTGGACCTTCACTGTCATCCCGCCTGGGCACAGTGGCAGAGAGGTGCCAGTTAGAATGCCTCAAAGAGCTGCCTTACACTTTTGTTGGTAGAACAATATGGGTGACAACTCAAAGACCCCTTCAAGTCTGCAGGGACCACAGAGGCTGAGTGTGTCCCTAAGATAAGGCTGAGGTAGCTGCTGGCCAGGGTCGCCCCCTTGCTCTGCCCAGGGACACTCCCTGAACCGTTTGTCCCACAGTGAGCAGGGCCTCCTGGGTAAGAGGTTAGAGAACCCTTCCCTGGCAGCTGTGGGCTGGGCCCCAAAGGATCTTTGTGAAGGGTTTGGGGCGACACCTGAGCCACCATCCAAAATGAAATACAGGTATAGAGGCAGGAAAGGAGGGTGTCCCCGGTGGGGGAAACAGCACTGTCAAAGGCACAGGGTGAATCCTGGGATTGGGGGTGAGAGGAGGCAGGGCTTGTGGGATGGGATGGGATGGGTAGGGGGATGTGCTGAGGACTGGAAGATTCTGGGAACAGACGGTGAGGCAGCCTATGAGGGCTCGACTGAGGGCTCGGCCTTCATCTCTTGTGCCTTCAAACCGTTAGCAAGAGCACGCCTGCTAGAGGCCCTGCAGAGGGCCCTGCTCTGCCCTGAGGGGAGGCATGAGGGTAAACCCAGCTTCCCGTGTCAGCTGTCCTCGCCCAGACTGGAACTTAGAGAAATGGCCTGGACCAGAACAGGGACCTCCCAGGGGACCTTGCTGGGGGCCAAGGGAAAGGGATCATTCCCCCAACTCCGTCTCGCCCACAGCTGCAATCTCACCCACCCCAGCCCCCGTTTGGCACTTGCCATGAGACTTTAGGGATGGACCGCTGCCCAGCCCCTGCCTGACTCCTCAGCCTGTCTGAGCTCCAGGCGTTTCCCCTTGGCCTTGGTGCACGGTGGTGACCACCAGTGGTTAGGATTGTGGGTTCTAGAATCAGAAGACCCAGGACCAAATTCTGGCTCCATCAGCTAACTTGCCTCTTTGTGCCTATCTGTTAAGTGGGGCAAGGAGTCCCTACCTCACCTGAGCTAATACGTGCGAGGTGCGTGCACAATGCTGCCTGGTGGGGGGGGCTCCTACGGGGCCATTTTCTGCTCTGAAAGACATTTGAATGGGAAGGGGGGCCTGGGGGTCCGGGAGTGGGCGTCAGAGCTTCACTGGCCCTTCTTCCCCAGGTTCTTTTCCTCATCTATGAAGTGACATGGGGGAGGCTGAACTTTGGACCCTCTAAGCTCCTCGGTTTGAAGAGAGTGGGCACGGGTGGGATGGGGTGTGCACTGCGCTATGCAGAAGCCTGTCCTCCTGCCCAGGACGATGCCCACAGGCCCAGCCCTGTTCCCTCTCAGCTCTGCTCCTGTCTGTGGTTCAGATGAGGAGTCTCTCGGGTGGTCACCGGCCCCTGCACCTGTGTGGGTGTGTGTGGGTGTGTGGGGGTGTGTGTGGGAGTGTGCATCCCTGCTTGTGCTGACTGGGAGTCCCCCTGGCCCTAGACTTGATGTGGCCCATAGAACAGTGCTCGGGGCTGGGCACTGGGTCCCCAAATGTCCTATGGGCATTTTGGCTTTGGTCCCTGCCTCTCACCCCAACTTAAGAGTCAGAAAAAACAAAAGCCAGCCTTCCCCTTCCCTGCCACCCCCGATTTACAGATCATTCTACAACAACCTTTCAACAAATGTTTCTGAAGCATCTATTATGTGCCTGGTGGGAGAATCCATTGCTGCACAAGTAATGGAGAAGAGGGCTGAGGCAGCCTCTCTGGTGAGGAGGTGACATTTAAGCTCAGCTGGAGTGACGGGGAGAGGGCTCGGTGCGGGCTGTGTGGCCAGAGCAGTGCTGAGTTGTGGGAACATAGTGCAAGCCAGACATGGGAGCCAGTTGGGAAATTTTAAATTTTCTTCTGGCAACATTTTTAAAAAAGTCAGAAGAAACAGGTAATTTTAATAATACATTTTATTTCACCCATTATATCAAAATACTATCATCTCAACATGTAGTCAATATAAAACATTATTACCGAGCTATTGTACATTCTGTTTCTTGTACTAAATCTTTGAACTCTGGTGTCCATTTTATACTTAGAGCACTTCTTAGTTCAGACCAGCCACACTTCGAGTGCTCCACAATCATGTTCAGCCAGTGGCTTTGGTATTGGACACCACCGATGTCAGGGTTAAGAGAGCAAACTCTGCAGCCACTTACAAGTTGTGTGCTCTCGGACAAGTTGCCCAACCACTCTGGGCCTCAGCTTCTTTATCTGTAAAATGGGCTAGTAATAGATCCTACCCCTTGGAGTTGTTATGAGAATTAAATAGACTCATAAACATAAAGAGCTAAATAAAACAGCGCAGGCAGAAAGTGCTATCTAAATGTTAGTCATTGATGAGAAGAATTAGAAAATGAGAATGGTAAGTGTCTGAAGGAGGAGCAGTGAAGGCAGAAAATAGAGCAAAGGGAAGGCGGGGAGGCTGGGGCTGGGGCTGGGGCAGGGCAGGGCGGGGAGGGGAGCAGAGGCGGCCAGCGGGGCAGCGACCATCACATCCAGCTTTGAAGAGCTTGGTTTCCTTTTCAGCTCCAGGAACAGAGCCTCAGAAACCAGATAAAAGTCTAGGGGCCGAGACTTTGCCTGACACCTGTTTCCATCTCAAGCGATGAGGGGCGAGCCCCGGGTGGGGGACCTGATGTACCCCGCAGTCTTCCCTGTCTTGTTCTGACTCCAAAACTGTTGCATTCCTCCCGTTCCCAGCCGCCTGGGAAGCGCCAGGGCATCAGCTGGAGGGGGAATATTAATGATTCAATTTTCAACTGGGTTCCACTCCAGGGCCTCGCCTTCGACATGCATTTTTAATCATAACAAAACAGAATGACAAAGGGAGTCATTTGCAGCAAGGCAGCCCCTGCTGGCTGCCCTCTGAAGGATCTGCTTGGGGGAGGGGAAGCTCCCCCCCCCAGGAGACATTCCCCATTCTGGTGCCAAGATTGCTCCCCAACTTCAGAGAGAGCCCAGCTATGAGCCCAGGCTCTGGCCGGGCCCTGCTGGGCAAGTCATTCTCTCTGGGCTGTGACTCCCTTCTAGGAGGGGGCTGCTGAGTTGGAGGAACCAGAAAGACTTGGACACCTATTGGCTAGAGCTGGGAGGAGCTGGGGGAGCGGAGACTTGACCATCTCCCTACAGGTTCTGGTCGATCCACAGCAGGGACAAAGAACTGTGGGGGTGACGAGGAGCCACGTGGGCATGGAGGTTGCCGGAGGAACCTACCTGCCCATTCTCCAAGGCTCGGAGCCATTCTTCTTTCTCTGAGCCTCTATCAGGCTTGGGGTTGGGTACACCAGAGCTGACCAGGTGCCTTCTAGGCTGACCTCCCCTTGGTGGTATGTGCTATTTTATTCCTCCAACATTTATGAAGGACCTACTGTGTGCCAGGCACTGTGCTGGGTACGTAACTACAGTGGCGAAGGAGACGGACACAATTTCTGTCTTCACAGCGTTTGCAGTTTGGTGGGGAAGATTCAACAGGCCAACAGGTACCCCATGCTTCTTTCATACCCTCCCTGTGTCTGGTACACAGCAGGTGCTCAATAAGTGTTTGCTGGCTGGTTGCTTCAGAGTTGGCTAATGCTCTGACTGTGCTACCTCCTTCCCCCTGCGTTATGTTTGTGAGGCTGCTTCCTAGGTTGGACCTTTACCTGCCGCCCGCCAGGAAGGCCCTGTCCTGATTCGGCTAGCTCCCATCTCAGGGGTAATAAATTAATAATAGTGACCACCAACATTTATTAGGTGCTCCTCACATGTCAGGTGCTAAGCACTTTGCTGATGCAGGTAATACAATCTTATTTCATCGTCACAACAACCCCATGCAATAGGTACTATTATTCAACTCATTTTAACAAATAGGAAAATCAGACACAGAGAGGTTGACTCATTTGTCTGAGGTTGCACAGAGCTGGGATATAAACTCAGGCAGTTGGCCCAAGAGTCTGGGCTCTGTACCACACTGTCATCCTGTGGCTGCTTCCCAGCATGTAGAAAGCGAGCCAGAAAGACCCATCTTTACCCCATTTGCAGAAACTTGCTGCCTTTTAGTTAACAGGGAGCCATGGCTGGGTATACCCAAGATGTGCACCACACCCTTTAGGAATCATGGGATGGCAGCATCGGGGGCCCTCAGATGTCCTCTCCTGCACCCCTCTCATGTTTCAGCCAAGGGAACCGAGGCCCAGGGATGGGAAGGAACTGGCCCAAGGACTCAAGACCAAGCCTTGGCTGAGCAGCTCTCCTGGCCCTGGCTGTCTGCAGCCCCGGCTGACTTCCTGAGCATTGTTTTACATGGGTTAATAGAAATTGGATGGCTGACAACCGGTCTCAGGTGAAGGGGGCAGAAAGGCCCATGAGCAGCTCCTGACCCCTTGAGTCTGCGCCTGCCTATCAGCTGTCCTTGAAACTCTACGGACGCTTATTCCTGGACTCTCGGGCCCACTGCTCCCTGCCCTGCTTGCCCTATGCCACCCTCTTCAGAGTTAGCACCTCCCCCTTCCTTTCCACTGTCTTTCCCTGGGGGTGCTAGACACCAGCAGGCTGTGCTTCAGTCCAGGTGGCCCAGGGAAGGAGTGAGAGTGGGGACAGGCCAGCCCCCAATGGTTTGGTTGTAACTAGCTGCTCTAGCTCAGCTCGTCAGCAGGATGAGCCTGTCCCAAGGGTTCTCCTTCCTCTTTATTCACTCATTTGTTCCAACATGTGTACTAGTATGTTCTGTGTACAGGGATACAGTAGTGAGCAAGACACCAGAAGTCCCTGCCCTCATGGATCTTACATTTGTGTCAGGGTGGGCAATGGGAGATAAGGGAGGCAGACAAGTAGTAAAAAGAGAGATAATAGTGCTTTGAGTATATTAAGCAGGTAAGTGCCATGGAGAAATAGTAAAGCAAGGGAGCCACAGAGACCCTCACTATACTTCACTACCCCTGAAGGAGGTCAGGGAGAGAGCCCTGTAAAAGTCTGGAGAATAGCATTTCAAGCATGGGGAACACGCAGCAAGTGCAAAGGTCCTGAGGTAGAAACGTACCGGGTGTGTTTGAGACACAGCAAGGAGGCCAGGAGCTGGTGGGGAGCAAACAAGAAGTGTAGAAGGAGATGCAGGGAGAGAGTGAACTGCTGAGGGTGGACACCCTTGATGTTGCTGACCAAAGGTGGCAGCGAGAGATAGAAACAGACTCTGCTGGGGCTGAGGCTCCCAGTCCCACGGAGAGAGGAAGGCCGATTCGGCATCTAGTTGGACTTTCACCACGAGTCAGTCTCCCTGAGCTGTCCTGGTTTTCTCAAGAATACTAGGGGGTTCGTGGAACCACTAGCAGGTAGAAAGAAGGCACAGAGGTAGATGTTTCTGTTCTTTCCAACCCCTGCCTCTTGACCAAGAGAGTTCCAGAAGAAGACTGGTCCACCTACACCCCTGCCTCCTCTCACCTCCATGCCACAGTGGGTGGAATCCATAGAACTGTCTAGGGATGGGTGCTGGGGGGTGTTGGGATGGGGAGCAGGTTCTGGATCTTTTGTCTGGCCATAGCGCCATCACCTGGAATTCTTCCCAATGGAAATGATCCTTCTCTTTGATCTAGAAAAGGGCTTGGCAAAGCTCTTGTTCCCACAGCTGCCCTAGGAAGGGGGCCTCAGTCAACCACTGGCTCCTCTAGGAAATTCTGAGGTCCTGGTCCTGGTCCTAAGGGGGCCTCTTCTGAGAGGACAGGCCAATGAACACAGCCTCGCTTTGACCCATCTTGGCTTCTGCTTGCCGCCTGGGGCGAGAGTCCCTAATGTGACATCGGGGCTCACGGGGACACAAGCCAGGAGGCTCAGGCCGCTTTGCCCAGCAGAGCCTGCGGCTTCTGCTCTCTGTGCGTATGTTGTCTCCTTCCTGCCTCCAGCCGCCTCTCCCTGATTTAAGGGCAGGTTTTATTCCCCAGCTGCCTCAGGGCTCCTCTTCCTGATTGTATTAAAGTCTCCGTAATTCTTCCCTCATTAATGATTGGCATATTTTTACCTCTCACTAAAGGAGCTTCGAGGCGACTCCCGGGGGGCCTTCCTCTCCGAATGAAACAATTTCATCCTGCTCCAGAAACGCATTAAAAAGGGTTTGTCAGGATCTTATCACCAGTTAGAGAAAGCTAATCAAATTACTTCTATTTATTCGCTGGTACAGCTGTGTGTCTTTCCATGGAGCCCTGTCCTGGCTCCGGCACGGGGTGGGCAATGAACAGAGCACCCTGGCGCCCCGGCTGCTGGAGGAGGGCAGTGCTGGCCGGCCGGCCACTGTCTAGCCTCTCTGTCCCCAGTGGGCACCTTTGTACCAGCCAGGAGAGCCAGGATGAGGTATTGGTGCGCCCAAACCAAAGTCATCTGTTCCTCATCATTGAGGGCTCCTTCCAGGCACCTGCACCCTCCCATAGCCAGAGGACACATCTCCACCCCAGATGGCCCATCCTTGGAAGAGCGGGGAAGGAAATGGCAGGGTGTTTATAAAAACACACATATTCTCTCTACTTTGGGAGACAAGAGTATAGACTATTTTCCTTTGAGGAGTTTTTGTTTTTTTTAAAGAAAATATTATTTTTAAGAAAATACTACAGAATGTATTATGTGTCTACCACCCCAAAATGACAATTGATAATATGTTGTGATATGTATTTTATATCTTAGTAACAGGATTAATATTTCTGGTAAGTTAAAGGTTCATCTGTGCCCACCCCTCAGTTGCATTATGTCCCAATCCATCCTTAGTGAAAAGTATCATGAATTTATTTTGTATCTTTCTAGGCCCTTAAAAATTCTTTTAAATAACATTTGTGTCTCCGAGAATGGTGCAGTCTGTTGCGCACAGTTGCTCGCCTCCACTCGGTAGTTTCTTGGGTGTCAGCATGGACTCTGGCATCAAGTGGCAGATTGCAGCTCTGTGACCTTGGCAAGTAGACTAACTTGCCCATGCCTCGGTTTCCCCACCTCTAACCTAGGGATAATTACAGTACCTGCCTTAGAGGACTTGTAAGGGTGAAATGCGGTGACTAAAGCACTCAGCGAAGTGCCTGGACCAGGATAAGTGCTCACCAATGCTGGACACCATCATTACCATTCCCTTACCCCATCTGCCTGCACCTCGTGGGGAGCCCTCGTGGCTTCCAGGTGCCACCTCAAATGTACACATTCATGCCCACTGCACTTTAGGCTGCTTAAGGATGCGTCCAGACAGGCCCAGCTGTGTGGACATGTGTGTGCTCTGCAAGGAGTCCTGGAATCCTACAATTTGTTGTTCAGAGAAAGCGGGCTGGGCTAGGCCGAACATCCCCTGGTCAGAGTCAGGCTGGAGCAGAGGAGCAGCCCTCAGCCTGGCCAGCCCGAGGCCAGGGCCTCTTCCAGCTGCACAGCTGCCTCCACGGCCCCAGGAGCAGTTCAAAAGGCTGTGCCTTGTGCCCCATCACGTCGCACAAAAGGACATATTGATTGGTTCGTAGGAGCATTTCCTGGGGTCCTTTATATCTCTCTCCCTCGCCACAGTAATGAAGAGGCTGAGTGCTCGGAGGAGGGGAGAGGCCAGCACACATCCAACCGGGTGGGATTTCTTCATCTTATCAATCAGGACTTTAATTAGACACGTCCGAGAGGGCAGTTCCATCTTGGGGCAGGCGGCATCTTTATCAAGCATGCCACATCTCTAATTACTGTGTACTGACAGATAACAATTGAGGGGCAGGGTGGGGAGCCCAGGAGGCAGGGGAAGGACAGCAGGATCCAGAGAGTGGCCGTTCACCCACGGAGAGTGTCCTTCCTACACAACCTGGAAGGAATCGCTCAGGCCCTGCCACCCAGGAGCGGGTATGTGGCCTCAGATAACAGCCCTGGGAGTGATTGCAGGAGAGGGCACAGGGAGCGGCTGGGCCAGCAGATCGACAGATGTAACGGTTCCCTGCCCCCCTCCCACCTCCTTACCCCCGGCCTGCGGTCCTGATACACAATTGTTTCTTTAGCTTTGAATTTCACCTTTGCTCCATGTTTTTAATGACATAGAAGAAAAGGCCAGCAGGTTCTAGGTTTGAATCCTATGGCTTGGCCCCTTGGCTCTATGCCACCCAGTTTGTGAGACCTCTCCGGCTCAGTTGCCTTCACTGCTAACTGGAGACAATTACACTTACTGGTAGGGCCGCTGTGGCATGAATCGGATCAGGCGTGCGCAGGTGTGCGTGAGCTCTCCTCCCTCCCTGCCCTTCCCTCCTGCCCATCCTCCTGTCTGCTGAACAGCTTTCTTTAGGGAGTGGGGACAGTTTAGATCATCAAAGGCTAAAGGCAAAGGCTCCTGGCTTTCCAGGGTGAATTTTCTGCTCAGCAGTGTTCACAGATCCTCAGGGGCGATGAATCTGGGGGCGAACAGGGCATAGAGCAGCAGGCTGCAAATTCTGTCTTGGGCGAGGCTCGCTGGCTTGGAGGTGACAGAAATAACACAAGTTTGGGCACTGGCCCTGAGCTGGACCAATTGAGCTCTGTTATGCATTGAGTTTAATCGTTTACTCTCTCTGAGCCTCAGTTTCCTAGTGAGCAAAATGGGCTATGAAGCCAGAGCTCTGGTTTGAATTTGGTCCATTGAGCTTTGCTTTTCTCACCTGTAGAAGGGGAATGGTAATGTTCATGCCATGGAGTTGTCGGATAGCCATCACTTAGCATCATTGGCACAGAGTAAGAACTTGAAAAATAGTTACTACCTGGATTCATTCATTCATTCATTCATTCACTCACTCAATCACTCACTCATTGGGAAAATACTTGTGGAACACCTACTTTGTGCCAGACATGGTGCCAGGTCCTGGGATCACAGCAGTGAACTAGGCGGCCAAGCTCCTGCTCCTGTGTATTAGTGGAGAGACTGGCAATAAACAATGAATGGGATCGTTACAAAGTGGAATAAGCTGTGATAGAGATAAAAAGTGGTGGCAGTGGCTGGGGGAGGTGGAGGGATCTTCTAGGCAGGCTGTTTAGGGAAGGCCTCTCAGAACTTTCTGACCTCAGGCCTGAAGCTTGAGAATGACTGAATCATGCCAAAAGCAGCCCAGGTACAGGGCACAGCAAGTGCAAAGGCGTGGAGTCTTTAGACTGTCAGAGGAACAGAAACAAGTGCAGCCCAGCGAGAGGGAGGGTGAGCCAGGGAGAAGCTGGACAGACAGACCAGGAAGGGCACTGGGTGCTGGGGAGCTGGCCCGAGCCCAGCAGAGCTGGCTGGGGAGACCAGCCACCATGCCCCTCACGCCACTCCTTCCCACGTCCCGGGCAGCCGGGCTCTGCCCACGCACCCCCACTGGGCTGCCGCGGCTGCTGCCCCTGGGGCCTGCTGTCCACATGGCCAGGACCTAGGGGTGTCTGTCCTGGCTGCTCCCAACAGGCTGCCCCAGCCAAGCAGAGCCCAGGCCCTGCGAGGTCTGAGGAGTGTGCCCAGAATCAACCAGAATTTCGTGATTGGACTGTTGTTCTTTCCTTTTGCCACGCCGTAGCGTACAGATTATAGACACCACATGCTATAGATTTCCTGTCAGACCTCATGAATCAAGCCCCACTGTCTTATTTACTGTTGGCCAGTGACTGTGAATAACATCGCCCCCAACACACGCTCCCGGGCACGTGCTTGCGCAGACTCTGCAGGCGGAGCGGGGCCTGCGCTGGGTCTCCAGCCGCCGCTGCGGTGAGGGAGCGGGGGGGCGGGGGGGGGAGCGTCCCCTACCCTCCTCCCCGGCCCTGGCCTCCTGGGAACCAGCAAGGGGCCTGGTTGCCTGGGCAGGAGCCTCGCTCTGCAGGGAGGCTGCTTCATTCGGACTTTATTTTTCTTTATCCAGTTTGGGTTTAAGGGTGAGTCGGTCCCTGGACTGGCCTGCTGTCAGCGAGAAGAGGTTAAGACTGTGCACGGGCTCTGGGACCAGAGACATGCGGCCCAAATTCCAGCAAAGTCTCTTACGGTGCAACCCTGGGTTGGTTCCATAGCCCCTGAGTTCTGGTTTTCTCATCTGTAAAATGAAGTGATAATAGCATTAGTGTGTGTGTGTGTGTGTGTAAGAGAGAGAGAGAGAGAGAGAGAGAGAAGGTATCCTAGATACTGAGCCCACTCACTAATCTGCCCAGCAACTCTTCCAGGTGGGTATGGCTCCATTTTGCATATGAAGAACCCAAGGCTCAGAGGGGTTAAGTAATTTGTCCAACATTGCAATTTTTTCTGGGTTTTTCCCCAGTCACCTGTGCTAGCACTCAGACTCATTCTGACTAATTTCATTGCTAAAGGCAGTGTGGTTCCTGAGGCAGTAGGTCACTTCAGGTCTCCAAGCCTTGATTTCCTGATCAATGAAATGGGACAAAGAACACCCGTCTCACGGGGATGCTGTGGAGCTTGGAGCTTTTGGTTCTTCCCCCACGTCTAGGATGAAGGCTATTTCACTTCTTCTGTGTCTTGACAGGCACATAGATAGAGTATGTTATATAAACATGGGTAATTGATTGCAGGCTTTGAGTTGCCCCTGGGAGCTTCAGGAATTCTAAGCATAAGTGCTTTTGCCAGCCTGAAACATCCCATGTTGACGACGTGCTAGGCCCCTTTATCTGGGAAGATAGACACACTTTCTTCCTTTCCCCAAGAAGAGTACCTTCTAGAGAGCAGCAGGGCCCACCAGGCAGACGATGTTTTGTGAGACATACTGCTCTTTGGGGAACCACTTACCTTGAGACCTGTTCCATGAGTCATCTCCAAACAGGACCCCTCCCACTCCCCCAGAAAAGCTTTCACTGGCTTGTCCTGTGCCCAGAGGAAATACTTCACCCTCAAATGTAATTGTGTCTGAGGAGGTGTCCTCTTCGACCAGGCGGGTCATGGAGCCCATGAGTGAGTCAGCGCATCCGGGCTGAGTTAATGAAAGGGGTGAAGGTTGGCAGGACAGCGGGGTCCCGGGTGTGAGGCTGCTGCAGGGAGATGACTCTCATCAGGAAAAGGGCCCAGTGCGGGCCTGGGCTCCCCTCGGTGGCCTGCTGGGCTCCAAAGGGTGCAAAGGGGGCCATGGGCACAAAAGGGGTGGCCCGGATCTGGGCACAGAGGTAGAAACAGGGTGGAAGGTGGAGGCCTCAGTGGCTCTCCAGCTAGCTCAACACATTGGCTTCATATTGGCTGTTTCCACTTTCCTTTGGATTCTGTACACAATATCCACAAATAATCAAGAGCTTCTTGTAACTTCTCTGTGCCAGTGAGGTACACTGGTCTGGGGGGAGGGGTAATTCCCCTAGATTGCTATTTGCCCAGGAAGTGCAGCCTCATGATAGACCCTAGGACATCCAGAGCCCAGCATGGTGCCCAGCACCCTGTAGGCACGTCATTGACAGCTCTGAATGAAGGAATGACATTTGGACTCTCCAACTGGAGGTTATCTTAGCTCCCAAGAGCTAGGTGGCTGGTAAGAGAAGGAAGCAAAGAAATGAGTAGTTAAAAGGGAATGAAAGAGATGCATCCACAAGAATGCAGATTCTACAAAGGCAGAATTTTTTGTCTCTTTTCCACTGTTGGGTCCGTCCTTAGCACCTAGAACAATACCTGGCTCAGAGTAATGTTCATTAAAGGAGTGTCAGATGAAGAGTAATAGAGAGGGAAAGGAGGGAGGGAGGGAGGGAGGGAGGGAGGGTTCATGCTACTGGGGTGGGTCTAGTGAAAACCAGGCAAGCATGAGAGCAGTGCTATTCTCTATACCATTCTTCCTTTCTCACCCCATTTCTCAGGCACCTGTTCATGGGGAAGACAAATATCCTCTTAGTGAATGATGTTGGAGGTTTCTTTTCTCCTTCGCACCTTTGCTGCCACCCACCAACCTGCTCTGATTTCTGAAATATCCACCCCAGGGGAGGCTCCAGGGAAGAGCTGTCTCCAGTCCCAGCTAGGACGTCTAAATGGAGTCTCTGCCCCTTTCCTTCCGTTCTAAGCTGGGCAGATGATCCAGAAAGAGCCTCTACTTCTCCTAAAGCATGTCCCCTTCAAGCCAGCTGGGGCTGCGGGTCGGGCAGGCCACGTGCCAGCCTCCTTTGATTGTGGAAGGCACTGTGCTGGACAAGCCGATTCAGAACAGCCGCTCCCTCACAAAGTTTGCTGTCTTCTGCAGAGACAGGGCATCTGCATATGAAAGCCCCTGTGCCCAGAATAATTCAGCAAACCGAGGGGTTAGAGAGGCTTGCAAGGCTGCCCAGGAGATGTGAAAGGAGCATTGCAGAGGCCCAGCCTCCCAGGAGAGTTGAAGCCACTAGGTCCATACTATATGCAACTTCACAATGAGGCACTAGGTCACTCCACAGTTTTCAGATTTGGCACTTTGTGCATTTCCCAACCAGAATCTCCTAAGCCGAGTGAATTAGTATTCTGCCTCCCAGAACCCGGATCCCTCAGATGAGCCAGGCAGGATGACAGCTGCATCCAGGCACTTTGTGGGGTGACTGTTGAGTGAGAGGGACAGGGCCATACGTGACTCCCCATGGCCCTGATGGCCTCTGTCTGCCACTGTCCTGGGCCACCTGGACACAGCTGGTTGGACGAGTATAACTTGGCCTCTCCCTTTGCCCCTCCCCTCGCCAGGAATCAACAAGCAGCACATCAGCGACATGGGGCCTTGGCAATGCCGAGTGAGGCTGGCAGGGATGAGGCTGCCAGGTGAGGTGTGGAGGCCCGGGCACACCTGCCAGCTGTCTGTCCTGCCTCTGCCAACTGGATACACCTTTATCATCCTGGCTGGGAGCCATGGGCTGGTTCAGACAGGTAAAGGACAGCGAGGCTGAGGCCACAGTGATACCCCTGACCCTGACCACTGTGGGGATGAGGTGAGATAAGCCAGTTCATCCCCATTAATGGGAACAAAATTAAAGTTAATATCATTAGAGTAGCTTCCTAGCAGCAGTAACAAAGAACCACACACTGGGTGGCTTAAAACAACAGATATGTATTATCTCACAGTCTTAGAGCCTGGAAGACTAGAATCGAGGGGTGAGCAGGACCACGCTCTCTGAGACCTGCAAGGAGAACCCCTCCTTGCCTCTTCATACGTTCTGGGTGTGGCCGGCAACCCTTGGAGTTCCTTGGCTTAAGGTGCAGCACTTTAGTCTCTGCCTCTGTTGTAACATGGCATTCTCCCCTTGTGTGTGTGTGCAAGTGTGTGAGTGTGTGTGTCTTCTCTAAGGACACTAGTCAAATAGCATCGGGGCCTATCCTATTCCAGTATGACCCCATCCTAACTTGGTTACATCTGCAAAGCCCATATTGCCAAATGAGGCCACATTCGCAGGTACTGGGAGTTAGGATTTTACATATCATTTTGGGGGACACAATTCTACCCATAACAACCATCAATACCCTACCTTCCAGGTGAAGGTCAGAAATATTGTCTCATATATGGCACCATATGCAAAAAGCTTGTTTTCTTTCCTGTTCAGTACACATGGCTTTTTCTCATAGCCATCTAGAAACAAGAGCTGGGTTAATGTCCCCATAGCTGATGAAGAATTAAACTCTGAGAAATCAAGGGTTTTTATCTGTCCTGCTGACTGTTAAGTCCCCAGCATCTAACCAGTGCCTGGCGCAGAGTAGGTGCTCAATAAAAGTTTGCTAAATGAATACATGACTGAATGGTTGGATATGGTGGTGGGACCTC
The DNA here is from genome assembly GCF_054644295.1 of Miniopterus natalensis. Lineage (NCBI taxonomy): Eukaryota > Metazoa > Chordata > Mammalia > Chiroptera > Miniopteridae > Miniopterus > Miniopterus natalensis. The sequence goes on along the minus strand of NC_142081.1, from coordinate 19,392,376 downwards.
CAGGGGTTCTCAGACTCTAGCTATGACTTAGAATCACTTACCTCCCTGACTTTAATTCCTTGCGTGTCAAATAGAACCAAGAATGAGCACACGTAATTCACACAGTATGGGGAGAATCGCAGGAGAACCTGTGTAAATGCATTAACTCAGTTCCTGGCACATAGTAAGTGTTCACTAAATGTTAATTACATCAGAATCTGTTGGAGGCCATGGCTTGGTTTTTGAGTTTGACAGCTGGAGTGATGCCAAGCTGCTGAGTGGAAATGCGGCTACACACCTTCTTTTCTGCAGGGAGGGGCTGAGCTGCTTTAACCAGTGAGCTGCTAGTGAGAAAGTGATTGACCCCCAGGTAGAAGAAGGAGAATGGATCACTAGAGAGATTATTAGTGTGTCCCATAAGGACACAGGCTCTGCGGCCTGTCCCTGGGGATTCGGATCCCAGCTGTGGGCCTCCCCAGCTGTGCGACCTGTGGCACACGGAGGCTCAGTTTATGCGGCTATAAAGTGAGGCAATCACAGCATCTATCTCCTGGGGTTGTAGTGAGGGTCGAATTACAGCGTCCGCCACATCGTGGGAAATATGTACGTTTGGTATGATCAGCAACACTTTTCTAAGTGCCCTGCCCTGATTGCTCCCAGCTAGATCGGTGGAAAACCTAGCCCTGGAGGTCTGGGCTGACTGCTGGGAACGCGGCTCTGCCCCTTTCGGCGGTCCCCGCACACCGGCCGGCGCTCCCGGCCCACCCGCACCGCGACCAGCGCCGCGCACTCTGAGATCCAGAGCGCCCTCTGGTGGCGCGCGGCCCGAGATCGCGCGCGGCGCCCCCGCGGCTCAGCCCCGAGCGGAGATTCCCGCCGCGGGGCCTCCTGCGGCTCCGGCCCTTCCCGCGCCCAGGCACCGCTCGCTGTGGTTTCCACCTTTCGTGGGGTTGGCAGGAAAAGCTCTTTTGCTCCGCGGCTTCCCTTGCGCGCCTGCCGCTGTCCTGGAGAGCTCCAGGGTCAAACCGGCCTGGAGAGCGGGGAGAGGGAGGGCAGAGGGCACCCTCCCTACCCCGGGGTGCCAGGGCCTGTCCGCCCCGGTCAGGAAAAAAAAGAGGGAGCAGAGCTTAGGAGCCACACTTTGGCATTCTCCCACCGCACTACTTCTTTCCTCAGTATGATGTTGAAAGCGACTGGGCTGCTAAAAGGACTTAGTATCTGCAAATTTGCCTCTTGGAAGGTTCACCCCGTATATCTTGGATTTGCTGCCATTTCCAACCCCTAAGACCGGGGATTAGAGTTCCCACCCTTGTATTTTGGCATTTCAGCTTGTGATTGCGGCAGCAGCACCTCTAACTTTTATTTAGACTAAGCCCGTGCCAGGCAAGGTTCTAAGGGCTGTATGTGTAACTCATTTTATCCAGGAGCCTCTATGGGGAAACTGAGGTTAGTGACTTGTGGAGGATCAGGCAGAGTGGGGATTTGGAGCCTGGCTCCCTGCTGTCACTACCGCTGGGTCTTACTGCCCCTCCCCCTACTGAATTCTGTGTAGTTGGGCCTGACCCATTCCCCTGTATATGTGTATCCTGGCCTCCCCATCTGGAATAACCTTCCTCACCCCCAGGGCATCTGCTTGGCACACTCTTCTGTGAGTCCTTCCCTGCTGCTCTGTGGCCCCCAGGACTCCCACTCCCCCCACCATCTCTCCATGTGCCTGTCATCTAGTGGGCTGTGGAGTCTTCCTCTCCCAGCTGCCGAGCACAGCGCCAGACACACAGCTCAAATATGGGGCCTGGTGAAACTGAGGGACACTTTGATGTGATGGTATAATGGGGGATCATTTTAAATGATGCTTCGGAGGAGTATACAATAGCAGAAAACATGTGTACATTATAACTACAGAACGTACAAAACTACATGTAATAGATGTGCAGAAGGGAATGAGCAAAGTTGGAATAAGTTTGGTGTGATTTGGGTGGTAACTTTCCTTCTTTAAAATAATTTTCCTGCCATGGCCAGTGTTGCTCAGTGGTTAGAGCGTCGCCGGAGCACTGAAGGGTCGCAGGTTCAATTCCTGATCAAGGTCATGTACATGGGTTGCAGGTTCAATCCTGGGCCCCCACTGGGGTGAATGCAGGAGGCAACCAATTGATGTGTTTCTCTCACATCGATGTTTCTCTCTTTCTCTATATCTCCTGCTCCCTATCACTCTCTCTAAAAATCAGTGGAAAAGATATCCTCGGGTGACGATTAACAACAATAAAAATAATAATAATTACTTTTCTTGTTTAAAATATTCCTACACTTTTAAAAAAGGAAACGAATGGGGGCAGGGATGGTGATTGAAAGGGGGACACTGGGTGCTGGCCGTGTTCCACGTCTTGACCTGGGTGCTGGATACATAAATGTGTTTACTTTGTGAAAATTCAATGAACTGTCCACTTAGCTATGTGAACATTTCTACCTGTATGTTTTTTCCATGAAAAGTTGAAGAAGAAAAGAAATAATGACGTATTGAAAACAGAAACGGTGATCACCTCGTGTTTAATCAGATACACTGTGAAACAGACCGCACAATTAGTAAGGGCTTGTTTTCCCCTAAAATATCCTCTTATTAAAATTTAGTAATGATTATTTTAAAAAGTCCTTTTCTCTGAGATTGTTTGAAGCTGAAGACATGAGCTACAAGAAGATAGACTTAAGAACGTACCCTACTTAATATTTGTGAAACCTTTAAATTAGTGGTTCCCAAGCCTCAGTGAGCATCCATATCTTCTGGGTGACTTGACTGCTTGTTACCATGCAGATTGCTGATCCCCCACCCCCCAGGTCTGGGGGTGGGGTGGGGTGAGACTTAGCATTTCTAACAAGTTCCAGGGTGAGGCACATGCTGCTGGTTTGTGGAACCCACTTTGAGAACCACTACCCTAAAATAACCCTCTGGAATCCTAAGCATGATGGTACCGGAGGATCACTGCTGATGAATATTGGTGATAGTCTTCCTGTCACCAAACCAAAACAGGTCTAGTGTGAGAGGGACGTAGAGACAAAATCATTCAAGGATGGGCAATATACAAATTAAAACTCTTGACATTGTATCTTTAAACACAAGTGAGTGTCTTTTTGGGGTGAAAAACCAGTAAACATCTATTGAGCTGGGCCAGACACTATGCTGAGAGCTTTATGCCCTTGTCACAGTTCAGAGCCACCTTCTGAGGTCAGTATGATCATTATTCCCATGGCTCAGAGAGTTAAGTCGCCGCCCAAAGCCCTGTGTCTTACACAGGGAGGAGCCAGGATGGAAGCCCAGGTCCCGAGCCTGTGACCCTGCCCAGGCTGAAGTGGCCAGGGGAGGAGTGATGCCAGGGGCTGTCTGTGTGGATGTACCAGGGAAAGGCTGGGTTTCATGGGAAGAGATGGTATGGAGGTGGACTTGGGGAAGGTAGGCCTGAGAAGGAATGGGAAGGAAATGGTGTGTGGGGAAAGATCCAGAAAGCAAGGTAACATGGGCTTTGTTTGCCAGGCCCTCCTGGAGTGAAGGAAATGAGGCTCACTAAAGCCGACGTCCCCCAAGCTCACCTGCCTGCAGACCCTGTCCTCAGGTGTGGCTGGATCAGGCCATCGGGACTGCACTGCTTTTTATTCCTGACTTTTCTACAGGAATATAGTGGGAAAGGAAAAAAAGTATCTCAAGTCAGGTGGCCAGGGGTCCAGCTTTAGCCCCTGAGAGCGCCGCCTAAGTGCTTGGAGGCCTCTGGGTGGGACTCCCGTGCCAGCGGCCGCTCCTCCTCCTCTCCCACAGCGAGCAGTGAGTGTGTCCGGGTGGGAGTAACCTGCCCGCAGCCTGCATCCTGTTGCACTGCCATGTTGCTCTGCTCTGTGTCCAGCCTGGTGTGTGAGGGTGGCAGTCCTGTCCCATGCAGCACATCCAGACAGCCATGGACCTTGGGAGGGCTCCTATTGTTACCATTGGGTTTCCTCCTGCAGGTGCTTACTTTCCCCTCCCACGCCCTCCTCCCTCCCTCCCCATGACCCAAGCCACAGGGGTCTCTGGAGCAGACCCTGACCTGCTCTGATGCAGAAAGAGGAACTGGAAGAAGAGAGAGGGAGGGTAGAAGGAACCTCTAAGAGCCTGGAAGCCCTGAAGGTCAAGTGGGAGAGAGAGTCCTGGGAAGGCGTGCAAACCTTTAACACTGAGGAGCCCTGCCACTAGTAGAATGTGGCCCAGAAAATGTCCTGGGCAGTAACCAAGCAGATTAACAGCTCCCCCTGCCTTTCCTGTGGGCAGAGGTGAGAACTGGTGAGGGGGCTGTCAGTCTCCCTCTCTCTTTAGCATGCATCATTAGATCAGGTGGGCCCCCCACCAAGTCCAAGTTCACCGCTTCGCAGACTGCTTATCACGGCCTCTGTAGCCGCGGCATTGAGTATAGCAAGTCTGAACAGATGCACTATTGCTCTGTCCCCTGGTCTCAGATCTATAAGCACCGCCTACCTTTCTGGGTTGTCCCATCCTGAACTCCAAGAATATGCTGTTAATCTTCAGTAACAAAAAGGGACCCTTGCTAGCTGGAAGGTATTGCGCAGCCTCTGGTCGTGAGCTAATAGAATCCATGAGATGACATCCAGGAAGGGCTTGAGATGGCAAATCATCTTACACACACGATTTCCACCCTCTTGGAGGTGCTGCCACCTGGCTCCTCCTGTGGACACTGGGCATGGAACTGTCTCACATTGTTGGTCATGGAATCATGAGGGACGCATTTGAGAAGCCATCCCTGTGTTTTCATTACACTCAGACCATCCTACATTGGAGATGATCCCAACCCATCCCAGGTGACTTGGCTGCCCAGTGGCTAAACAGATGGGTCAGAAGCGCACATGCCTCTCTGCCTGGGCCCATTCAAGGTGGTTGCATTGAGTGGTCCCCTGAAATGGGTGGCTGGAGTGTAAAGGAGATTGCAAGGTAGTCAGCTCCCTCTCTGCCCCAGCAGTGAGGTGAGGTGAGTTTGGCTGTAGGAAATTAAATAACCGTCTTTCCATTGCCTCCAAAAGGTCCCTTGGAGAAGAAAGGGCCAGCATTTGGATCTTTACATATTGATGGCTCTTCCTTCAGGATTAAGAGTTGGGAGTAATTAATATACACACTTGTGAGGGTTCTCTGGGCAAGGCCTGGTGTTATTAACAGGTGTGTAGAAGGAAGAAGGATTTCCAAGGATGGAATAAGTCTCAGAGGCAGCAAGAATGGCAGTTTTTTTAATCCCTGTTGAAGGACTCGGATCCCAGTGAGGTGTTAGGTTGGCATGAGATTTCATGTTTGAATCACAATGAAGACTCAAAGCAGACTCAAAGGTATCTCTAATGGGTGGTCCTGACTGTGGCCTTGACCCTGATGTTGAATGAGAGCCTACAGCTCACCATGATGGGCCAGGCATTCAACACTTGGGCTCTGTGGTTGGGGAGCTCATGTGAGGTGGGCAGAGGGTGGGGGATCTGAGGAACCATGTTCTAATTACAGCTGAGAAGATGCTGCTCCAGATCCTCAAGGGTCTGGAAATGAGGTGGGGCAGAGAGGGGAGCATGTGATAGGGCTGTCACAGTGAGTAAAGTCAGCCACTGACTAATGCCTCAGCTGTTCTCTACTTGGGGAGGCTGAGTGTCATATGGATGAGGGAGAAGATGACTGTGAGAGGCAGGCTAGAGTTGAGGTCAGGACCTCCATTTAGCGAAGGATGGAGCACAACTAGTGTTTGTCGAACAACTACTATGTGCCAGACACTGTGCCAAGTGCTTTATTCATGCTACACTGCAACACAACATTTTAAAGGTTGAGAAAACCTGGACAGGGAGGTTACGTACTGTCCCCGAGTTGTAGCTAATGAAGGGCAGAGAGGATTTGAACTGAAGTCTGCCAGACTCTGCTATTTCCTATCAACTGCTTCCCCTAGATACATACAATAGGAAACATTTACCTGGAGACACTCTCCCATCAGCACACAGAGTGTTGCCTGTAATTCACAAAGCATTAGATGTATCTTGATTCAGCCCTTATGCTCCCACTCAATGGGTGGTCCCATGCAAGTAAATGCAAGTGACATTAAGTACTAAATAAGAAAAGAGTATTTTGCTTGCAAGTGTTGGTACTTTGCCAATATTAACATTCCTAGTAACTGACTTCATACCTGATTTGAAATCCACCTGTACATCATGATGCCGGTTGAGAACCATCAAGCTGCTCTGCCCATGACAATGAGTTTGGTCCTTGCTCACAAGTGTGCTGCCAGGCCAGCCACCTAAACAGGGTCGGCCTCGTTCTGAATGACAAAGGACTTTGATGCAAAAAGCCAGAGTGTTTGGGCAGTTGCTACCTTTTAACCATGGCTTCCTCTAACATGGCCCCTGGGTCCCCAAAGGAGATGTCACTCTAGGCACGAGTCTGATTTATAGTAGCGATCCTCCTTATTTTATTTATTTATTGGTTGGTTGATTTGATGGGATTTAGAGAACAGTGATTTTAGAGATACTATTTTGATTTTCAGAGTGTGCTCCCAGGGGACCCAAGGATCTATAGAGGTGGTTTGTGGCCTCCCAGGGGGTGGGAGTGAAAGACAGAAAGTGGGACCCACTTGTCTAAACCAGAAGAGCTACTTTTTTTTGCTGCTTTAGCTACCAGAGTTCTATCTGAAGAAAGACTCTTTAAAAAAATAAAATAAAATTGAAAACCATTGCTTTAAAGGAATGCTTTTGCAATCCCATAGGCAAAAAGCATTGTGGGAGAGTCTCTCTCCTGTGACCAGCTGGTTGGCTGTCACTGAAGAGTTGCTAAGGAACTAAGCCGCTGTAGAGACCCATCCTTTAGCCCATCCTCTGATACTGGGGCAGGTAGCGAATCTCCTTAGTCGAATGGGTAGGTAAGCCAGGATCCAAGGAACAGAGGGAATGTGCATTGGTTGATGTTGGAAGAAACTGGAAGGTAAAGCCACTTATTTGGTCTTGTGGTGGCCTTTCAAACTGAAAGGGGAAAGACTATGAAGTAATGAGACCTCCTTATTTTATTAGGGAATTTATTCTACCTCCAGAGGGGACCTCCTAATTTCCTGGGTGTGTTTGCAGGAACCATTCAAGCGCACCCAGCTGGTTTCAGAATTGCTGCCCATTTGAACCTGCTCCAGCCAAGCAAATCGGCCCTAATGGGGAAACCATGCTTGGCAGTAGACAATCTTCCTCTTCATCACCTCTGCTTTCCTCTTCTGGTCGCCCTTTACCTTCTCCAAGCCACAGAAAGTTTACCCTTTGGCATCATTCCACGAAATCAGCCATTTCTTCCCCAACATTACACTCCTTTACTCATGTCCTCCCCTCGGTGCTGAGAGCACGCCTCCCTCTGGTTTTAAAGAACTTCTCTAATAGGAATGACCACATCTTGCTAAATCCAGGTGCAGTGGGGATGGGCCTACTATGTTCCTAAAATCCTCTTATAAATTGGTTGCTTGTACCTGGGCACATATCTTCCCAGGTCCCCACGATGCTGAATGAGGTTCCCAGGCTAGCGCACGCAAGCCCCTTCCTTAGTCATAAGGTGTGGTCCCGGTGTGGACTCCACTAAGGGGACCTGGTGGCATGGGCAGGGATTTGGGGCAAGCTAGCAGCGGAGTCAGGTCTCAGGTTGTCTTCTGGCCTAGGGCCTCTTACCCTCACTGCTTCCCTTTTCTCCTCAAAAGATAAAATGAGAGTGATGATACCACCTCAGATGGAAAGTGGGCTTGATTGCCCTGTGACAGGACTAAGTGGCAGAATAGTGTGGGTGCCCAGCACAGAGCGGTGCTCAGTGAGTGGTGTGTCCCCACCACCCTCTCCACCCCTCGCCATGGGGTCTGAAGAGCCATTCTAGAGCTAGCGTTCTCCAGGGAGCAATGCTGAAAGGAGAGACAATGAAAACACGGAATTAACCACACCATGCATACGAAGGAGAATTTCCCTCTTTATTGATGGCATTTGGTAAAGGGCAGAAGTCTCCAATTACAGGAAGGTGGGGACGTGATGAAGATGCTGAGGGGATTTCTGGACACTCAGGCTCAAAATGGTTACTGCTGATCTATCTGGAGATTAGTTCCTTTGCAGATATCTTAGGCAAATATTAAGGACAGCTGCCTTCCTGTGTCCTCAGACCACTAGCTCAGCTCGGAGTGGGAAGAGGGAAAGGACAACTGGCCAAGAGGAGGGAAGGTGGGCAAGCCTTGAGTATTCGACACCTGGCTCTGCCCTCCTCTGTACAACAAAATTATACTTAGTAATAACCGTGTCCTAATTAATAATAATCATGATAATATTATTACTAAAATTAAATTATTAAAGTTATTTTCCCTGAATTGTTGATGAATTTAAAACCACAAACAATTCAAAATGAAGAGTATATTTCCACGCTAAAATATTATTCAAATTCAATAAAATTTGTCATGTAAGAACTAATATTTGAATGTATAAATATTACACCTCACGGTGCTGCTCTGTTTCACGGTTTTAAAATTTAAATGTGAATAAAAACTACAAGTGGTCACATAGAAGAACACAATGGAAGCACCTCAAGTTCTGTCTCTGTCTGTAGAATCACTGTGCTCTCCCTGTTTGAACCCACCACTGAACACAGGGGCACACAGTACCCAGGGGCGCACAGTACCCTGAGGCGCACAGTACCCTGGGGCGCACAGAACCCAGGGGCAGAGACACACGCTGCATCTTAAGTGAGCTTGAATCATTCTGCACAGTTATGAATCTACCCTGGGGCACACACTACCCTGGGGCGCATAGAACTCAGGGGTGCACAGTACCCTGGGGCACACAGAACCCAGGGGCAGAGATACACGCTGTGTCTTAAGTGAGCTTGAATCATTCTGCACAGTTATGAATTTACTGCTGAAACACAGTGTCACTAAGTGTGTGTGTGTGTCTGTAACTTACAAGTGGAATGCAATTTGTATTCAAATTTAAGTAATAAGAACACGCTAATTTGAAGCTTACATATATACATATTTTTATTTATTTTTAATCCTCACCTGAGGATATTTTTTCCATTGCTTTTCAAAAAACAATATATATATATATATATATATATATATATATATATATAGAAAGAGAGAGAGAGAGAGGAAGAGAGAGAGAGAAGGGGGGGGAGAGAGAAACATCGATGTGAGAGAGACACATCAATTGGTTGCCTCCTGCACTCACCTCGACCCGGGCCGGGGATCGAGCCTGCAGCCCAGGTACGTGCCTTGGCTGGAATCGAACCCAAGACCCTTCAGTCCACGGGCCAATGCTCTAACCTCTGAGCAAAGCCAGCTAGGGCAAACCTTACATATATTATTAAAAGTCAATATCAACTGCAACAATTGTGTAGAACTTAGAGCAAGGAGGGATTTTCTGAGGGAGGACAGTTTATCACTGATAGTTTATCCTGGAGCAAGGTAACAACAAAAAGGAGCCGGACTTTTAGTCTTGTTGCTGGTTTTTGCCTGTACAGACGATGGCCCTCATCGCTTGCGTCATGGTGTCCTGTAGTCACCGCCCTGCCTGCGGCCCACCAGCGCGATGCTAACCCACAGCCATTCCCACCTCCTCCTCTAACTCAGTGGGCTTGTTGGCCGCTGAACCTCGGTGTGCTCAGAAACAACGAGCCTCTCTCCCAGCCTCAGGGAGTAAACATATTTTAAACCAGTCGTGGCGATCCATTTCTCCTCTGACAGTGACTGGTTCGGGTTGAGTATGTGACCGGATTCTGGCCAAGGAGATTTGAGGATAAGCCTGCTGGGATGGGGGTGGGGAAATCCTGGGGAAGGTTTTCCTCCAGACTCAAATCAAATCAAACCAAAACAAACAAATGAGAAACAAACTGGAGTCATAAGGAGCGACATTACCCCAACATAAACACACATCTGTACACACCCCCTTCCTGGGTTTAGATACAGCTGGGGGAGGCAGCGATGCCTAGGCCACGAGAACCATCCTTCAGTCACAGGGACAAACTGAAGGTGAAAGCCAATGGGCAAAGGATGGTAGACCAGAAAGATGAAACTACTTTCTATTAGATGCCTGCTGTGTGAGGTCATAGACTTTTGCTCTTGAAGCTGCTGGACTCTTCTGGTGCTTAAAGCCAAAAGCAACTTAGAGTTGTTGTTGGTGGGTGTGCAGGTGGGGAAAAGACCAGGGAAAAGGGAGCACATAGTACAGGTGACCTGTGAACAACACCCTTGACCCTGTGCCAATCCCTCTCATAGTAAAAAATCCACGTATAACTTTTGACTTCCCCAAAGCTTTACTCTTGATAGCCTACTGTTGACAGGAAGCCTTACTGATAACATAAAGTGTGGATTAGCATGTATTTTTTATGTTATAGGTATTAAATACTATATTCTTACAATCTGGAGAAAAGAAAATGTTATTAAGAAAAATCATAAGGAAGAGTACATTTACAGTATTTACTGGGAAAAAATTCATGAATAAGTGGACCTGAGTAGTTTAAACCCTTGTTGTTCAAGAGTCAACTGTATGAACTTGGCCTCCTAGGTATGGCGGGTAAAGGAGAAAGAGGAGTAGAGAAGGGATATTGGGCCAGATGATCCCATTGGCTGGCTTCAGATGACACCATTGAGCTGAACTTCTTGGCAATTGAACCAGAACCAGAGTGTCCGAGAGGATGGGTGAGTGGGTGGTGGGGCAGAGTCCCTGTTGGGCCTTTATAGAACAGTGAGCCTGTAACTCATGTAGTGACCACCCACAGTAATCCATCAATCATTGTCCTCATGCTCTCCTCCCCTAACCAAGGAAGGGGGTACATGATAAAACAGTTTAAACTGAGAGCAGGTCAGTGGTCCTCAGCTGTTGGCTCATTCAGTCTGTATATTAGTCCTGGTCCCCTAGAACACAGAGCCTGCGGCAAGCATGAAAAACGCTGACACTTCATTTGGGGGGTGTAAGGCCAGAGAATTGAGGGTGATAAAGGAGACTGAGGTGAGGACAGATGCCAAGCAGTCCGACATGCTGTGGAGCTGGCCCCCACTCCCCATGCAGCCCGAAAGACATTTACAGGTGGCTTTGGCATGCATGTCTTTTCTGAAAGGTTTATTTTTTAAAAGATCACCATGAAACAGTGCACGGAGGGCAAGAATTTGGGGAGTTATCCTCCTGCACGTCTGGGGTACATTATCTGACCCCTCAGTAAGCTGGATCACATGCACTGGAAGTGGAGGTGAGACTTGGCCTGAATGGGGTGCTGACCAAGAGACAGAAAAGGAGGCAGTCAGAGGAACCTGAGACGACACCTACTGTGTGTATGACGCAGTGCTGGGACCCAAGTATTTATCCATCCCTGTGCAGGGACAAGCCATCCCACCTTGTCCCGCATTTGCCCCCTCCTGGTGGGGCTCAGACACCTTCAGCAGGCCTTTAACACCTTCTCCACCTCTCTTCAAGACTGTTCCTCAGAACCCTTCCAGTCTGCTTTCGAAGCAAGTTCCTCGAGGCTGAGCATAAAATTCCATCTGTGCCTTTTGTAAGGGAGAGTAAAGAGGAATTATTGCTGCTCCTTGCTCGGCTGGGTTTTGTAGAATTACCCCAAAGCAGTGTTTATCATGCCATTGAGCCAGAGGCCCATGCTTAATGTGCTATCTGCTCTGACCCCAGATGTCTCTCTGCATCGCTGCTCTCCCACCAGCTCTGCTACAGTCCGGCTCCTTCTAGGGTCATTGCTGACAAGTGTATTACCAGTGTTTATCCATATTAAATCTTGTATCATTGACTGCCTTTTACCCATTGTTTTAAACTCTCTTGGGTTCTGCAGTTTTCCTTTCAGCTTTGTCTTGTCCTTCTAGGAAAGGCAAACCCTTCTGAGTCAGGAATCCTCCTGAAGCTTCTAGCTCCCAATTGTTTATGAAGAATAAAGATGTCAGAGACAGCCCTGCCACAGAGCCCAAGACTTCATCTGGAATTGGTACTGACCATAATCACATCGTCTGGAGCAGTGGGCAGCTCACCAATGGGACTGGTTTCATTGTAATAGACATTTGTGAAGGTAGCACTTGACCAGCAGTTTGCTCCTGAAGGAACACGGTCAAAAGCTATCATCTTAATCATGTTTTAGATGGGTATAGCCCTTTACAGTTTACAAAACACATTTGATTTTTCCTAAAACCTAAAAGCACTTGCTGGTTTTTTTCCTCTCCATAAAACATTTTATTGGGGGGGGAAAAAAGCATTTGATTCTGAAAAATAATGAAATAAGAAGTTCTACCTTAATTGAGCCATTAGGAAATGAAAACACATTAGAATGTTCCCAGTTTTGAATCTTATGTCCTTAAAGTCAGGGAGAAGGCTCAGCCAACATGTTTCTCTGTTTCCACTTAGTAACAACACCTTACCTGTGCTTGGTATCTTAGAACCAATTTCCCAAATGTTTCATGTATTTTGCGGTTTCTCTAAGATAATTATCCTTGAGAACGGAAATGTACATGGAGGCATAATCGGTGAGTTTGCAAAGCAAACTGTTCATTCTCTCTGTGGCCAGTGTTGACCATGAGATTTTCACTGTTGTTTTATCATCAGAGAGTTTTCCTTCTACTGATGATGAGACCTGAGAAACAAATCGTATGGCTACTTGAAACCAACGATGTTTTACGCTTAAATGGATGCAAAAGTTACAAGAAATCGGATGATAAATTAATTACATGTGACACAGGATGAAAATAAGGTCAAATTCCTTTGTTATAAGGGAAAAAAACATAACCCACTCTCATGGAAAATATTTAATTAGAGAGTAGCTAGTTGTTCAATGCCTTTTAGGTGCCAGGTACTATCAAGGCACAGTGCTCTTTTCTCTTCCCCTTCTCCCTCGTCTTCTCTTTATACTTCTCTTGCTCCCCCCAGAAATTTGGAAGGGAACAAAGCTATCACTGTCATAATGTGTCCCTATTCCCCTGGTGATCGGGAGGGAGAAGAGACATATCTCATGTGCCTCACCCCCAAGCCCGCCTGTGCACGGTGGCTGCCCTCTTGCATAGTGCCCGGGGTCTTTTTGGCAAACAGAGAACTTTAATATACTATTCAGCCGTGTTGGTAACAATAGGATCTTGAGACTCAGAAAAAAAAAATCATAATGGATCTTTGAAATATCTGGAATTTATTCCAGGACTTTGTGGTGGGGATTTCAGATAATGAAAGGGATGATGGTGGCTGTGGGAGGAAATCCAAGCATTCATCCACTCAAGACGTCGTCCCCTTCATAGTTTGTCTTTGGTGTCATGGTGGTAGTGCTAACAGGACACGAGCCTTCTTGCCCCAATAATGGCCCATTACAGCTTCAGGAAAAGCCGTCATGTTTCCGCAGCATTTATCTGTCAGCAGGAGACTATTATGGGAGTACAAACTCACATTGTATTAGTGTTATCAGTTAATTATGAGCCTTGGGATGTGTGCCAGCCAATGGGCTGCCAGTCTGCTGACCACCACTCAGGGATATAACTCCGCACCCCCCAATTCAAGTAGGTGAGAAGAGAGTGAGTAGGACCACAGATGTGTGTGGCCAGGGACACTCACCCTAGCCTGGAGGCCATGGGGCCCCCGCCTGATCTGCACTGTCCCCAGGGATGCACAGGTTAGGCTCACTGTCCAGGCCAGGCTCTCCTTAGTCCTCATGGACTGTCGATGGATGCACTTTCCAGACTCGCCTCCCCCAGCGCGGACCCGGGGTGGAAGAGAAACGAGCTTGGAGTGTGATTGAGACAGTTCCACGGAGGCCTCCTCTCCTTCCTGGGCTGGTGGTAAGAAGTGGCCTCACGCCTTGGGTGTTTCCCAAGGCATCCTTCCCACCTGGAAACTTGGGTTCATGGAATGTGGGTGAGGGGGAGGGTGGGTGGCAGGGATGACATGTTAAGACAATTAGTGTCCCACATTTACTGGACTTAAGGAACATGTGGCAGTCTCTTCAAAAATTCCCTGTAGGCCTTATGTTTTAATGGGGAAGCCATCAAGTCCTCTGCCCTCCTGAGGCCCAGTGCTGAGTCTGCCAGCTCCTACCTCTTATTGTTGGGCTGTGAACATCACACCACAGGGAGGGGATTCAAGAACCTGAGAGACCCTGCTTGCTGCTGCCTCATGTGTGCAGAAATGACTGGTGTCAGGGGAGGCTGCCTCAAAAGAGGGAAGACACCTCAAGACTAGACTCTGATACTTGGGGAGATTTTCACCAGACCTGTGACAAAGAGTGCTGTACTGGGGTCAGCTGCTTAGAGCATAGCAAGGCCACTTGGGTGGTCCCCGAGATCCAGGTGCAGGCATGAGGACAGCCCATTCGAAGGTCTTAGCCAGGCTGGGATGAGAAAGAGGAGTGGTTAGTATGTGGACCTGTGTCCCATAATCTGCCATTCAGTTGGAGCGTTTTGTACCAAGAGAAACAGGTTTGGGGAACGGAGTGGGCAGGACTGTGTCTGGGTGTGTTTTCCTAGGTATCTGCCTCCTGGACCCCCCCCCCCCCAGGAAACCATTTGGGGAAGGAAACCATTTGGACACAGAAGCCTGGGTCCTCACCACCTCCCAGATGTTGCCAGTGGCACTGCTCTGGTTTGGCTTCATATTTCCTAGGAAAGAGCTTGAACTTGGGGAAGGGAGAGGAGGGAAAATGAAGAGACTTGTACAAAGATTTAGGATTTGGATAAGTAAAAGTACACAGGTGGCACGCTTTGCTAGTTACTTGCTGTGTGACCTTGGGTAGGTCACTTCACCACACAGCGAAATTCACAAACTTTCCTTAATTATAAAGTCTGATGAGGGTTCTAAATGATCCTTGAGCCCTCTTACCTGTAAGGTTCTGTGAATGTAATAAATATCTATTTAAGAGAGTTTGTCACGAAAACAAAGTGAGCTGCTATCCCCTTACACTCTCTGCAATTACTGTGTGTAGTCCCTTTTGTCCCACTTCCTTTTGGCTGGCTTGCCCAGTGGGGGTGCCAGTATTAGGACACAGGACAATGAAGGGGTGGGTGGCTTAGAGCTTTCTGTTAGAGGTGGGTTACAAATAGCCCCTGCTCCAGATGAGCAGCGGAGGTATGAAGTGATGACTAGTTGAATGAATTTCAGTTCGAAGCAACCCAAGAGCCCCGCCCGTCCCATTCCACCCACTGTGCCGTCTTGGTTTTCTGGAGAAGAGATGACTTTGGCAAGGTCACGTGGAGTACTCAGGACCAGATCCAGGAGTCCTCAGCACTCTCCCACCCTGCAGCTTCTCAAGGCGTGGAAGCCGACCCTGGCTTTGGGAAGGAATCCTGTCTCCCATCAGCTGGCTGCGGACAGAGTGGGAGAAAGGCTGGTCCCACAAACACTGTGTAACCTGGCCATGGTGGCCTGGGACTGCCAGGCTGGGTCAGATCCCCAGGGTGTCCCTGCTGGCAGGCCTTCATCTCCCCTGTAGCAGGGTCTGCGGTCTCAAGGTTGCCAGGGAGGCAAAGGAGAAAGAATCTGCCCTGGGCTCAGGAGGCTGGGCAGGCAGAGTGGAGGAGGGGAGTCTGAGGAGGACTGGGTCTCAAGGACCTCACTTTGGCCCTGGAGGACAATCAGCTAATGCCCAGAAGGGAGGCAATACAGTGATTGTGTGCAGGCGTTAGCCTAGCTTTCTAACCAACACAGACCTCCTAGTTTCCCTCCTTTCCCCCCAGTGGCTTTGCATCCACAGCTCTGGGCTGTGAAGTTTTCTTTTCATGCTCCACTGAGTGTGCTATCTCCAATTAAAAATGCACCCACACAAAGCAAGGAGTAACTGATCCCATGCAACCTGTCAGGGCCACACCCCCTTCTGGGGCAGCAGGCTCTGGCACCCCACCCCTAACTGCTACAGTTTACCAAATCATTCAACCAAATCTTTATCAAGCAACTGCTATGTGCCAGGCACCGGTAAGCACTAGAGATTCTCCAGTGAACAAAAACAGACATGGTCCTTGCCTTAAGAATTTACAATTTAGTGCGTGTGTGTGTGTGTGTGTGTGTGTGTGTATGTGTGTGTAGGGGGAAGGTATTGCTCATACCAAAACATGTATACATAATTGCAAACTGATACATTACCCAAAGCAAAGTGAATAGCAGAAGGTTCTAGTGTGGCCTGGAAGGTGGAGTGTTCTAGGTGGCAGGCACAAGGAGTGAGGGGCATGGCATGGGCAGAGGAGGGGTGCAGAAGGACACACAGGAGCCTGTCATGTGGGGCCTTCCTTGCCAGGCCGCGGGAAGGACTGGGGCCTCTCTCTGAATTGCAACAAGGGCACATCAGATGTGCATTTTACAAAGCCCTTTCTGGCTGCTGTGCGCTTGGAGAAGGGATTTCTGGGGGCCAGACAGGATGCAGAGAAACCAGTGCGGAGGTCTTGGCTAGATATGGTGGTTACGTAGAAGCTCGAGGAAAGTGTCTCTGCACCCTTTCCTTGTCTAATGTGACCAAGTACTTATGTGGTTAAAAAAAAAAAACCGAGGCTGCTGGGGTTCTGCTGACAGAGCAGACACCTTCATCCATCTCTCTGTGAGATACCTGCCTGAGCCCTGTGCGCGGAGAATCCCGCGTTCCTCCACTTCAGCACTTATGAAAAATCTCAGCTGTGTCCCAGCCTGCACGCGCTTTCATTTATCCAAGTCAAGAATCATCTGCAGTCTTGCTGCCCAGTCCCCAGCCCCTCTGAGCGGCTGGCCCCTCCTGGGGTTTCTCACAACCCTCCTGCTTTTATTCCTGAAGTGCTGAACACTGCCTGGAGTTACACTCCATTTAGACGTTATTTTGATGATAAAATTATGTCTTCCCCCCTACTGCTCATTGTCTTCTGTAGAATATAGGAGAAGAAGTTGGTGGTCTCCCCTGAGGGCTTTTCCCCCCTTTTAAATAATTCTATACCTACCTCCCTCCCCACACTCATTTGAATCATCAAATTGATTATGATCCCTGTGGCTGGCACATCTCAAAAGATGACAAGCCCCAGAAGAAGAATTGGGGCATGACTTATAGCTTGCTTTGGTACAGTGGCAGCCCATAACATTTGGGTTCATGGAGGGAGCAGCAGACAGGGATGCAGGTGTGTTCGTAGCTGGGGATTCAGGTGTGTATGTTGAAGTGTCTACTTACGTGCCTCGAAGTGGATGTGGCAGGTAGGTTGGTTGTTTTAACCACTATTGTATTTTCCTAAGCGGACAGGAATTTATTTGCCTGTGTCTGTGTCCTGGGTACATTTCTGAGAGTTGCCAATGAAGAGAGCATCATTTTATCCACCTAGAGAGCATTTTATAGACACGCACCCTGCATCTAGCCATATGAAAGTGGTTCAGAACCAACTGGCCCAGGTGAGGGGAGCTGGGCAAGGGAACCGTTTCGCTTCCGCTCTCTCTCGCTGGGCCTCACCTGCCGGCCTGACCCTTTGCACTTCTGCACGCCAAACACAGGGTTTGAGGCTGGGAATTTCTAAGGCGCTGGCCTCTTCTCCTCCGTGTGAGAGTGGAGAAATGTGACTCATTTTGAATCTGGAGAGCAGACCCACTCCAGATGGCTGAGAGGTGAGTTTGCTAGACCCACGAGTTAAAAAAGATTAGAGGGTGGAGGGTTTATAAGCAGCAAATCTTTCAAACCCCCAGTCCCACGACCCAGATGGACAAAAACTGTTTTTCTTTAATGGTGAGAGGGCAGGCCTTGTGGCTCTACAGCCCGGTCCTCCTGCTCCTCTGGAGGTGGGGACTTCGCTCGAGCGTCTGGTTCCATTGAAGCCTCCTCTGGCTCCCCCCTCCCCCCACCCCAGCTTGATTCTGTCACTTTAAGTCCAGCCCCTGAGAGATAGCCAATAGGAGCCAAACCATACATCAGTCTCCCAGCCTTAAAGCTACAGTAGGGTGAGTGGGCTCCAAGTCTCTGGTGCCCGAGCCTCCTCGGCGTCCTGTCCCCTCTGCCAGCTCGGAGTGTGTGCGGGAGCGGGAGCGGGAGCGCGGGGCCGTGCGCGCCCCGCTCGCCCCGCCACGGCGCTTCCTCCCACGCCGCCTTCTCGCGCGCACCGTGCCCCGGCCCGGACCCGCGCCCGCCGGTGCCCTTCACTCGCTCTGCCGCGTGATTGCCCCGCCGTCTTTCTCTACCAACTGGGAATGCTCCAGTGGGCCTGATGGACGTGTCGGAACTCTGCATCCCGGACCCCCTCGGCTACCACAACCAGTAGGTGCTCTGCTCCTCCGCCGGGCGGTCTGTCTGTCCTCCTGCCTGTCCGGCTGTCTCTGTCCTGGGTGTCGCAGTTCGTCTTGAAGTGACCGGGACCCCGGGGGCACTTGGGGAACGTCGTAGGGGGAGAGGCGCGCACTTCCTGGGTTTCCTTCTGGGTAACCGGCATCTAACTTTTCCCGCACCCCCCTTTACAGACTCTGACTTTTAGAGCAGCCCTTTCTCATTCGCTCTTTCTTCTTCTTGTGGAGAGAAAATATTTGAGTTTCTGTGGAATGGGGAAAGAGCAAGCCCAGCGCAGGTGCGGGGAAAGTCGCAGAGATGACCCGTCCTGTCTGAGAAAGCCTCCCCGCGGGCCCTTTTACTTTAATGTTTATTTCCATAGTAGGGGTCAAAAATGATCGCCGGGGGGCGAAATCGTAGGTGGTCCGCGGGGGTTTGGAAACTGCAGGCGGCTGCGCTTCCTAGTCCCGCGGTCCGGCGAGGAGCCCCGAGGGCGCGCACGCAGCGCGGTTGCAGAGCCAAGGCGCCCCAGGGGTGCGGGCGGCGCGGCCCGGGACGCACTGCGTCCCGCACGCCCGGGAGGGGAGCCCGCGTCCTGCCGGCAGACAGGACACGGGCGGGCGCGGCGGCGGGCGCAAAGTTGGTTCCCGGCTTCGGGCTTTGGAGGAGGCTGCGCCCGGCGTAACAGACCTGCGAGATTTCGTGCCCCGGGGCGGCACTGCGCTCACCTGGAGGGAATCTGGGGCGATCCAAGCGCCTTTGGTGTAGGTGGTGGCCGGCGCTACAGAACTGGGCTCCCACGAACCGCGGGTCCCGGGGCTTGGGGAGCGCCTCGCGCGCAGGGTGGGAAAGTGGAGAACTGACGCCCCCGGACGGCGGGGGGCTACCGTGAGCGCCTAATCCTGGGCTCCCGGGGGTCAGGCTCCGGCCCCCCGCGGTTTCCCTCCCAGGGCCCTCCAGCCCAAGCCCCACCTGCCCGGACACCTGCCTGGGTCTCCCCGCTGGCGCCCTGCATCCCCCCGCTGCCAGGCTGGTGGTGTCCCGGCGTCTGGGGGGTGGAGCAAGCAGAGTTCGTCCCTCGGAATGTTCAAAAAAATAATAATAAAATGAAAACTCTAGGTTCTCGCGGACCTGCTCAACTTCACGCTCGTCTTCCTCTTTTTAAAGGAAGCTAACCAAACTACCAAAGTCACTGCTCGCCCCACCATCCTTTCATTTCTGCACCCCTCCTCCCAGAAGCCAGTGCGTCCCTAAAATAAACACCCTGGGTAATGAATGCGGGGCTCCAGGATGAGTGTTTAACCGCCCCCCTCGGTGCACAGGCGACCCCCGCCCCCGGTGGACCGCTGGCCAGAGAGGAGGCAACTTCACAGCAGCATCTCGTGTGGATGACCCGACCGCCCCGGTCTCCACGCCGACCTTTTGGGTCCTAGTTGTAGGAAGTTCCTGGGTGAGGGTCCTTTAGGTGCCGCCAGAATTTAGACAAGAGTGTCAGAAGGTGGTGAATAGGTTGGGAAAGGAGGGGAATTCTTAATTATAATAGATTCAGCTTTCCACGCGTTTGAAAAGTGGCTTTTCATTCTGTTTAAAGGTTACGCTGATCCCACTCGTATGGCCGGTGGGGTGGGGGGGGGTAGTGCCCTAAGATGCTCCCTCCGAAAGATTTGCTAGTGGGAGCCCTGAAAGAAACCTCAGGGTGGGTAGGTGAGGCTGTGAACAATGTTTGATGCTTGTAGGGCATTTTCTCACATAAAACTACCAAGCCAGACAAATATTTGATATTTAAATTATTTAGACTCCCTCTCTCCAGAGGTGACTTCTTTACTTGGGCTTGAAATATCTACGTATGTGTCCCTGGCTCAAGTCATACACAATAAATACAAAAATTCGAATGGGGGAAGTACATCCTTTGATTATGTTCAGAAAGCAAGGAGAGGGGAGATGGAGGGCTTAGCAGCGAGTTGACGGCAACCCTGGTTTGAGTTTGAGGAGAAATATGGGCAAAGAGGGGATGTTAGGGAAACAGCAAAGGGCAATGAGGGGGCCGAGGTCCTGGGTGTCTGGGAAGGGTCTGACGTGAGAACCATTTGTGAAATAAGTCCGACAGCGGTTTGGATTCCCTACCCTTCCTGGTTTCTTTGCACAGAATTAGCTTCCCGCGCCACGGGGCACAGGTAAACCCGTAAAGACACCTGCCGTGCCACCGAGGAACGAAGCATCCCTGTGCGATGCCCAGCGATTGGCGGGCTGGCCCCGGATACAGATGTGCCCCCTGGTGAGGTTTTATGTCTGCTGTAGTCCAGGGTGCAGAATCTCCGAGGGCGAGCCCGTGGAGGTCAGAGGCTGGTGTAGGAGGGAGGCAGCTTTCCGCCTTCCATCCCTGTGCTTCATGACAGGTAGCTTTAGAGCCACTGGCAACAAAATAGCAAAACAGGACAGCAGGTTTTGGTTTGTTGGAAAGACTGTGGAACGAATCCATTCATCCTGGTGCCAGTGTTTCTCCGGGAACATACACATGAGCGTGTTCATGTACTCTGTACACAGTTTCTACCCATGTGGCTTCATCGACATTTCTGGACTTGAGAAAACCCAAGGGCACAGGGACCCCAGTTCAGGCCTCCTCACCTGCTAACGTGCAGAGAGCATTTTTTAATGCTTTAGTGTTATTCTCACTTTCCCAGGTGAGAAATTCTCTCTCGCTTTCTCTGTCTCTCTCTCTCTCACACACACACACACACACACACACACCTTCATACCTTTCTATCCTTCATTTTCATTTTCCTGTAGCCAATCCTGTAGGTGACTCCATTACCATTTCTAATCAATATTTTATGTACATATATAATCAGCAGGAGTGGGAGTGAGTGCGCTGGCCTGCATGTGCCTGTGTATAAATGTGTCCATGACCCACCCAGCTGGAGACCCTGGGCATAAAAACTGGGGTGTAAGAAGGGGGGGGGGGGCTTGCAGTGACCACTTTGTTGCTATTAAAGAAACAAAGAACAAATTGTCCCGAAGGTAAAATATGTGGCTTCACACGTAGGAAAAATGCCACATGGTAATTCAGAATCAGTGACCCAGAGAAAAACAAAGGGGGAAATTAATTTTTAATGGTACATTTAAAAATAAATCAGAGTGAGGACATTAGTCTTGGTTTTCCCAGGGAGGGGCTCTAGGAAATAAACCTATGTGTGTGCCTCCCTTCTGGAAATGCAGGCTGCCGTGGGAGTGGTGGATGGGGTGATAGGAGGCTGGGCTTGTTCAAGCCCGAGGGTGATAAACCAGGAGGAAACAGGTCAATGAGGAAGGCCCCAGCCCCGGGGAAGGCTCTTTCCAGCTCAGTGAGATCCTGATATCAACTGGAAATTTCCTCCCGGGGCTTATTATTTCCCCAATTCCTTTCATTTTAGAAATAATCCTCTATTTTACCAGTAGTTGGGACATATGAAAAGATGTTTCTTAAAAATACACACACACACACACACACACACACGCGCACACACACACACACACACACACGGAATAAACCTGGCCCACCAATAAATATGCCGTTTAGTCCGAGAGAGGAACAGAAGGGACTTTTTGGGAAAGCACGTCAAGGGAAGTGGCCGTGATAGAGATTTCATGTGCCCCCCCCCCCCCCCCCCCGGCCGTCTTGGAGTGCTCCGGGCCCTAGCTCAGGGAGCCCTTGTAACTTTGCCTTGATTCATGCTCCTAATAATTGAACATTTTGCTAAATACTTTTTAAAGATAATCTAAACTCATTGAAAAAGTTTGTCTCCTTCCTCGGTCCTCTGCCAAACGCCTTGTTCCTTTGAATGCTTAGAACTGGAATGCTTAGTACAAGTCTAGCAGGCCAAAGGGGGCATGGGAGAGAGGCGTTGAGAACCTGTGAGCATTGGGGGTGGGTGATGGTGTTGGTTGTGTGAATGGGCAGGATGCAGAAGGAGAGAGAATCTGGAAGACAAAGAGAAGAAACAGGATGCTTCGGACAGGTTCTGCAGTGCCCTTCTCTAGAACTTGCCTTCCCAAATGCTTTAGTGGCTTCCTCAACATGATTCAGATTATTTGTGGTTCTAATTGAAGGGGAAAGGACAGCGGATATTTAGACCATAATCCATTCCTTCAGTGCGAAGTCCACCCCACACCCTGAATACCCCACACCTACTGCCCTTCATGGGGCTCTTCCCATCTCTCCTGAAAGTGAGGCCCTCTAAGTGCTGGCCCAGCTTGACCAGGATCAGCCAGAGCTCCCTAGAGTTCTGCTGGGAGCTTCTGTCTTGGGGTCTGGTGGCTCTTGACCAAATGTTCCCATGGGGACCCCAGCATGGCTTAGTGCTCAACCTCTGATGCCCTCCACAGGTGCTTAGTTCTTAGAGGGGGCGTGGGCCCAGGAGGGGGCTTCAGGTAGAGGGTCCACTGAGCAAGCCAGGAAGCTGGGAAGGGCGGAACTTGGGGATGGGCTGGAGCCAGACAAATCTGAGCCCACATCCTGCCTGTTTGCACTTGCGGCCATTGGCTCCTTCCTAGGAATATATTGAAGACCTTAAGTGCCACTGACCCCTGACTGGGATTCATCTCCGGTGAGCTCCCCTTTCTCAGTGCCTGGATTCTCAGACTTCCAGGAACATACATGTGGTCATTGCTCAGACACGGGGCCCGTAGGCTTCCTCTGGTCTGGGTGTCCCCTGGCGTGGCTTGGTGGCCTGGTCCCTGTGCAAGGAGGTGGTGGTATTTATAATTGCAAATGTAATTAGCAGACTAGCTCTGGGGACTGGGATGCTCAACTTCTCTGCACATCACAGTGACCCTGTGATGGCTGGCCAGGCAGGTTAACTCTTACCAGGCCAGCCTGCCCCTGCCTCTGGTGGGGCCGCTGACCTCTCATTGATGATGGCAGAGCTGTCCTGGGTAACGGGTGGTGGGTCAGACCCCTTCGTCAGAGGGGATGTCAGGGGAGTGTCTTGGAGAGGTGAGTAGCTGGGGAGTTATTTCTTCCCTAGGCCACTGGACAAGTGACCCTCGCCTCTTGTAACAGTGTGACCCTGTGTGACAGGCTGCTCTGGGGCATTTCCTCCCTCTCTTCCCAGGACACTGCAAGGATGTGATGGAAAGACTTCAGGCACATGGTGGTCTGTAGCTCTGTAGCTTCTTGGAGAAAGGCAGGCTCTAAAGGGGACACATTATAACTTCTAGCAAGTGCTCCTAATGCTCAGCAGGCCGAGGGAAGTAACTAGGAAAGGGACTTGTAGGGAGGCCAGCCATAGGAGAACACAGGCTCAGTTTGTCCCTGGGAGCAGAGAGCCCCCAACCAACCACCCAGACAAGTGGGGAACCATGAGCCTCGTGGTCCCCCCACCCATGAGTGTACTTACACCTGCCTATCCAGAGCATCTTTCTGTACTGATCAGGATTAGAATAGAAAGGATCTTACAGCACCTGTATTTATAAGCAGCGGCTTAAGGGAGTGTCGAGCCCTTTCTTGTTGCTGTTAACACCCCTGTGTAGAGGATATCTCTGAACCCCAGGACATCAAAAGCTGCATCCTTCCTAGGAGAATTCCCACCTGGAGGGTCTGTGTGTGCATATGTGTGTGAGTGTGTTACGGTGCTATTCCCCTTAAGGATGGGAGAAAGGGGGCAAGGGGCTCTGCTCTTTAAACACAGCCCCTGCTGCCTGTGGTACCCGGGGCCTGGGCTGAGGTCAGGCTGTGGCCACATTCCAGCGGGAGCTGTGGAGCCCTGGGGTTTTTCCATGGTGTGAACGGGAACACAGAGGGACTGAGGGCAGGCTGTTCCTGCAACCTGAGTTCAGTCTTTCTTAAGAGCCTGTCCAGTATTCTGACCTGGGCAGGGCTGGGTAGACCCTGGAGAACGTGAGAAGGCAGCACTGCCTTCTGTGGGATAACAGATGGCCGCACTCAAAGGAGCATTTGGGCAGCTCTGGTCCTGGTGCCCGACTTCCCCTTCTCTCCCTGGATGTGGCCACTGACGGGCTATAGCTGAAAGGGTCAGATGTTTTAAATCGAGGAAGATCATACTGGTTAATCTGCCCGTGGAACTTTCAGTATGGAATTGGACAAGGCAGAGAAAAACACCTATCGGTTGAATGTCTTAAATTCAAATTTGTATGAGCTTGGATTAAAATAAACCCCAAACGAAAGTTTTCCTGGGGGTTAGAGACATAATTTTTTTTTAAATCTTTTAACCTATACACGTTTTAGTCCCAAAGAAGTTCTTTCTCTCTCTCTTTCTCTTCCTTAGGACTTTAAAATATTCTATTCAATATTGTCGTTCAGCATCTCCGGGACTGAGCCTTTTCTGGGAATGGTTTTCTGGATAATGCTATTTTATTTCTCAATGTCATTTCATCCAGAGGTCAAAAGGCAGTTAAACAAACTCGGACAAGGTTTTGTTTTTATCTTCTGGTTTCAAATGTGATCAATTTTCATTTAAAACGGTATCAGGGTCCTCTCCTGCCGGTGACAGCAGCAGCCTGCCTCACGCCGGACCGTCGGTGTTTCCGAAGGACTGCATTTAAAATAGCACGAATGCAGAGTGCCACTCAGGGTCAAGCTTTTTCATCTAGGGAACCGGGAGTTTCAAACCCCCAAATACTGAGTGTTATTTTAACTTGGCACTTTTTAAAAAAATTGCTTGATTTAACTTGAATTTATAATTTAGCTTTTTGTTTTATTCTTCTTGTTAATTTAAAAAATTTTTATTATATTTACTTAGATTTATAGTTTTGGTATTTTTTTACCTGGTGCGTATTTTTAAAAAAGATACCTGAAACATGTTTTTTGAGCATCACTGGCCTTTTCGTGTGTTCTTGGTTTCCAAAGGGCAAGGAAATACAGTCGTAAGGAAATGCTACGGGAAGGTGGCGAGGGCGGGGGGCGAAGGGTGATGTTTTAGATAAGATTTCTCTCATGTCTTACAATTTAACATTTTCCTTTGTCTTGACTTCTTTCCCCCCCTCTATTTTTATTCCAGGTGGCTCTAGTTTGCCCTTGTCCTTTTGTCCCTCTTTGATTTTATATGTTCTGGAGGAAGGAGTACAGGGTCTGTGTGCGTGTCTACCTGAACTTGCGAGTTTGTATGTGCGAGTGCGGATGTGGGGGGGTGTTCGAGCTGTTTTGAGGGGCTGAGCACGATCAGTCGGGTGAAGTCCCAAAGCAGGGTGCCTGTTAGTGGCCACCCTGTCCTGCTTCAGCCACCAGCATCTTGGTGCACTGTCATTGGCCTGCGCACATGCGTTGGTGGACACGGGCAGGTTAAAAAACCCCCGTTTACAGGCAAATTCCAGGTTTGCTGTGCCTGTTATCTGAGAAGGGAGGTTTGGGGAGGATATCAGGAAGCATGAAACTTTATTCAAAACCGATTTTTAAACCTCCCCTCTCATCTGGCTCACTGGCACTTTGAGCTCTTGTCTGGGACCCTGGCGATGCAGAGTGAACGGGCTGGCGTAGCCTTTTGTTTTTTGCCTCCCTAATCGATGGATGGGGGAAAGCACTCCCTCCTGATGGGGAAACATCCCTTCGGCACACATGCAGAGCACAGTACTTACCTTTTCCTTTTAGCCTCGCTCCTTGTCATTTGTCTCTTGGGTGTGTTGACATTGTCTACCTAGGCAATCAAGCTAACAAGCTTTGGCAGAAAGAACACCGCTTTTACAGAAATAACAGCAATAATGCGACGGTTGTAATAATTATGATAACGCTAATAACAGCTTACAGCCTTTTCCTGCCCAAAAGAGCAAAGCAATTCTCATAACCAGTTTCTCATAGTAACTGGATGAGGGGTGCTGTGTCTTTTCCCTGAACATAAATGTTTTTCTGCAAACATGAACATGCATGCATGTCTAAATTCATCCAGGAGCTAAAACTGCCTGGTCTCTGAAATATGAACAAATGGTAGAGTAGAATACGGTGTTAGCCACACGGCCCACCCTGAGAAATGCTGGGGGTGCTGCCTTTGAATTGGGAGGGGAGAAATGTGTCTTGAAAAGGATGCTGTGTCAGGTCTGACCCCACTGCCAGAAGCTTCTGAGGCCCCTGCTCTGCCTCGAGATCTCCCCAAGTTCCTTGGTTCCTCTGGCTGCAGTCTCGGGAGCGGTTTGCAGACCAAAGGCACACAGAGGGCGAGGAGGAGGGGGGTTATGACTTGGCGCATGTGAATAGCTGGGAAAAGAACTGTGTGAAGAGAGAGGCAAAGTCACCTCGCCACCCTTGATTGCCTTCTTGGCCATTCAGCTTCTCTGAGGCTGTTGTCCCCTGCTCCTGAGTACCTTAACCTACCCTCTGGAGGCAGAGATTAGAGGGAGGGCACCAGGGAGCTGACCCTCTGGATCCCTTGACCCCTCTTGTGACTCTTCATGCTGACTCCGACCGCTCATCTGCAGACTGCTCATCTGGGCGTTACTTTTGAAATCAGTGCCGCCTTTGTTATTTCCTCTCATTCCTCACCATCTCTTTTCTGTATGTGCCTTGGAAATAAGAGGCAGCCTAATACACCAGCCCAGTATAATAGGAGGCACCTAATATACCAGAGTCCCTCAGCTGTCTGTATTTTTTTCTACTTTAATTTTTTACTTATGTTATTATTCAATTTTTTTCCTTAAAACCCCCCACAAAAAACAGTCCAAAGCTTTGGGTTTTTAATTGATTATTAACTGATTTAACAAACAAAACAGCCTGCCCCCAAGGATCGCAGCAAGAGTCTGGCCGTGCTGCTCAGGTCGAGATCTGCTTTTTTCCCCTCAATCGGTGAGAAATGTTATAGCTTCAATTCCCTTGTTGGACCCCGAGTAAAAAATTAATTCATGAATAATAAAAACCAATCAGTCTTGTTGAGTTTAAGAAGGATTAGGAGAAAGGGTGTTTTTTTCTTACAGAGAACATTTGGAATCTGCATGTCATTGTCACCGAGCGTTGGGGTGGCTTGAGCATGCCTTTATTCACAGCAAATGAGGTGTTTATTGTCCCCGGGTGTCGCACATCTCCCTCAGTTGTAAGGCCAACTAACTGAAGACTGTTATGGGCTTCCCACTCTATCCCACAAACCCATACCCCAAGCCAGTGATGATTTATTGAAATTAAGACAGTTTCCTATGTAAGTGGCACATAACCAAATAGCAGCAGACCTGGGGTTGCCTTATTCATAAGCCGGTTTGTTGATGGGATGGAGTCCTTGGTTTCCCTCCTCTCTCTTTCCCTGGAAAGTAACTGACCAGAAATTTACATGCCTTTGCAAGAACTACAGAAATTAGACCTGTAGATATGCTTCTTCATTTCTACCAATAGTATCTACCTCCCAGGGTTGTGGTGAAGATTAAATAGAGTTAATTCACAAGTGCCAGACATGGTGTATGTACATTAAGTGTTCCACACTTATCAATTTCTTGATGTTATCATTTGGAAGTTACTTTTCATTCCTTTGACATAACCTCACAATGAGAGTCCTCAAGCAGTAAGATCGGGGTGCTTGAACTGATTACTTTGTTTGATGCGATCAATGTAGCTTGGGTTTCCATGTGTAACAGAGGGGATTAGAGAAGGAATTATGATTTGGGACGGGGTGGCGGGGGTGATGAATAGGAAATTTCCTCTGAATGAGTCCTTATATCCTCAGTCCTGTGGGCATCTCTGCCCAATAAAATGTAGGACAACCAGTTCAATTTAGATTTTAGATGAACTATGAATAATTTTTTAGTATAAGCATGTCCCATGCAATATTTGGTAAATCTGGCAACCCTACCCATGGGTGTTTTCCTTAAGTTGTTCTGATTAAGAAACACATTTCTCTTTATTTTTTCCATTTTTGAAGGCCCAGATGTTTTCAAATTGTTTTTTAAATGACTATCTTTAACTTTTTGCCAATATTAATGTGTTCGGTTCACCGTGTCCTTAGAAGTTAGTGGGTACAAGTGATTTCTGCCATCCAGATATATTGATAGAGTTGTAATTAGGTAAGTAAATCTGTCGTATAAGGTCTCGTAACACAGGACTCAAAGCTGTTGAATTTTGCCTCAGGGAGGAACAGGGTAAGCCGGGTCTTTTCAGGAACCTGTCTCTGCATGATGCCTCCCTGACAAGCAGGTGGGGGGCTGTACCGCTAGAACCTCAGATCCCTGCAATTGGAAGCTACCCTTGCTGCACCGTGGAAGCCAAAGCAGTGGCGTCTCCCTGCCTTCCTACGCAAGGATGGGAGGCTGACCCTTCGGAGGCCTCCGCTAGGTGGCTGTGGGGAAACCGCCCCAATCAGAGTTAGATGGTGGAGTAGGGAGGACAAGGGGCTAAACCTGAAACAGCCAGTTGGGAGCATGGATGAGCCGGGGCTCACTAAGGGGGACCAGCGAACCCCAGCTTCTCTTCACTAACCTCTTTGAGCAGCAGAGGCGCACAGGCAGGGTAAACGCACCATTGTTTTAAGCCTGGTACCTTCCCAGCCCAGAGTATGGGGAACGGAAGAGCTCTAGAGCCCCCTACAGGCCCTAGGTGGCACTGCACCTCATGGGCCACCACGGAGCCTCCCCAGGGTGGGAAGGGATGCGGAGGATCCCAGGGGGTGAACCTGCAGAAACTCAGGATCCTGGAGGCGTGAGCCCAGACCCCTGCTCCAGAAAGCAGCTCTGGTTTGGGAACCGCCTTTCAGAGCCATGCTTCGTGCTCTTTAGCACACATACATACACGCACACGCTCTCAGGACACACTCACTGCCGCCATGGCTTGCCTGACCTCCAGCCAGTCTGGAAAGTGCTTAGGCCTCATTCCATCTGAGGAATGCCCTCCAGCTGCTGGATAGGTAGAAGCAATGCAGCCAGCAACATTTTCAGAGCCCAGTACTTGTATTTAGATTCTGTAGTGTCAGAGGCAGGCAGTTGTAATAATAGTAATAGTAGTAACCATTGACATTTCTGGAGCACTTACTACGTGCCAGGCTCTGTCCTAAGAATATTTCATGTGTTAACTTATTTCTTCTTCACAACAACCTCGTGAAGTTGGTCCTATTACCATATCCATTTGACAGGTAAGGAAACTGAGACATTAAGTCACTTGCCCAAGGTCACACAGCTGGGATTTGCTCAGGGCCAGTCTGCAAGCCTGCTCTCCTATCCACCATGTGAAATGTCACTCACTCATCCTATCTGGAATTTCAGCTCTTTAACTCCAGCTCTCAGAACACACCTTCTCAGCTGTGGGTTGGACACATGGGTAAACTTTAGGGTAGAGGTGGAAGAGAAAATTGGGCCCCATATCTTGCTTCTGAAATGGCAGATGGAAGAATTGCCACAGTGAGGTAGGCCTCTCTTGCACTTCAGCCTGTGTGATTGGCACAGGGGAGGGCGAGAAAGGAGGTTCAGTCTTCCTGACACCCTCCTCTAGAGGCACCCGATGCTCTGCCCCGCTCTGTGCCTCCCTCCAGTCTGTCATAAACATATTTAGAAGCTGAACCCCTCTCTTCTCAGCGTGTACTTACTCCATCTCATGCCCTCTCCTTGTTCTCTTACCACCTGCTCTCGACCACGCCTATGTCTAAACCTCAGTGTCCAGTTCTGGTGACTGACTCGAGATACCTCACACCAGCACATGCGACGTGGAACTGCAGCATCGCACTGCAAGCCTGCTTCTCTCCATGTCTTCCTTACTTCTCCCTCCTCAGACATGG
The DNA here is from genome assembly GCF_054644295.1 of Miniopterus natalensis. Lineage (NCBI taxonomy): Eukaryota > Metazoa > Chordata > Mammalia > Chiroptera > Miniopteridae > Miniopterus > Miniopterus natalensis. The sequence continues at coordinate 19,362,514 of NC_142081.1, read as the reverse complement.
GGACCCCAGCTAAGACATGGGGTGTCTCTTGTTATTTATTCCCTCTCTCTCTTTGTTGTCCAATCCCCTCCTCAGTCTGGGCAACTTTAATCTAAATATACACCTTAGATCTAGTCCTTCCTTTTTGTACTGTTGCTTACCCCCCACTCCCCAGTCTGCCTGGCAAACTTCTATTTATCCTTTAAAACCCTACTCACATATGCCTGTCCCGGTGAAGCCATCCCTGACCCCTCCCAAGGAGAATTGATCGCTCTCCCCTTGCAGCTACAATCTGACCCATCATGCCCCTGACTGGTTGTAATCTGTTAGACTGGAATATATGTTTATCTTTTCTCACTAGATTATGAGCCCCTAGGGTATAAACTCATCTATGTGTCCCCAGTGCCTAGAATAGTATGTGGCATAGGGTAGGTGCTTAATGCATTTTAGTGGAGTTACCTAGGGAGATGGGAATGGGTAAAAGGGAATTCCAAGGGCATAGAGAAAGGTCAAAGCCATGGGGGACCTGGTGCTGCAGAGTCCATTGCTTTTTTGATCAACAGGGGAAAAGCTGACTGGCTAGGTGGGCGTCTACGTCCTTCTTGGGGGCAGTGTAGTGTAGTGGTTAGGAGGAAATCTCTGGCTCCAGACAGACTGAGTCTAAATCCTGGCCCCAGCGGTGTTCTGGAACCAGCTCAGACTGACTCGGGAGAGCGGATTGTTAAAATTTCAGGGATTTTGTGAACTGATGGTTAAATACAAACATTACTTTAAAAAATAAAATTAAATAACTTGCAATGAAATACAACCATTATTAAAAATGAAATTACATACACTTATAATTAAATACATTGTATTAAAAACAATGGTAATAAGTACTTAAAACTCATTACTTCCTAATATTTTACTACCTTCGGCTTTACATTCTTGAAGTAAATTTGCAACTAATGTATCTGTATGGTGGAAATACTAAGATGGTTTGTTAGGGGACCCATCTCTTCATAGTAGCAAGATGTTGGTGATGTCTCATGGGTAGCTGGAAACTGGCCATGATGGGAGTATTTACACCATGGAGATCAGCAAATACTTCAGATCAGACCTTCTCTTCCAGCCAGTTCTTAAACCTTTATTGCAACCCCACTGCCTGACATCCCAGCTCTGTGACCCTGGGTGAGTGACTTACCTCTCTGTGCCTCAGATTCCTATCAGCAGTAACCCCTGGTTGTTATAGAGATTAAACACTGATCAACATAAAGTGCTTAAAGCAGAGGCTGGTACACAGTAAGTGCTCAATAAATTGTGGTTCTTTTTAGTATTTCTTCCCCATGGCCCCAGGCGTGTCCCTATCCACATTCTATCAGTACGCGTGACCTTCCCAGGTGGAATGTGACTTTTATGCCTAGGGTATAAGGTTATTGCTTTTCCCTGCTGGATTCTTGTCCATAGGGTTTAACTGTAGTAGCTAAAAGAAGGGAGCTTAAGACACTAGTTTTTCAAGGGGAATGGTGGGGAGGTATGCTCAGTCCTCCAGGCCAGGAGAGGATCATGCCCCAGGCCCTGTGAGGAATTGGGACCACAGCAGCAGCCAACCTGTCTGAACAGGTGAGGCCGGCACAGGTGAGGTCAAAGCAGATGCTAAGAACAGCCAAGCTTCAGGGTAAAGGGAGGTTCTGCAGGCGGCTGTGGCGGATCCCTAAAGCCATGTGAGGGGGTAGCTCCTCTCCCTGAAAATGCTGGGGGGTGCAGCCAAGCCCACAAAACAAGGGCCCCTCTAGCTTTGGGAGATGAAGGAATATTCCAGACCATCCCCAGGTCGGCATACATGCTGTAAACAGCTTAAGTTGGGATTGCACTGGCTGAGGTGCAGTTGCTGGGGACGCCACAGGAACATGGGATGTTGAGAGCATCGAGTCTGCAGCTCCCAGGATGGCCTAGGCCCGGGAGATGCCAGAATGCGCTAGGGCTCTCCTAGACTCTTCCTCGCCAGGTTCCTCGGGCCCCAGCCAACTCTGGCCCTGGAGGAGGTCTTTGCACTGGCAAGGAGTTCACACAGGTCACTGGAAATTGCTTCAGGCTCAGACCTTTGGCATCAGGAGGCCCAGCTCAGTAGTTACACACAGCTCCCGGCCAGCCCAGCCCCTTCCAGTGGTAAGTGAACTGCAAGCCTGCAGGCACCAGGTACTGGCTAGGTCTACCCAGCTTTATACGCCAGAGCTGAATCTCAGTGCTGGGGTCTCATTTCATTCTTCGAATCCCTGATCTGTAGAGAAATGCCCTTGGAAATGGCCTTGCCAAGGAGGAGGCCTCCTTGAGAATTAAACCATCCCTCCCACTTCTCCCTGAGAGTCGTTCCTTTACCCTGAGCCCCTCAAGGGCCTGGGTCTGATTCACTTGTGAAGCTGCAGCCCAGGGCTGGGCATGGAGGAGCCTTCAGTAAATATGAGGGGAAAGCTTGAGAAAGTGTGTGCATTGGGCTGCTGGTGGGCTACCTATATAGTTGTACAGATTGTTCACTGGCCAAGAGTTGAGGGGGTGAGTGAGGTCTGAACTCAGTTTTTCTAATTCACACCAAGGCATCCATAGCAGCAAGGTGAGAACCCCAGGTGTTCAGGTCCCAGAGAGGGGCTGAGGAGTCCCCGGCCCTGACTCATGCACTGGGAGCAGCCCCCTGACTGACGTGCGCCCTGGTTCTCTGAAGGCCACTGTGTTTCTGTTTGCCCAGCACCATCCCTGCAGCCTGAACGGAGAGCTTGGTAAGTCTTCATCTGGAGGACTTGCTGCAGCTCTTAGCGGGTGCCCCCCGCAGCTCTCAGCAGGTGCGGAGCAGGAAGGACACACAGGCCCTGCTCTTGCAGCTTCTGCTAGTTCAGGATGCCTTTGGAGCAGACAGGCTGGGACCCTTTGTTCCCAGGTCTAAGTAGTAGGTAGAGTGTGGGTGTGAGGAAACGGGGGGCCCTGGCCAGCAGAGGCACGTTGGAGGTGCTGTGGCCGTTACCTAGCAGACCTGGCTTAATGTTTGAGGTTTTATCTCCCCTGTGCTCTCTGAGCCACCCCCCCACCCCCAGCTCCACACCTGACCCGCAGAGCAGTCCCAGGGGGAGGCCTATAGGTTTGACTTGGGGCAAGAGTAGGGGATCTGAACCGCCCTCCCTGGGGACAGGTACTTCTCAACAAAAAGTCTCTCATGGCCCTGGGAAGTGCCCCTGTGTGGCTCCATTAAATGTCCCATGTGTGACTGTGGCCATCAGCCTTACTCGTGCTCTCCACTCCTCACAACCTCCTGAGCCTTTACTCTGCCAGGCACTTTCCTGTGGTAATAGTAATAAAAATAGTGACACGTAGTCTCGCAGTGGATCATTTTTTGAGGTCTGTAAATGTAGTTATCTAAAAAAGTTTACATTTTATGACATCTTGACATTGCATGAAATATCTTTATTGCAAAGAAAAAAGTTATGTGGGATCGGAGCAGTCCAAGAAAATAGGGACCCCTGGCAGCCAAGCCATGCCCACAGGGAGAGAGGAGGTCAGGCCGGGAGGCACGTCCATGGCGCAGTGACCATGTCAAGGGTGTGGCAAGGTGTGGGCTGCATGTGAGTGAGTCTTCAGAGTCTGCAGAGGCTGGGCCAGCAGCAAGTGCCCACATACAGCAGACACCTGCAGGTCTGAATCAGATGCCTGTCCACAGGGGGGCTTGGGGGTACCTGGCGTGCCCAGGGGGGCTCAGGCAAGGGTCTCCATTGCTGCATTCTTCTCAGGGGCAACACTTTGGATTCCAGTTTATGCCATAATCTCAGCTCCTGGCCACCCAGGTGAGGCCAGAGACTGTGCCCATACGAGGTCCAACCAGTGGAGAGTAAAGGTACAGAAATTATGCTACAGGGGATCAAGAAATATTGTGGCAGTGATAAAAGATCCTCATAGGTCCTCTAGACTGATACCAAAATATAGGCAACACAGAGTTAAGTGGGAAAAAGTGGGTGGCTGAACAGAATGTAGGGCGGGCAAAAGTAGGTTTACAGTTGTTCGTATGGAAATACTACAATAATTAATAAATAAGAATATAAGAATACACCCTGTGTTTCTTGTATTCACAACTATAAACCTACTTTTGCCCCCTCCCTGTATAGTAAAATCACATTGATGGTTTTTAAATTTCAGTTGCTAGCATAAGCTTTGGAAACTTCTGGAAGGCGACACAAAAAGCTGTCATTTGAGTCACCTCTGGGAAATCTGCTTAAAAATCCTGGAATTGAGAGGGACTGCTACTCTTGATTTTACTCTTTTGATCGTATGCGAGCGTATATTCTATAATGGAAACAATTTTGATTGAAAAGTTAAGGAAGTCAAAGCATGCGAGAGCGAACTAACAAACCCTCCTAAGAAAGATACCAAAATAAAAGAAGATCCCTCTACAAACCTGGAAGCCAGTGTCCGGACAGACCAACTTCTAGAAACCGGGTCCTGTCCCTGCCAGGCTCCTGCCACCTGCTCCCCCCACCCCCTGCAGTGCCACCGAGCCCAGGGGTACCTCTGCCAGCAGCCCCAACAAAGACAAACCCAGGCAGGGGCCTAGCCCGCAGGCTGGACTCCCAGCGGCGGTGCTGACACTGGACACCGCAGCCCTGCCAGGCTCTGCCGGGCTGGCAAGGGTTGGCCTCTCACCAGCTCCTTTCTATACTTCACGCCTCACGGAGCCAGGCCGAGGGAGTCACTGGAGGATCGTGACTGGACGAGTGGGCGGCTGCCCCCCTGCCGAGGAAGCCATTAATCTTGTGTCTCCTGGCCTCTCGTGCTCCCACCCCAGCCGCCCTGGCACAGACTGACTCGGGAAAGGACGTGAAAAGGGGCCCTGGGCTTCTCTCCATGGTGGACCATGACCCTGGAAAATACCATCTGGCTTTTCTGTGTGTCTTCTGACACCCATTCCCCAGGTCGGGACACATCAAAGAGAGCTGTGTCTGGTGACGTTTCTCATTGTTATTCCTTTGGCAGGGCCTTTGGATTCAAGGTCACAGGTAGACTTATGCTTCAGAGGCTGCCTGTGGGACCTGGGGCCTCCCATCCTAAGATGCCTTGGAAGGGGGCTTGTAGAGGGTGACCCAGGGCCACGCCGAGGGCAAGACCCTCTCCCTGCACCGGACAGGCCTGCAGGGCCAGGCCAGGCAGCAGAACTCCCTGGCTCTGCATTTCCTTCCCTGCAGTCTGACTCTTCCCACACAAAATAGCCAACGTGCCAGGTACCTGATCTGGGGTGTCAGCAAATGTGTGCGGTTTGACCTTGGCCCCAGGAATCTCGGTTTTACTCTCAGATCGGCATTTTCTTTAAGAAGGCGAGGTGGCTGGCTTTAGAGTAATTCCAAAATAGAATTATTTGGTGTACAGTCAATTCGTGTACAGTGGCGGGTCTTTGATTAACCTGGATGTTTGGTGCTTAGAAGTGGACTACCTTCTGAGCAGTGAGTCCTCCATTGCTAGAGGCATGTAGGCAGAAAGGGGACCTGTTTGGAATGTTATAGAGGATACAGCAACTGGCAGGACCCTGAGCACTCTGTTGTACACTTTTCCCCTTTGGAATAAAACCCTTTCATTTCATATTAGTAGAGAGCAGGTGGCGGGCCTGTGCGGGCCGCATTGGACATCTTCTCGCTTTTATTTTTACTTCCTCTTACTTACCTTTCCGATGTGGGCAGTGCCTCCTGAGCCAGCTTGCACTTGTTGGAAAATTGCTTCCATAACCCTAATAGCTAACACACATCTACATGTTTTCTCTGTGCCAGGCACAACACTGCTTTTACCTAATTTTTTGTCTTTGAATCTCAATTGTATTACAAAGTAGGCACATATATTTTCCTCATTTTACAGATGAGAAAATGGGGGCTAAGAGAGGTTGAGGAGCATCCCCAAAGTCACAGAGCTAATAAAAGGCAAAGCCAGGATTTGAACCCAGGTCCACCTCCAGGGCCCACTATGCTGGACACCCCTGTGGGTGACAAATGACTCCCCCTGTATTCATTCCTCTCTTTGTTGGAAATTGTTTGATTCTCCTGTTTGGTCACTGTTTATGCCATCAGGGTTCAGAGGCCGTCAAGAAACTGGGTGGTCTCTGTTTTGCCGCTTCCTCGGCAGGTCCAGTGGGTGGGAGGACAGCAGGGTGAGGGGAAGGCGTCTGAGACGCCACCTTCAGCAGTGAGAGGGCATTCATCGGGGGGGGGGGGGGGGCCAACAGCGATGGCATCTCATTCAGAGGGAGCCTTTCCAGGCACCAGCCACCACTCACTGAATCCTCACTTGTGGTTCCCTCTGAGACAGAAGCTCTCCTGCCTCTCGTACAAAAGTGGAAAGTGAGGCCCAGAGAGGCTTCGTGGCTATTCAGCTAGTGGACAGTGGAGTCTGATTGAAATCAGGGTCTACTTGACTGCTAAACTCAATGTCACTACTGCCACCCTGTGTTTTATACAGCTCAGCCTCTGCTGTTTTACTGAGGGGGTGGATGTCCAGGGAACAGCCAGGGTGCCATTACACTGGTAGGGTTGGTATTATTTTAACTCTCATTTTCCAGATGGACACCTGAAGTCCCACAGTGTCTTGTTGAAGTCAGAGGCTGGGGACTGAAGTTACCACCAGGCCCCTCCATGTCTCCTGGCCCCAGTCTGCTTTCTTGACATGCAGATGTGTCCAAGCAGCAGACGCTGGTCATTGGGAGGAAATGGTCCTGTGGCTGCATGTGAGGGGAAGGGATGGATGATTTGTTGGCTGGCTGGGTGTTTTTTACAATCAATGTGCACATCTTTATTTGAGCAGATGGAGTACTTTGTCCAATCCAACAGGAAGCTCCCTGGGGTGGAGTCCAAGGCCCTAGAATGGCCCCTTTGGTGGATCTGTGACCTTAGACAAGTCGCTTAGCCTCTGAGCCTTTATTTTCTCCGCTGTATAATGGGGATAATAGCACCCAGTTTGCTGGGTAGGTGTGAGGGTCAAGTGTCCAACAATGGTGAGATCTGGCTCCTGGGAGGCGGCTTCCAGCAGCGCCTCCTCCCCTTACTCCTCGGTAGCCATCCGAGTCTACATCATCTTCCCTGAACATGCTCGCTGGCGGCGGCTAATCTTCTTTCCTTGGGGTGGATTTAATTTGTAATGCAGCCAAGGTCGTTTGGAGGCAAGTGTAGGGAGTTAACTGGGTGACAAAGCTGAGCAAAGCGATTTTTGATTACAAAGAAAAGAGAGGATGTGCCTCTGTTTCTCAGGGAATCTGGCTGCAAGGCAGTTCCCAAGAGGAACTCCAAAAATGCTCTGACCAAAGACAGCATCACCAGGAACTGGGAAGAGATGCCCAAGGTGACCACCCCGAAGGGGACAGCACTCACCAGGGTGTATAAATATCAGTTGGTCACAGTTGGTCTCCTGACTTCACAGTCACACCCCACTGCTCCTGACCAGCTGCCACCACTCGGTGAAGCAAACGTAGTGGGGGCTCTGCAGGTATCCAGGGAGATGTGGGTAATTGTGGCAGCCATGGGTCAGGCCCCGTCCTGTTCCACGCAGAATAAGTAATGGCCCAGCAAGATTTCCTACGACTTTCTTGTCTTACCAGCCAAACCTGCAAACTCCCCAGCAGAACCCACACTGCTTTGGCCAAATGAACCGGAGCTTTCCAGAGTCTAGCTGGAGGCAAAAGGAAAGAAGGAAACCCCTCCCGCCCCATCCCTGGGGTCCTCGTCTGCTCTTGAGAGTTAGCCTGGCAGTGGGAGCCCGAAAAGTTGGCACTTAATTCCCCTTTTCTTGTATGTCATCCCCTGCATTTTGTTTCTGAGCGAACTTCTGGAGAAGTCATTCTGAGAAAGGTAGAAATATAGAATAAGCTTTGAATAAGAAAATAGCCCTGGCTGGGTGGCTCAGTGGGTTGGATGTCGTCCTGTACACCCAAAAGGGTGCAGGCCTGATTCCTGGCCAGGACACGTACCCAGGTTGTGGGTTCGATCCCCAGTCGGGGCTAATACGGGAGGCAACTGATCGATGTTTCTCACATCAATCTTTCTCTGTTTCTCTCTCTCTTCCTTTCTCTCTGAAATCAACAAAAAAACAACAAAAATATATCCTGAGGATTTTTTAAAAAGAAAGAAAATAGCCAAGAATGTAATTTGGGGAGGAGAAAGGGAGAGATGGGGGTGAAGAACTCTGAACAGTGGCGGATGGACCCCAAATGCCAGTCTGAAGGCTGTTAGAGATCAGAACGAAATGGGGCAAGTCGCAGCCGCACCGCAAGCCTTCCGAAAGTGCTCACATCAGGTGGACGGTTGGCCTCTATTCTGAGATTGCAGCCTTTCTCATTTGGGGTATTAAAATGGCTTTGCTTTTATGAAATGATGATTACATTAGATTCTTTTTTTCTTTAATGTTCTCACTTGACAAAATAAACTTGTATTGGTCTCCAAATTCAGTGGTAGTGGAGTGGAGTTTAGCCGGTGGATTGGAGAACGGGGAACCACTGGCCTCGAACCCAGAACCCAGGTGTCCTCAAGCTGGACCACAGGCTCTGAGGACAGAAAGTTCAGATGTGGGGAAGCAAGTGTCCCCACATGCTGGCCTTCAGAGGGAGGCTTCTGTGAGATGGGGCTCTGTCCCCTCCTCCATGGAGCTCTGCTCTTTGCGCTCCTCAGAGGGCAGCAGGTTCATAGTTGCAGAGATAGGAGATTTCTTTTCTGCTTTGATGGAGCACCTCAGAGAGAGCCACCGTCCTCACCCTCCCTGGATCCTGTCAGCCCTGAGGTCTGGCCTCCTGCAGGGAGTTGCGTGTCTGAGAAGAAAGGCTCCTGTCACCCTTTGTCATGAATGCAGTTCAGGGCCAGGCCACTGTTGAGGCCAGCTCAGCCCTAGATATTCACGTGGGAGGATCCAGAGGAGAAAAGCACTGAACTCCTTGTGCCAAAGAAGGGAACAAAAGGGGGAAATCCAAATCAGACTGGGAATTGCCACTCATGAAATAGTGTGCCTTCTTAACCCCCATCCCTGTCTTCTCAGCCTGGAAGACTACAGACTAAAGAGATCATGATGAATGGGGACCACAGTGACACATCAATTCAGAGAGCACCCCCAGGTGGAGGCTGCATGTAGCCCCAGACCAGAGGCCCGTGGTCCTCTTAGATTCTGACCCTCAACTGAGGCATTCCTTGAAGCCTTTATGGCACTTAAGGACTGCAAGATACTCTTGGGGGGAAAGAAGTTTTCTGTGGTTGTATTAGTCAGGGTTTTCCAGAGAAACAGACAGATAAGGTATGTGTGTGCCTGTATGTATGTGTATACCCTGCCCCCCCCCACACACATATTTATATATATGAAGAGATTTTAAGGAATTGGCTCCTGTAATTATGATTGCAGACAAGTCCTAAGATCTATAGGGTGAGTTAGAAAGTCCAAACACCTGAGAACCAGGAGAGCTGGTAGCATCATGTAGTTCCAGTCCAGAGGACAGCAGGCTTGAGACCTGGGAAGACCTGATATTTCAGTTTGAGCCCAAAGACAGGAGAAAGCTGATGTCCCAATTTGAAAGCAGCCAGGCAGGAGAAATCCTCTGTCACTGGGAAAGGGTCAACCTTTGTGCTCTATGCAGGCCTTCAACTGATTGGATGAGGCCCACCCATATTAGGGAGAGCAATCTGCTTTATTCAGTCTTCCCGTTTAAATGTTAATCTCAGAAACAGCCAGGTCAGTGTTTGACCAAATATCTAGGCACTTGGTGGCCCTGTCAAGTTGACACAGAAAATTAGCCATCACAGCGGTAAAATGAATTTGGGAAATTCTGTATACTATAGCTCTGGCTTAGACCTTCCAGTGTGCATTGTGTATTAAAGATTCTGAGAAGTTTTGCCATAAAAAAAAGAAACCCTATTTGACTTGTTCGCCCAAGTGCTTTCCTTATTTTTTGACAATGGTACTTTTTTATTGGTAGAGGGGGTGTGGGGAAGGGGCAAGATATTTGTTAAAATCCCATGAAATTGGATTCTATGGATCATACCTTGGGAAACACTGCCCTGGAGATGACAAATGAGACCTCACTGGTCCTCGGAACTTCCTCTGCCATAACCTCCATCCCTGAAAATGCCTGATTTTGGCTTCTTGGGGCCTCTCCTCCCTGCTTTCTGCTGTGCTGTGCTGGCCTCAATAAGGTGGCCTGTCCATGACTGGGACTGCTGTGTTTGACGAAGCCTCCATGCCATGTCGCACTCAAACTGCATCCAAAGGTGAAAGGACTTGCAAGAACTTTCTTCGAGTTCTTAGTTAGGCGGCGTTTATTGGTGCTTACTCAAGTAGTGTTGGCTCTGTGCTAAGCTCTTTATATGCATGATCTCATTTAATCTTTCCAACCTCCCTTTGAATTTAGAACTGATGTCTCATTTTACCGATCAAGAAATAGGCACAGAGAGGCTCCATGACCTTCTAACAAGTGGGAAGTCAGGACTTGAACCCACGCCTGTTGCCACCCTGATTCCCACAGTGTGGCTGGGAAACCTTTGGGAGCAAAGGAAGGAGAGGCCTCGCCGGGCAATGGAGTTTGAAATCAAACAGTTTATCTGAAATCCCTTATTTGACAAGATGCCTTTTGATGGTGAAAGAGAAAATTGGAGAGATTAGGGAACGGGAGGAAGCCAGTTAGGGAAGAGACTGTGTGTGTTTGCAAAATGTGCTCACGTTCCAGAGGGAAAGGCAAAAGAACGTCGGCTTAGGATGTCCTGGGCCGTCACCCCCTGCCCAGCTGTTTCACCTGGTGCCCTCGGAGGTGATCCCTGAGAGGGCAGACGGACGGAGGTGATAACAGGCAGCAAGACTCTGCTAATTGGGAACAGGACTTCTGGTCCAGTAATTGGTGTGACTTGGACAAGTCTGGGTGCCCTCAGAGATCTGGCATGCTGAGTGAGCAGGGCAGCAAGGTTACTACATCCCATTGTGCACGAGGGTGTTCCGCAGAGGAAGAGTATCGTGTGTCCCCATGGGTGACGGTGTCTGTCTTGGGCAACCAGTGCTCATCAGGGGCCCAGCCCCCGTCACGCAGGTGCCCGTGAGCAGTGTCTGCATATGTGTGTGTACATACATACTGCCCTAAATGCATTCCTGCATCACATAGTCCTTTTAAACTACTTATATTACAATTATGTTTAATATGATATGGTGATGTGATATGATATAATATATGATGATATGATATCCTTGTTAATCATCTCTCTCCCACTGGAATAAAAATGGCCTGAGGTCAAGGACCATATTTTTACTGTCAGTGTCCAGACATTGAAGTACCCAATAAATATTATGAATAAAGGAATGAATGGACTGACGATCTTAGAGTAAATGCCCTGAAGTTTACACCTTCATATGAACTGCACCCCTTCCGCAGCGGCCCTCAGGAAACTGCAGTCAGCTGTCCCAGCCTCCTTCACCTCCCCCCCTCCCCTCCACCCCCTCTTGTTTCCTCTCCCCTCCCTCCTGCTCACTCCGAACGCCCTCCACTCCCCTCTTAGCACTGTGCTCAGAGTCATCTCTGGCTCCAGCCCAGCCTCTTGAATATCCTTAGTGATGATTTTGACTTTTTTTTCCTCAGAGACAAAGTCCTTTGAAACCAAGCATATGAGCTGGTTCGTTGGCCAAGTTAGTCACTAACCCAGAGATGATAAATGAGGTGTAGTAATCAGACTAATATTTTTTTAATACTACTAATATTAACATTTTGTGAAGAGGGCCCAGTGCCCGGAGGGTAGGATGAAGCGCCCTCTGGGTTTCCTTGTCACGTAGTTTGGGAGCTCCTCCTTGGACTTGGGTCCATGGGTGTGATCAGAAGAGGTTAGCGTGTGCCTGGCAGTTTTCCCTAGGAACCTGGGGGTGAGGCATCGGTAAATGTCCTAAATGTCCGCAAGCAGATCAGAGACGGAAAGGAACAAAGCCTAGACTCTTCAAGTGCCTGCTGTGGTCAGATCGGTAAGCCACCCTTAGGATTCTCTTCTGTGTCACTGTGTGACCTTGGCAGGGACCCCCCCCCCCCCGATTGCCTCTCTCCTGTGCACAACCCCAGCCCTGCCCTTCTGCGGGCATCTTTTTCCACCCCGTGCTCCTTACCTGCCCGGGGGAGCAGCTGTTCAGGAGGCGGCCCTTCTCCTGAGATGGATGGTCTGCGGGGCTGGCCCTGCCCCTGGCTGGGCAGGTAGTGGGGCCGATGGCGGGGCCTGCCTCACGGGCTAACCTGGCCGGGCAGGCTCCTCATTCTGCCCACAGCAGTGGCTCTTGGGCTGCACTGCCACCTCCTGCCTGAGCTCCAGCGTCCCTAATCCTGGGGCACTGGCCGCTGAGCCTGGTTTGGAGCCACTGCCCCGCTTCTGCTCGCGTAACGTAGCACAGGGCCATGCACGCTGCAGCCAGGGCTGCTCTGTGACTTCACAGATGCGTATCAGAGCATGTATATTATATGCCTCAATATAAATTCTGTTGTAAAGTTATTTGGAAGGATTAAAAATTATTTGAAATCTTTTGGATGCGAATAACTCATTGCATTTAAAATAGACTCTGATTTCTTGGAAATCAAGGCAACTCGGAAATGCTTCCTAAAAAATCTGAGCTACCAGTTATTTTCAGATGTGATGAAGTTTTTATGAATACACCCTAAATGAGGCAAGTTGACATGTTACGCTTTGTGGACATTTAATTGAACATTAAAGATTTTTTATTTTGCTTTTTTTATGTTTGTAGATTAATACTATTTTGCATTGTTTCCAACATGTGAAGGTTTTTGGAAAAGCTCACAGACCAGAGGCTCTGTGTGTAGAGCTGCATGGACAAAGCAACCCTGTCCCAGCCCTGGGGATCACCAGGTAGGGAAGGAGCGGGAGGGAGAGGCTGAGGAGGGAGGAGGTGCTGGCTGGAGCTGTCCGGTGGGGCTGGGGTAGCAGCCCCGGCTGGGTCCTGGCCTCTTCACTGATGTTCTGTGAACTCAGTCTGTGAAAGGGCTTTCGAACCTTGTTCTGTTGCCTGGAGTGCCTCTTCCCTAATTAGATACCCAATTAGCTCCCTTCCTCTCTTCGTTCAAGACTCAAATGCCATCTTAGTTAAAGTAGCACCCCAATCTTCTCTAATAAATGATGCAGAGTTAAGAAGCCGTTAAGCAGGGTAAGGGAGTAGGGGGTGCCCTGTCATGTACTAGTTTGTTTATTTGTGTGTGCTCTGATTGTGCTCTGTTCACCACAACGTCTCCAGCACCTAAGACAGTGTCTGGCACCTAGTAACTCCACACAGTAAACAATTGCTGGCCCATAAATGAGCAAACGAATGCCCCCCCCCCCCCAGGCTGTTGGGAGCATCAGGTAAGCAGAGACACATGTTTCAAATGATAAACCAATGTGCCAGGGCCCAGGAGTCAGAACACACTTTCTGCTTGCAAAGGGCTTTCCAAGTGTTTGCTACATGGCTTGTAAAACAGCGGTTCTCAAACTTCCATCGGAGTAATAGTCACTTGGAGAGCAAATTACAGTGCAGGTCATCTGAACCCACTCATTGATTCATTCTTTTGTTCATTCTACAAAAATATGTTAGGCATCTTCTTTGAGGGCACAAAGATGAGTAAGACAGTCCCTGTCCTCAAGGGACTTACCTGATAAATGATGCCCAAAGCACAAGCCTAGAGAGGCTGCTCTGTCCATCTCTATCCACTGAGCAAGGGCTGGGGGAGCATCGAGGAAAGTGAGAGACTGGCCAGGGAAGGCTTTTCCATGAAGGAAGAGGGGAAAGGCTTCCGGCGAAAAGGTGTGAAGTCATCAAATATTTGCAGTATGACAGAAAACTTGGTGTGAGCGGCAGTGTAGAGAAGTGAGAGCTACTGTTTATTGAGCACTTAGTTCGAACTGGGAAATGCTCTGAACGAAGTACACACACCAGCTCTTTAACCTTGTGAAATGGGTCTATTGCTCTCACTCCCATCTTACAGTTGCACAGCCTGAGGCCCAGAGAGGTTACCTTAATGCTCCAGGCCATGCAGGTGGTGGTAGTAGTGGCAGAGCCAGGTGTTAAACCACACCCCAGCTGGCACTTAGCCCCTCTGAGCCTCAATTGCTCCATCTGTAAAATGGGACACCCAGGCTTCCCTTGCAGGTTTGTGGGAAGGATTGAGTAAGCTGTGCATGAATGCACATGGAAAATCTGTGAAAAGGTTACATGAGTCACAAAAAACTCGGTTACTTTGGGGAGTCGTCTAGGGGACCAAGGATCAGAGGAGAAGGAATATGGTCCAGTCACTGGATCACCTATGGGGCCTCCAGTACAGAAAGGTTAAATGACAAGGAACCTTAAGGGGAAGGAGTTGGGTGGGGGTTCTGTATGGAAGGGGAAGGAGAAGTTGAGGCTGGCATTCCTGAGGCTGGCATTCCTGAGGTAGGGATGGCATTTGTCTGTAGTGGACACACCCCTGTGCACCACCCCTCCTCTTTGAGGACACCCTGGCGACAGGCTTCCTCCTTAATACAGTATGTACATGTTATCTCTGCAGACTTCTTGCAGACTCGGTTTAAAGATCTCAGCTCAATACCATTAGTGTATATCTGCAGAGAGCCCTTTGTAAAATTGATTAGAAAGTGGGCTTTTTGCATGGGGAGCGGGGGTGGGGGTGGGACCTAATCGGATTTGAGCAGGAGATGGTATCTCATTCCCTGCATCTACCAACTGGCTTGGGGACCTCCCAGGGAGCCAGGGCCCCTAATTTGGTTTGTGAATACATTAGCCAAACAAGCAGAGGGGGATCCTTTGGGGAGTGAGTTTGGGGGGATGGGGCCGGGAGATGGTGGGGTGCTTCCTGCGTGGATCCTGGATGTAAGCCGTACCCTAGATCACCAAGGGTGTGCATTTCCGATGGTTTTACCCAGTCCACAAGAACGAAGCAGACTTTTAAGGGGACTTGTTATTATATGATCTGTCATTTACTGAGCACATATATGTATACTTTTTCATTTTTCAGTCTCAAAATAAGTCATATTCAAATGGATAATAGAAAGTCAAACAGTGCCAGAGTGTTATTCTTTCTCCCTAATCCTGATCCCTGAGACAGACTCCCGAGTAACCACCGTCACCAAGTTTTCTGTGCCTCTTGTATCTTTGCACAGATTTTTCATTCACATTATGCACGGCTTTCTTCATCCCTCCGAGAAACCCGCAAGAGAAGCCTGGGTGTCCCATTCTGCAGATGGAGAAATTGCGGTATATGGATTGGTTAATTGCCAATTGGTAGGTGGCAGGGCCAGGACCCAAACTGTCACTGGTCTGGCTTTAAATCTTGGGGTATTTCCATAGAATCATGTGCCCTACCCCAAAAGAGAGGGAACTGCTCAAAGCTGAACAAAAGGCAATTGGATGTTTACTTCTCCAGCTCTTTTCTTGGGTCCATTCATGCGCTATGATTCTGCCTACTTATACCCACGCATCCTCAAAACAGAATGGAAACTCCAGAGCATCTTTGTGTAGAGCGTCCTTCAGTTCAAAAGCCCTTTGCGAGAGAACCGAGTCCCTGACTGCTTCATCGGGGTCTCCCAGGTGGCCTCCGTCTGCCCTCTTCCCTGCCGGGCACCTGTGGGGGGTGGAGGGCGGGGAGGGTGCCTGAGGCTGTGCAGGCTGCAAAGTAAGGGTGGCCTCAGAATCTAGGGTCAATGCCAGCTTCATTACAGATAGTAATAGTGCCACCCTCGTAAGGTTCCTGGGAGTTCTGAATGCCATGATGTCATGGCACATGTAAGCTCTCAGTTAATATTAGCAATTATTGGTATTACTAGCTAGGTAAACTTGAATATATTACTTATCCACTCGGTGCAAGTTAGGTCAACCAGAATATAAGAATAATATCGCTCTTCTATATTTATACTACTTTTAATATCTAATATTATTTAAGATATAATTGTATTTACATAATAAAATAGTACTGTCTTATATAGAATTAGTGCAATACCAGGCATACAAAAGATGCTCCACGTAAGTGATTTCTCATTTTTGTTCCCTGCTCTTTACCAGCTTTAAACCAAGATCTTGGGTCTCTTTTATCCCGTTCTGAATTTAATTTCTGTAAAGAGAACCAATCTCAATTCCCACTCAACACATTTCTTGAGCACTTACTTGCTGTTTACTTGGCACTGTGCCAGGTGCTGGGGGCACAAAGACCAGTGTAGACCATGGGCCCTGCCATTTTAGAGCAGGGAGATCACTTGCAACCCAAGCTGGGGACTGGGGAGTGCTGGTGGGGTACAGAGATAGACTTAAGACTTCATGCTCTCCGATTCCTCAGTTTCCCCTTGTGCGTGGGACTGCCTCCCTTTTTTGTTGCTTGGTGTTTGGAAGGTGCGGAACAATCTGGCTGATGTGATTTAAGTCTCGTGGAGGCCAGAAGGGCTTCTCCCCATCACCAAGTACCCTGTTACCCCACTGTGACCACTGCTGGAAGCCTGGGGTTTGGCTCATTCTCAGGGCTGCAGGAGCACACAGGTTGTGGATCTGGGGACCTCCATCCCTCCTTTCAGCACTCCTACCCAGGACAGTAGGCTGTCCTTTCCCCCCTCCCCATAGAGCTACACCTTTTCAACAGCTCTTTACCCCAACCCCAAACCTCCCCACAAGGAAGGTTTCGTAGGGATCAGAATACCTTAGCCCCAGTGCTGTACGTAAAACCCAGAATTATGTAACAGCTGGATTACAGGGCGATTATTAGCTTTGCTTAAAGATTTTCCGTTTACGCAAGGATTAACCGCGGGGTTCCTTTAAATAGCTAGCTTTGCTAATGCATTTGTATTGCAAAGAAAGGGTGGATGGGAAAAGGGGGGGGACAGGACTGAGAAACAGGCTGCTGGAGTTCTAAGCCAGCTGTGTGACGGTCATTTTACCTCTTGAGGACTCAGTTTCCTTGTTGATGACAGTGAAAAGAGGATGTCCTGCCCTGCTCAGCCCAGCCCAGGTGTTACTGTGTTCCGCCCTGCAGATCTAAGGCGCGGGGCTCTAACTGCAGGGCCTTTGTGCGTCAGGTGGGGCGACCACCCAGCGTGGTGTGCAGTGTGCGGCAGCCAGCCCCACACAGGCTCCAGGATCGCCGGGGCCCGTCCGCAGGGCTTCCGGTTCCAAACCCCTAAATTTAGCACCCAAGGATTTTCCAGAGCTGGTCCTGGCTCACCTGTCCATCTGGATCTCCTGCCATGCCCTCACCTGCCGGCTTCCTGGCCCTGCCCCCGCCCCCTGCCATACACCCCAGTCCCAGAAGTTGCAAGGTACCTGCACTTCCCTGGATGTGCGTGCTCTTGGCCACCTCTGTGAATTGCGCATGCTGATCCTGGCTGCCTGGAAAACCATTCCTCACCTGTCCCCTTTTTTTTTCTAAATATATCTTTATTGATTTCAGAGAGAGGAAAGGAGAGGGAGAGAGAGAGAGAAACATCAATGATGAGAGTCATTGATCGGCTGCCTCCTGCACGCCCCTGACTGGGGGACCCAGCCCGCAACCCGGGCATGTGCCCTGACCGGGAATCGAACCCTGATCGCCTGGATCCTAGGTTGATGCTCAACCGCTGAGCCAAACCCGACCGGGCCCTGTTCCCTTTATTGGCTGGTTAACATCGTATTTGTCCTTCAAGACAGCCCAGATTCTGACTCCTCGAGGAAGTCCTCCCTGATCCCCTTCTCCTAAGGAGGGTTAGACACCCCTTCTCTCTGCTTCAGGAGTTCCCGTGAATATGCCTGTGTGACTCTATCATCACACTTTTGGCCACGTTGTGGTTATCACTTGTTTGCAGCTACCATGAGCTGCTGAGCTTAGGGGCAAGGTCCCTGTGGTGTAGAACTTAGCAAATGTGTGGTAAATAAAATTAAATAACTAAGTGAGTAGTAACTGCTTTTTATATGAGATAAATGTGCTTCCTCCCCTGGCACACAGAGCACCCCACCTCCCAGGAAGCAAATGGCGTGTCCTTAAGGCAAAACCCTGGTGCCAGACCACAGGAGTCCAAATAAATCTTGGCTGTATCCCAGCTATGGGGCCATGTCTTTACACCTCAGTTTTCCCATTTGTAAAATGGAATCATAATAGTTCTCTGATCTCTTAGGGCTGCTGTGTGTTAATACGTGTGTCAGTCTTAGAACAGTACCTGGACATAGTTTCGTGTTTGGTAGTGAGGCTTTTTTGAGGGCCCTGGGATTCTGCCCCCCCTGGGTCTTCCCAGGCTCCTAGCATCCCCTCTCAGATCCTCGGTGTCTCCAGGATGCTGAGCTGGCTGTTTCTCTCTCTTCCCTCACGCCAGTGAACTTCCTCACTTCCCTACCCACCCCAACCAGTCAGCACAGAAATAATCCAATTTTACTTGATTATTAGTCATTACTTTCTGCTGTTTTTGTTTATTACTTGTTTTTAAGCATTCTAGATTTAATTGAGTTGATTGATTAGCATAATCGCTGATTGGAAGATGTTCTGTAACCCTCTCCTTCCCCGGCCTGTACCTTCCCCCAGAGACTCCTGGGGCTGACTGCTGGGGTCTAGAGCTCCTGTCCCAGAGGTGGCAGTGGTGTGGCTGGCTGGGCTGGGAGCCAGGTGCCTGGCCCCTACTGGCTGAGTGACTTGGGGCCAATTCTTTATCCTATCTGAGCCTGAGGTCTTCATCTATAAAAAGGCGATTGAAGTAAATGAGCCTTCTGATCTCTTCCAGCCCTCAAATTCTATGAAAACTCTACATCTAAGCTCCCCTGCCCTCCCCTGGTTTGTGAATCATTCATTCATTCAGCATCACTGAGAGGCCGCTCTGTGCCCCGGACTTAGCCAGGTGTTGTAGGATCCAGGTGTGAGCAGGACAAGGACCCTGCCTTCTAGGAGCTGGCAGGGGGAGGCTGACAAGCAGCAAAGTCTAGTGTTTATAAGTTAAGCGTGCTCTAAATTCAGTGGGAGCCCCTAACCCTGGAAAGTTGTACAGGGAGTGACATTTGGGTTTAGTCAAAAACAAAAACAAAAACAAACAATACAAACAAAACTGAACAGCCCTGGCCGGTTTGCTCAGTGATTGGAGCATCGGCCCAAGGACTGAAGGGTCTCAGGTTCGATTTCCAGTCAAGGGCACATACCTGGGTTTGCAGGTTCAATGCCTGGCCCCTGTCAGGGTGCATGCGGGAGGCAACCAATCCATGTGTCTTTCTCACGTCAATGTTTCTCTCTCTCTCTCCCCCCCCACCGCCTCCTCTTTCCCTTCCACTCTCTCTAAAAATCAATAGAAAAAATATCCTTGGATATGGATTTAATTAAAAAAAAACAACAGACTGTGATGGCGGGAAGTGACCTTTACGGAGGCCACCCCTACATGCCAAGCCCTGCGCTAAGCACCTATTCTCATTTTTTCTCTCGTCCTCACAGCAGCCCTCTGAGTAAGGGAACGTGGTATCAGCTTTACAGACAGAACACTTGCAGCTCGGAGAGGCTATGTGGCTTGCCTGAGTGAGTGGGAGAGATAGGTGTTGAAATGAGGTCTGAACTATATCAAAGCATATCTTCTTTATACAATTTCATACCTCGTTACAATATTAAATAAATTGAGAAATTTTTGTAAAAGTTCAGCTACTTCCCCAAATATCACTTCTCTTTTCATTTTTGCCCATTGTCTTCCATACACCCTCTTTTTATATTGTGTATATATGTAGCCAGTGCAAGAGCCCTGGGGTAGTAATGCCCTTGGCACATTTGGGCAGAGCAAGGAGGCAGGCGTGCCTGGAACATGGGGAGAAGGGCGGAAGGTGAAGTTGGGACTGGTTGCAAAGGCCTTTGCAGATCACAGAAGGGACTGTCTTTTACTTCAACATGTTTTTCCATTTTCTTCCAATTCCCAATGTTTCAACAATGCCACACTTTAACCCAGTGGATATGGCATTATCATCCAACACTAAGGTTGTTTTTAGCAGGATTTGTGCACTTGTGGATGTGTGGACACATGTGTGTTTGGAGTGAACACTGTAGGTCACATTTTAAGCAGGTGGCTTTTTGCTTCTGATGAGCTACTTTAGGCTAAATCCATAGGGGTGAGGTACCTGATTCCAAGAGTTTGGTCATCTGTGTGGCTCTAGCTTAGTCAAGCCAAATGGTGGCTGCTGGTGGAGAGAGGAGGCCTCCCTGGCAGTGCCCCTGTGTGTGCAGAGGAGCAGAGCTAAGGCCGAGCCAGGCTTGCCGAGGCCTCTGGCCTGGAGGAGCTGGCGGTCAGAAAGCAGAGGCCTCCTGAGGACAGGTCGGCGCGTGAGTCATGTGGCACTTTACCTTCTCTTCAAGAAGCAAAGTTGGAGCTTTAAAAATTTTTTCAGTTTCAAAAAAACTGTTTTCATTAGCATAGTTTTGCATTTACAGAAAAATTGCAAAGATCATGCAGAGAGTTCCGTGTACCGTTCTCCGGTTTGCCCGCTCGCTACCTTCCTACATTACTACGGGACACTGGTCACAGCGAAGGCACTGACGTTGGTATATTACTGTTAACTAAACCCCGTACTTCATTCATTTTCCCACTGATCTTTTTCTCTTCCAGGATCCACAATCCCACATAGCATTTAGTTGTCATGTCTCTTTAATCTCGTTTGGTCTGTGACAGTTTTTCAGACGTTCCTTAGTTCAATTTCATTTGAAATTGTGATCTTGAGAGGCTGTGAAATGTTGAAATCAAGCTCAGAACTCAGGAGTTAGAGGAGCCTGGGCAGAAATCCTGGTTCTGTCCCCAACCCATGAAGGGACATTTGACGAGGACACCTTCCATCCTCAGTTCCTCCACCCCGACAGGGGGGTGAGACTGTTTACCTTGGCTAACTGGACAGACGTGTGAGCACTCATCAACTCGGCGTTCACTTTTGGTTTCATTTGTGAGTGGACATCTAGCTGGTGGGACCGATTGCCCTGTAGACCTGTTCACTCCCTCTCCAGGAGCCAGGGTTGTGAAATGCCACAGTGAGGATGGGGAGAGTGTGACCACATTGCAGGAGGCTGACACTTTGCAAAGCTTCTGAAAAATAATATCCTAATTTGATCCTCGCAGTAACTCCACAAGGTAGCAAGATGGGCTATCAGATGAAGAAACTGAGGCCCAGAAAATGTTAAGAACCTGGACTGGTAGAGCCCAGATTTGGGTGGCTACTCCTCCCAAAGTAGCCCAGCCTGAGCAGGCCGGTGGATGGGGCAGGCAGCTCTGGGTGGATGTGGGTGGAGAAACCCTGCTCCCCTGATCCTGGGCTGGGGAGCGGGATCTGCCGTGTGGTGCAGGAGGACTGGGCAGACACATCAGGGTGGGAGACGAGGGGGTTATGGATTCCCAGTCTGTACACGTCATATTGATCTCAGGTCATTGTATTACAGGGAGTGTTTCATTTCATAATGTGTGGGGTTTTTTTCTTTAGATGATTTCATTTTTAACCCTTGAGCTACCTGTGAAACTAGCATGAGCTAAAAGCTCAAGACTAGTGCCCAACTTCCCAGGTTAACCTCAGGAGCAGCAGTCCCAGTTCCTTTGCAGAGGGCCCAATGTGTTACCTCCTGTGTCATGTGTCTTCAGGCCTCTCTGGCACATGGCTAAGGGCTGTCTCCATTTTCCAGAGAGGGAAGTAGAATGGCTGAGACCAGATAGGGCAAGTGACTGTCTCAAAGACACACAGTCTCAGAGCTGGGGCAGAAGCCACATTGGTTAGTCACTGGGCTCTTTGCACCAGGCATAATGAGAACTCAGAAGACCCTGTGCTGGTTATTTTTAAAAAAATCTGAAATGTAAACTATAAAATTGCAATTCCACCCTTGAAATAGGAGCTTGGAGGGTGTGGGGTGGGGGGAAGGAAGGGGAGAGAGAGAGAGAGAGAAACACATTAGGTGAGTACATTATGCTGATAAAGGAAAAGGCAAATGGTCAGAACTTACCCTTAATTCCACCCAAGAGTTTGGAGGGGTGGCCAGTCCTTTTCAAAAGGGGCCCTGGGACCTGTGGCTGTCATTCCCTTGGTAATGAGAGTTCCCATTCCATCCACTTTGAACTTTCTCCATTCAGGGCTCACAGCCCCCCCCCTCCCGCCCCCCATAGCTCTGCACACAAATGACATAGCCCTGGCAATTCTGGTTCTAAATGACATCTCTGCTGCCTGTCCCCTGTCATCGAGGTGTGCCCAGGTTTTCGGATCTCCGGACAGCCTCGTGTGTCACAGAGCAAGCTGTGTTTACGTGCCTCTTCTTCCTTTTGGCCCTGGTGGCTGGCCTTGGGTCACAGGTCCCCAGACCCAGGTGGCCCAGAGAACAGTTTCTATCCAGGCCTGCTGTCTTAGTCCATTTGAACTACCGTAACAAAATACTATAGGCTGGGTGGCTTATAAACAACAGAAATTTATTTCTCACAGTTCTGGAGTCTGGGAAGTCCAAGGTCATGGCTCCAGCAGATTCAGAGTCTGATGAGGGCCGGATTCCTGGTTCACAGGCAGCTGTCTTCTCACTGTCCTCCCATGGTGTGAAGGCTGAGGGAGCTCGCTGGAGCCTCTTCTATACGGGCACTGATCCCGTTCTCGAGGGCTTCCCCCTCATGACCTAATCACGTCTGGAAGACCTCACCCCCTAATACCATCACGCTGGGGGTAGGTTTCAACATAAGCATTTTGGTTGGACACACATTTGTCTATGGCACCTGCCATCCTCTTTCTGGCCGTTGGCAGCCTCTGCTCCTCCTTCGAGCCTGGACCCACCAGGAGGAGGGCAGAGGCCATTTCTCTTCTGCCACCTTTAAAGGCCAGTCTGGCCAGGAAAAAGGAAGAAGTAGCTTTTTGGAGTCACCACACTTCTCCAGAATCAATTCTTGATCTTAGCATGTGGGAGGGAACCCAGAGTGGCCGAACCCCCAAACCTGGGGGTCAGAATGGATTAGAGTTCAAAGCTTTACCCTTCAACATACCTGAGGCGCTGTGTGACCCATGATATTCAACATCCTTGTGCCTCAATGGATTTTCCCATCTGTAACGTAGGACTAAAAATTCAGAGTTATCGTGAGGATTCAAAAAGCTTATATGGCCCTGGCTGGTTTGGCTCAGTGGTTAGAGTGTTGGCTAGTGGGCCAAAGGGTCCTGGGTTCGATTCCCGGTCTGGGCTCGTGTGGGAGGCAACTAGTCAATGTGTCTCTGTCACATCGATGTTTCTCTCTCTCTTCCCCTCTCCTCCCTCCCTCCCACTCTCTAAAGAAATCAATGGAAAAATATCCTCGGGTGAGGATTTGCAGAAAAAAACACATATGTGTAAAGCACTTTGCACATAGTTAAGTGCTTAACAAGGGGAATTTCATACGATTATTCCATTAACTAACTCAGTAGCGTGAATGTGTTTTTCTCCCCAAAGGGCATCTATGTCTGTTTTCTCATTGTGTCCTGACAACAACCCAGCGAAGTAGGGTAGTTGTTCTTGGATCCAGTTCACCAATGCAGCCGCTGAGATTCAGGGAAGTGTAGTGATACCCACAGGGCCACTCAACAAAACAGTGGGCTGACTGAGGCCTGACTGAGGTCCCAAGGGCCTCTGGCTGGGTTAAGTGTGTCCCATCTGGCATACCTGCCACAAGGGCCTCACAGCAGCCCCGGCCCCTCCAGTCCTCCACTTACCCTCCCTCACCTCCTCAGGAGCAGCTGTCTTCCCGACCCCTGCTCTCACTTCCCAGGGAAGGAGGACCCTAATCATATTTGGTGCAGGTAGGGGGTGGCTCTACCTCTCCAGTCAGGGGCAGGGCTGGTGTTATTGCCAGCAGCATCTTGGTGGGATGAAGGTTGCATTAGTGAGCAGTAATTGAAATGCAAAATAACATTTTGATTGAGCCAGCAGGCTGTTTATTTATCAGGTCAATAGTCAAAATGCTCCATCTGGAGAAGTCAGCGTGATAAGTGACAGCTCTTCCAAGGGCAAGGGTGAATCAGTGTCCCACCCCCAACAGTCCCAGGACAGCCCCCACCTCTGCTTCCCCTTTTCCACATTTTCTTCTTAGAGCCAGTTTATGAGGGGGGCGACTGAGACCCAAATTGTCAGACCTTCCTTGCTGTGGCTGGAAGGACCCACACCCAAGAGAGCTGAGGATGAATACTTAACAGCTCATGTTTATTGAGCACTTGTAATGTGCAAGCGCTGCTGTGGGTGCTACACATTTACTGTGTCATTTAATCCTCAGAAAAACTCTATGAGGTTTGGTAAATTCATATTACAGAGTTTGCAGATGAAGACACAGGCATGGAGAGGTTAAGCAACTGGTTGTACAACCTGTAAGTAACAAGGATAAGATTTGAACCCAAGTGGTCTGGGCCCAGAACCCTTGTGCCTGGTCCCTCTTCTGTCCCCATTCTAGAGGGCAGGGGGCAGCAGTGCACGCTTTTTACTTATAGAGTCGGGGTTCTGGATCTGTTTTTCCAACCCCACTTTCCACAGGTTTTCATAAATCACATTGATTCTTGTATTAAAGTATCTATTTTAACATTTCGAAATCAGATGTTTGGTAAGTGGGTCTCAGACTCTAGCCTCTATAAATTGCTTCTAAACACACTGCATGGTTTGGGGTGCATGGTTTGGGGTGCTTTAAAAACAACAACACAGAAATAAAAATCCATACATCTTTTGTAAAGTCTTTAAACCAAGATTAGCAGTATTCAGGGGGAACTGGTGGTGAAGTTGATCCTTTAGGGCCTTCAGTGGGGACATGGGACTTGGGCCTCTGGGCTCTGCTCCTTCAGCTCTGGCTGGCCCCCTTGCTCTGACGCTGGTCCTGTCCTTGGCTCAGGCCTGTAACTGTCACATCCTGGGAGGCTGTTGGCCTTGGGGACTCATATCCCATCCAGCTCCCTGGCCTCCTCATTCATTTGTTCAAACATTTATTTAGCACCTATTATGTGCCTGAAATTGTTCCAGACCATGGAGAACAGCGGAAAAGAAAGCAGACACAGCCTTGCCCTCATCTCATGTACAGAGGCCTCGAGGTGGGAGCATATAGTCAAGAAACAGCCCCGAGGCCTGTGTGGCTGGCACAGAGCAACCACCCGGGAGAGGGGCAGAGGACTGCATCACAGAGGTGGTGGGGCCTGGCCCCAAGAGCCTCCCCAGCTGTGGTAAGGACTCCAGCTTTCTGGAAGTGTGATGGGAAGCCCCAGGCTGTTTTGAGCAGAGGAGTGTTGTGACTTAGTCCCCTTTGCTTTGTAACTCACTCCAGCACTTTCTGGTTTTGTGACCCCTGCCAAGATATTTAGCCCCTCTGGGCCTCAATTTCCTAATCTGCAAAATGGGGAAAATGCTGAAGTGCCTGCTTTAACAGATGGTTGCGAGGAATCAATGACTGAATGCATATAGTTCCGTGGCCAGCATAGAGTAAGGCCTTTATCGTCACATTGTCATCGCCATTATAGAGGTCAGAAGCAGGTTCCCAGGTAGCTGCAGTGCCAGGCTCCCACCTGTCCACCGAGTTAAGATGTGTTTTCGTCATTTGCCCTGTTGCCCATTCGCACAAAGACCGAGAAATTGAGTCAGGAAGAGACTCAAGCTCCCTATGTCATCTCTGCTGTGCATAATGCCACACAGAAAGGTCCACTGCCACGACCAGGTGGTGGATGGAGGGCTGTCCCCCTCATTGGGTCTGCACACTGCCCTGTGGGAACACGCGTGGGGATGCGGCAGGAAGGCCCGTCAACAGCACACCCGAAAGAGACCCAGGTATGTGATCACACAAGGAGCAGAGTGGAACTTGGCAGTGTGAGCCAAGCGCCTTAAATGCTGATTTCTTCTTGGGTTGTATCAACAGAAGTATAGTGTCTAGGATGAGGGAGAGGTCAGTACTGTCCTGCTCTGTGCTGGTCAGAACTCATCTGAAGGGCTGCGCTCAGTTCTTAATGCTCTTTTTTTCAGAGGAATAGACAGATCAGATGGATTCTTCTCACAGGAGGGCAAATGTTGATCCTGGTGAGGAGAGGGCTTACTAGAGAGCAGGAAGCCACCTTCAGCAATTTAGAGGGCTCAGAATTGTTCTGTAGGTCTTGAGGGGGAGAGTTGTATAAATTATACTGGGAGCTCCAGAGGGAAGAAATATTTTGGGTCTTGACAAGAGCCTTTTTATTTTTTTAAACAATGTGAGTGTATAAAGATGGAAGCAGCCCAGCCGGGTGTGGTTCAGCAGTTGAGCGTCGACCTGGGATCCAGGCGATCGGAGTTCGATTCCCAGTCAGGGCACATGCCCAGGTGGTGGGCTCGATCCCCAGTCGGGGGTGTGCAGGAGGCAGCCGATCAATGACTCTCTCATCATTGATGTTTCTCTCTCTCTTTCTCCCTCTCCTTTCCTCTCTCTGAGATCAATAAAGATATATTAAAAAAAAAAGAAAGAAAAAAAGATGGAAGCAGCTGCCTCCTGAACTAGTGATCTCCCTATCTCTGGGGTCTTCACCAAAGGCAGGCGGCTGCTTGGCAACAGGGACAGACCAGAGGTCCTTTGAGGTCCCAGCCTGGTCTGAGTGCCTCTGGCTGGAAGAAGGTCCTGCCTGCCTCTCCCTGTCTCTGCCGTTCCTCCCACACAGTGCTTTCTGTGCATGCCTCCTGCGCTCTCTTAATTCAAGCCTCTGCTTAAATGCCTCCCCCCCCCCCCCCCCCAGAGAAGTCTCCTCTCGCCACCGCATTTGGACGTTCCTCATAGCACTCCTCACTAACTGAATCAACACTATGTGGCTGTTTATTTATGGCCTTAGGATGGGTACCACTTGCTGTTATTATATACAACTCCAGTGTTTCAGTGACTTACCACAGCAGAAATTCACATCTTGCCCATTTAACATTCAGCTGAGGGTGTTCAGGGTCTGGGCTCCTTCCAATTTGTGGCTCTGCCATCCCCCAGGGCCTTGGAGCCCCCTCCTGGAATCCTCGGCCTGAGTCCATTGGAGCCTCTGCCCAGATCCGGTGTGGCCTGCAGAATGGAGAAAGACCAAGAGGGAGATGGGGAGTAGAAGCAGGAGTGCCACGGGAGATTTTAGGGGCCAGCCAGGGGGCGTGGCTTATAGCACTTTGCCCACGTTCCGTTGGCCAGGTCCAGTCGGTGGCCAAGCTAATGGAAAGGGAAACTGGGAAATGTAGTATTTCTGATGTCTAGGAAGAAAATGAAACTGCTTTTGGTGAACTCATAACAGCCTCATCTATACTTCTCATATTTCATTGAGTCTGTGACATCTATTGTTAAAGACACCGTTATTTTCGGAACCACTAATTAAACCATGGCATGCTTTCTTTTTAATCCTCACCTGAGGACATCTTTTCTATTGCTTTTCAGAGAAAGTGGAAGGGAGAGAGAGAAAAAAAAACCATCAATGGGAGAGAGACACAGCCATTGCTCCGAGCGGGGCTGGGGATTGAGCCTGCAACCGAAGTACGTCCTCTTGACTGGAATTGAACCCAGGACCCTTCAGTCTGTGGGCCAGTGCTCTAACCACTGAGCAAAACTGGCTAGAGCGACTATGGCATGCCTTTGATTCAAGATGCATTCTGATTGCCAAGATGTTAAAAGGGGAAAAAATAGTGTAGCTGAGAGTCCATGAAGTATGGAATTGTCACTCCTTGAGGGCAGGAACCTGTCCATAGGGCTGGAATAGTGTCTGCCACTCTGCAGATATTCAAGAATTGACAATGAATGAGGGAGGGAGGGAGGGAGGGAGGGAGGGAGGGAGGGAGGGAGGGAGGGAGGGAGGGAGGGAGGGAGGGGATGAATGAATGAGTGTTGTGTGAGTTGCTCTCTTGGTTACATGTCAGAACTCCTTTGTGTGAGTTATGGAGTCAGGGAATCAGGCTGTTCTCATTCACTGAGCAGAGGTGCTGTTGGGCTTGTGAACACCGGCCTGCAGTGACTAAGGCTTGCTCCCAGGATCTGCCCCTGGCCAGGGCCCTTTTTCCTGCTGCCAGCTTCCATTTTCTTCTCCCTCGCTGCACATTGGTGTGAAGTGTGACCTTGCTCATGCTTGAGCTGTCCATCTTACTGCTCTGTCCCTAGGTAGGCAGACGTGACACCATAGATCTCATGGGAGAGAGTCATTGGCCCAGCGTGGGTCTGGTGCACACCCCTGGGTCTATCCACTGGGCCAGCAGTACGGAGATCTGTAAGAATAAGAATGTGGCAGTTCCTGCAGGAGCTCTTGTGTGTGTGTGTGTGTGTGTGTGTGTGTGTGTGAGTGTGTGAGAGAGAGAGACAGAGAGAGAGACAGAGAGAGAGACAGAGAGAGAGAGACAGACAGAGAATGCTAGAGTAGGATGTCACCTCCCAGGAGAGAGGCTAGTTAGTTCTAATAGCTGGTTCTAGTAGTGCCTGAATGAGGACCCCCTTTGCCTGAAAAGAGGCTTTCTTGGTGGAAGTCCCAGCATGTAGAGAGGCATGCAAATGCACGATTAAATGTGTGGAAGTAAGACAGTCTTACTTGCTATGGGACTGAATATTTTAGAGACTGTGAATGGAAGCCATCTCATTACCAAAAGGCAGTACTAGGAACTGCTAACTGCTAACATTTATTTATTGAGCACCTACTGTATGCCAGGCACTATTCCCAGCTCTTTTCTGTATTAACTCACTAATCCTCAAGACCCCCCTGTGAGATGAATATGGTAATGATCAGCCCCATTTTACAGATGAGGAAACTCAGGCACAGAAAGTTTAAATAACTTGTAAGGGACAGAACTGGAATTCAAACTCAGGCAGTCCAGCTGCCACCACGGATCTCTGAGGCCCAGCTCCACCGCTATTGTGAGGATTACAAGGCACGTGGAAACTGCCGAATCCGATCAACAACAGTAGGTGGGATGTTTATGCCATATCGGTACTTGGTATAGGGTGAGCATAAAAACAGACACAAGAAGAGTTAAGATAAATTCACAGATGTCAGCCCTCCAATAGCTAGCAAAAGGAAGACTGCCTGAGGTGTGTTGGGGCATATTCTGAATGAGTGACACTGTCCATACCCTTTATGGTGGTCAGAGCCCAGAGCTGGCCGAGTGGGCTAAAGTGGGAGCCACCAGGTACTTTTGGGTCCTGCATACAGGCACTCAGCTGTGAGGTCCAGGGTGGAGTTGGTCTCCCCGGGATGGCGGGGAGTTGTTCCAATTTGCATGGAGCCCCAGTCTGAGCCAGCTGCGCTGTCAACTGTGGGCCCTCCCCGCTGTCCCGAGGCAGCCACTCCGAGTCCAGTCGTCTCGGCCTCCTTTGGCAGAGCCTCTCTCTTCTCATTATGATGGATGCAGCCTGGAAAATCGTGGATAAAAAGCCCCGATTGAAAGGCACTAATTACCCATCATTATTTTCCATGCCGTAATTTGTGTGGAACGAGATTTCAATCAGTTGTCCTGGATCAGCCTGGTTTTGACTAATCCTTCTAACGACAAGATGCTTAATTACAGATTTTTGCCTGAGCTCCAGCGCACGGGGGGAGGCAGGTTCTCACTGAAGCCGGTTTGCTATTGGGTCATCTTGTCGCGCTGGGTCCCAGGGGGCCTCCCAAGGGGAAAAGCGAGAGAGAGTATTAGTTAGGAAAGTATCGCTGAGGAGACCAGGTATTAGGGAATCAGCGCAGGAACGGTGTGATGTGGCGATGGAGGCTGCTGGGTGGCCACCGGAGTCAGCTCACTCTCCCGGGCAGGTCACCAGCTCACTGTGTCTCTAAACCCCCAACCAGCCCCCGACCAGCCTCCCTTTCTAGTTAGTAACTTTGAGCAAGTCACAACTTCTCGGGACTTTAGCTCCTCATCTGAAAGTCACCAGGGTAGGCAGGAGAATCTCTGAGAACTTAGGGTTTACGACTCCAGCCGTGTTGCTGTGTCTGTCCAGAAAAATAGATCTACTATTGAAAGGTACACATATGCAAGATTTCATCACACAGTAGTGATAAAACTCCATTTATCAAAATAGGTGATTCAGACTATTCAGGGGGAAGGTCAATTTGAATTAAAGAAATACCTGGGTTTAAGGAAAAAAAAATAAAAAATATATATATATATAATTAATGGATCTCAGATGCACAGAATTTGATTAATTATAATCCTTAGTTCATAATACTCCTCATTGGCCTTCTTACTACTCTTCCTCCCTCCCTCCCATATAAGAGCCCCTGTATTCACATCCAAACAGAAACACTGGGACCTGACAATTGCTCACAGTTAGCCACGTGGTCCTCCCCATCCTGTCCCACTATTCAAGGCTCATTCTGCATTCTTTAGTAATATTTTGAAAGGAAGTTTAGCTGTGTCACCTTCAGGTGCCTGAGAGGCCAATTCCTAACCAAGCCCGGCTGGAGGGTCTGAGGGTCTGCTTCAGAGAACAGCTCTGGTAGCCCCTGCTTAGCAGGTTAATTACAGAAACGCACGTTAAGAGTCTCTCAAGTGTTCAGAAACCAGTTTCCTTCTGTAGAATGGATTCCCCTTTCAGGCCTATTTGTCCTCTTAATTTGCCTAACCAGCCACTTTCCCTCCTGGTAAATGGCAAGTCCTTGTGGAAAAATCTGTTCTAGACTTGGGGACTTGGTTGAGGGAAGAGCTTTGCTGGGTTTAACCACGGGCCTTCAGCTGCCAGATTTTCTGGAAGGGATTTCCTGGGAGAATCACAACAGCAGCCAATGTCCTCTGGGTGCTTTCTGGGCACCAGCATGCTCTGTATGTTTTGCCTGCATTAGCTCATGTTCACCCAGACCAACCCTATAAAGGAGATGTTGTGATTGAGCCCATTTTACAGTTGGGGACCCTGAGTCCCAGAGAGGGTGACCTGTTTACTCAAAATGAACAGCTACTATGTGATAGAACTGGCTCGTTTGATGCCAGAGTGTAGGCTCATAACCAGTAAGTAACTCAGCTGCTTGTTTCTGCTCTTAAAGGGGCTGCCCCAGCAAAAAAAAAAAAAAAAAAAAAAGAGGGCTCTGCAGGCAGCCCCTCTGCACGTGACCCAGATTTCCGTACGTGGTGGGGTGCACACTACCCTGTAGAGGAGAGCAGGCCAGGCACCGGCTGATCGGGCCAGTCCATACCTCGTTTCCGCAGGTGTTTCTGTTCCTCCGGAAGCTTCTCTTCTGCCTGTCCACCAGCAGGCCACCTCGAGGGGCATAGATCCCCGGGATGACAGCTTAAAAATGTATGATTGTTTTGTGGTGATAATCTGGGATTCTCTTCCTCTCGAGCAGGGGTGGGGAACATCCGGCCCGCAGGCCGTATATGGCCCTTGAAATCATTTGTTTCTGGCCCTGCCAAGGCAACCGCAGGCGGGACTCGAAATTCAACGTATCTTAGAAGCTTTTTTCATAGCTAATTTTTAAGTTGATAATTTTTTATGGCTGGTGAATGATGTTCTAAATATCCAAATGGCTCTTGGCAGAGAAAAGGTTCCCCAGCCCTTGCTCTAGAGGACCATGGAAGAATACCTCAGTAGTTTGAGCTTCACTCAGAACTTCTGAGATTCTGTTGGTCTCTGCATGAGGAAAACCTTCAACCCACTTTGTTGTCCAGCAGAGGCAGATGCCCCCTGGTCAGCTCAGGCGCCCCTGGGGTTCAGGCCGATCTGGGGTACAGGGCCCCACACTGGACACTAGGAAGGGGCAGGGGCAGGGCTGGTGGGGCGGGAGAAAGGCCCTGGCTCATCAGATGGCAGTGAAATTGAGACCAGGGCAGCTCTGGCTACGCTCTGGTTCCGAGATGCCTTGAGGGGCTTTGACCATGGACTGCTGCTCTCTCGAAGGCTGCTTCGAGGCGGCATCTGTCCCCTCCTCATGGAGTCAATAGTCATCGACCCAGTTGGGAACTGGGTCTCGGCCAACCAGATGATGGACTCAATGTGACTCTCCTCCCAGAGCAAGTGGCAGCGACCTCCCCTCGTCCTGAGGCTGCACTCTTCCTGCGCACCCTCTCCGTCACCCACCTTGCAGCCACCCTCCTGGACCTGCCATCGGGCTCCACTTCTGAAATCTTCTCTGGCCCAGTCCCCCTCCCTTCCCGTTTTCTCCCTCCTTTTTCTGCTGTACCTCTGCCTCCTGGAAACTGCCACACTGTGGACCTCTCTGTTTCTCCCAGTTCCACCCTTTCTGACATCACTCCCCTGTACCCTGAAACTGCACTATTCATTTGCCCAGCCCTCAGTTCCTGTACCCCTGTCTCCCTCTTCCCTCCTACATCTAAGTCAGTGGTTCTCAACTGGGGGCAATTTTGCACCCTGCCCCCGGAACATTTGCAATGTCTGGAGAAGGTTTTGGTGGTTATATCTGAATGAATGAGGCAAGACCAGTGGGGTGCAGCAGGGGAGCCCCAGTCAGTGTTGTATCCACCTTGCCCTTCCTGGAGCTCTGCACACTTGTGTTTGTTTAGTGTCTGTCCTTCTGTGAGAGCTTCTGAGGTCGTGGGCTGTGCCTGTCATGTTCCCATTTTCTGGCCAGCACTTAGCACATAGTAGGTGCTGGGAATACAGGTTGACTGTTCCTGGAAAAGACATTCTAGTGGGGCCAAAATAATGACCACAGATATGAGAAAGTTGCAAGAATGAAATCATTAGAATTCCCCCCAACAGCTGGGACTCAAGCATCAAATTGGCACAGCTTTCCCTGCCAACTCTGGCTGGTCAAGTCTGCTTCCTTCTCAGCCCCAGGGTCTCTGACCTGGGCCTGGGGGTGGGGTCTGGACAGGGCTTCCCAGCCCACTGGAGGAGGCTTCCTTCCCTCTGAACCAAGAAGGAGAGAGGGCCAGGAGGGGAAACCAAGGCTTCAGGGACTGCTCACCCTGGGTGTCCTTCAGGATTGTCTGAGCCATGAGGTTGGAGGAAGAGAGTGGGGGGACAATTATGGCCTGCTGTCCACCAGGCGTAGCTGCAGGGCTGTCCATTCTCTTCCCTCAGGCACATGCTTGTACATCCAAGGGACAAATCTGAAGCAGGTGGCACATAACTCATGCTCACTAAATAGTAGTTGCTATAATTACTGTTTATGTCAAGTGTATCTCCTGGAGCTCTGGAGCTCTGGGGGAGGGAGGGAGAATGGAGGGCTGGGGTTTGGGAGCTCTGTCAGCGAGCAGAGTTCGTCACAGTGGGCCTGGGGTGTTCCTGTGAACTGCAGAGCCTACAGCAGCAGGCAGGAGGGGGTTGCAAATGAAAGAGCACCTGGCCAGCTCTCCCTGCCTGCCCCGCTCTCCTCTCCTCGCCTGCCCCGTGCAAGGGCAACGTGGGGAAGGACCCAGAGGTGCACTTGTGTTTGCTTAGGCAGGTTTTCTGTCTGGGTTATACACTCTGTCAGGCTAATGGCGTTTCCTGAGGACAAACAGGACCCACTGGTGGATGGAGGGGAAGTCGGTAGCTCTGGGGAGCCCAGGGAGATGACGGGATGCCAGTCAGTAACGCCAAAGGACCCACAGGAGACCCTCAAGTGGGGCACCCTCTGTCAATGTAAGGGAAACCTGGGGCTTGTAGGAGAGGTGTCTCTAAGGACTTGAGGACTCAGAATGCTCAGTTTGGAATACAAGAATCGTGGGAGCCTCTGTCTTCAAACATCTACATTCCAGTAAATAATAAACTTCTTAAGAGTAGGAGCCTTGTATGTACCTTTTATCTTTGTATCTGCAGCACCCAGTTTCTGATTAGAGCTGTCTCTGGGCAATGGATTCCCTATCTCTGGACTCTTCAAGTGTAGATGAATGGGACAGCCCCTTGGGAGGTGCGTTAACTATGAACTCATTAGTGGGACCAGGGACAATGAAGGCCCCTCCCCATCATAAGATTGCATTTGGTGATGTGGGTGTATGACCAAGGTTGTGCTGTGGGGTTGAGTTTTGTGGGGTGAGAAGGCAGCCCTTTCCCCAGTAAGCTGCTCAGAACACAGGGGCTCCCTCTGAGCAAGACTGGAGGGAGGACTGTGGCTGCTCCTGCAATAGGCCCCCCAGCACCGAGACCTTCCCTCCCAACCTGGAGCCATCCTGCCACTCGTGGGCTTTGCTGCTGACCTCTCCAGCCCTTTTCGATCTCTAGGACCTTTCCCTCTTTCCTTCCACCTGCTCCTCAGGCATACTCCTTGGCCTCCCCTTTACCTCCACATGGCCAGGCCAGGGCAGGGACAGACCGACCCTGACCAGCCTTCTGATTCCAGATCCTGGCTAGCCCCAGAGGGTCGGAGCATGGGTTACAGCTGGGCTTCCCTGAACGCACGCCTTCGTCTCCCTGCCGTGAGCCCTTCTGGCCCATTTGGAGGGAGGCTTTTCCTCGCATCCTGAGAGCTGGGGTTGTGGGAGGGTCACACCCCACGCCAGGCAGCTCACCCACCCTGCAGGGTTCTTAGAGGAGGGGCTTTCCTTACAGGAAACAGGACCATGCTTCCTAGCTCCTGTCAAGTTGATAATACTCCCGTGACTCTATCTGTGAGGCAGAGGCACTTAAAGATTGAAATTTAAGGTTAAGAAAAACAGCTGAGGATGCACGGAGTTGGGGCTGGAGGTTCCCTCCTGCTGCCGGATAGTCTCCAGGAGGAAGGGCTGGGCTGAAGGCTGCCTGCTCGGATGCCAGGAAGCGAAATGGGAGAGGGGACCTGGAGCCACCCTCCAGATGTGCCCTGGGCCAGTGGCAAAGCCCAGAGGGCAGCCAGTTTAGGTGGGACCTTTGCCGCAAGCCCTGCCTCTTGCCCTGGCCGGGGGCCTTGGTATCTCTGGTTCCAGTCCCAGTGATGGTGGTGGTGGGTGAGCTTGGACTTACTTGAAGCCCCAGTGGGACCAGGTGAAATGGGTTAGCAGGTCGTTGTCCTGAGGGTGTCTGGTCCAGGGCCTGGCACGCCTGAACTTTCAAGTGTAGCCACCATGTTTCATTCTTGTGTGGGAATTTCGGCCAAATATTTTGGCCAAATTGTTACCGCTTTTTGTCACCCTCGAGCCAGCACTTTGCAAAGGGCCGGGTGCCTAATCTAAAGCTTATTGATCAAACACAGTTTTTCTTTGAGGACGCCGAAGGTCCTGGGGGAAGGGGAGGTGTAATGCTAGAAACTTGCTCTAGGCTGTGCGGTTTCAGGACCAATTGACCTTCTGGGTGAATTTTATCAATTTTATCTCCCTGAAACCTTAGCATAGAGCCCCTCCCAGCCGCCCCACCCACTGGTGTCCCGAGCCCAGAGCTCATTCCTGGGGACCGCGTCACACCTCGGCCTCTTCAGATCTGACTCGGGGCTCTCGGTATCCACAGGCTGCTGAACAGAATGTCCGCAGACGACCGGCACCTGAGCTCCAGCTGCGGCTCCTTCATCAAGACCGAGCCGTCCAGCCCGTCCTCGGGCATCGACGCCCTCAGCCACCACAGCCCCAGCGGCTCGTCGGACGCCAGCGGCGGCTTTGGCCTGGCCCTGGGCCCCCACGCCAACGGCCTGGACTCGCCGCCCATGTTCGCAGGCGCCGGGCTGGGGGGCACCCCGTGTCGCAAGAGCTACGAGGACTGTGGCAGCGGCATGATGGAGGACTCGGCCATCAAGTGCGAGTACATGCTGAACGCCATCCCCAAACGCCTGTGCCTCGTGTGCGGGGACATTGCCTCCGGCTACCACTATGGCGTGGCCTCCTGTGAGGCCTGCAAGGCCTTCTTCAAGAGGACCATCCAAGGTGCGTGGCGGCCGGCGGGGCTGGGAGGGGGCGGGAGGGGGCGCCTGGCTGCGGCCCCGCGGGAAACCCAGTGATCCCCGCGAGCTGCCAGGTCAGGTCTGGCGCGGGGAGTAGAGGTTCGTGGGCCCCCTTTTCTGTCTCACTGTTTTCTCCGGCTGTGAGCCTGGGTAGGTCTCTCACTCCCGGACTGTTGCTGAAATGGTATGCACCCCCATGTGGTGCCCAGAACCCCCCAAAGTCCCACACAGTGCCTCACCAGGGGTGTGCTCTCACTGGGATGGGGAACAGTCAAATGTGTGCCCCCTCAAAGAGCTGATTTTGGGGGGGAAATAGCATTTTGTGCCCTGCAATTCCAAACCCCCTGAAATATAAAGGGTCTCTCCTCTTTTTTTTTTAATTACACAAGTGAAAGGTGACTGTTTTCTTCACTATGAAAGGCTCAGGCTGACTGAGCAAGGAAACGTTCCCCCTGCCTGGAGCCCAGGCTGGCCCCTTTTCTCAGGCTGTTTCAATGCATCTGTGTATCAGCTGAGTCAGGTCCCAGTGGCTGTGGGGGTGGCCTCCTCTTTCAGTGGGTATTGGAGCGGATCATTCAGGTGAAGGTGTGCAAGAGCCCTGAGGGTGCTGTCTGCAAAGTGACCCCGAGTCTCAGTTTGGGATAATGATGGGCTGTTATCAAGTTCAAGGCATAGGCCTGGCACAGAGACGGCTGGGCATGCAGCAGCTGGCAATGGGCAGAGCACTTGCGTCATCCATTCAACCAAGTAGCTGTGGAGCACTGTTCTAGTTGCTGGTGACGGGATGGACAAAAAGCCCTGCTCCTGCAGGTAACCGAGCTGAACTGAAGCCATGCCTCTGGGACAGACCCTGCAAACCAGGCTGGAGAAAACCCAGGGCCCCTATCCAGTCCGTGCCCCAGATCCCTTGGCCAGGGCTTGCGTGCCTGTCCCAAGGGAGTCCTTCCCCGTTCCCTTTGGAAGAGGCAGGCGGGGCTTCCCTGGGATGATACTCAGTTTATTTACTCAACAGGTATTTATTTGTTGAGATCTCTTCAGATGATAATGCATTAAACCAATCAAAGGCATTGAGATTGGTCATATTTTCAGTTCTGCATATTAGTTGAGACTGTGGTTCAGTGGTTAGCCACATGGGCTCCTGGGTGAGACAGCTGAATGCCTTGGGCCTCAGTTTCTCTTTCATCTTCAGTGAGAGGGGGCGGTCCTGACCTCACATAGAGCTGATAAAAGAAGATTAAGTGAGTTAATATATATCAGGCACTTCGACTATGCACTGGCACCTAGTAAGTGTTTGCAATGATTATTTCTACTTTTACAATGTCACTTAAGACATATTATTACTAAGTCAACGGGCATATAATTTGTTTTACTGTACAGAGCAACCTTCTATAGTTACATATATTTAAATAAAACTATAATAATTTTGACTTAAAAAAATGAACATGGCAAAAATTCAAACGGTGCAAAAGAGGAAAACAGTAAAAAGTAAGTTTTGCGAAAACTAGTGACTCAGGTTTGCTGAACCTTCCCCAGAAGGAGCCGTGGTAACAATTTCTTTCAGTAAATATTTACTGGGAGCTCTTTTGCATCAGGCACTGTGCTAGCCTCCAGCACAGGAATGAGTGATCTGGTCCCAACTCTGGGAAGGGGCCCTGGCATCTCTAGATTTGAAAAGCATGGTTTGGTGGTTCTAAGTCTCCTGCCTCAGCCAGGGTTGAAAACCTCCTGTCCGATTTCTAATCAATATCATCAGATATTTGACAAATAAACATGAGATGTTGGAACCAATTTAAGTTACTGAAACATTTTTTTCTTCCCAAAATGGGAAGTGATCTTGGTAAGACTGACTCTTTGAGGTCAGTTTTTGAAAAGTTGCTTTTTAGGAGACAATTACATTTTCTTCTATCATGTACTTAACTGAGCTGGAGAGTTCTGGATCAAATATTCTGAAGGCAGAGGCTGGTGTGGATTCAGAAACCCTGCCACACTCTCAACAGAGGACGGGTGCTGAGAACGTCCTTAGCAAATCGGGAGTCCACAGGAAGGATTTGTAAACAGTCTTAATTATTTGCTCCCACGAATAGGATAATAATCTCTTCCGAGAAGCCAAAAGACAAACAGCAGCATTTTAGTGCAATCAAAAGTGAACTGCTCTCTTCTCTTTCTCACAAGAGTTTCATGTTCATAACCAGAAGGAAGCTTCTGTCTAGAACAGGGGAAAGTAAACCCTAAGGCTGACGATGGATTGCTCTGGTTATCTTAACTCTGGTTTTGTTCTAACAAAGATTCTAATTTTGTTGTTTCTGAACGTAATTGTTGTAGAAAAAAATAAGAAAATTATAAAAGAGGGAAAGAATGACCTGTAATTAATTGGACAATCACAGAGCCAAGCTGAGAACTGAGCGAGCATTTATTGAGTCCTTGTTCTGAGGAAGGGACTGCAGGGGAATCGAGAGGAGTGGTGCCTGCCCTCCCCAAGCTTAGAGCATCTAAGTCTGCAGGCGTAGCCCTCGGCAGTTTCCTAAGCACCCACACAATTAAGAAGGGTACTTTAGCCCTGGCCAGTTTGGCTCAGTGGTTAGAGCGTCGGCCCATGGACTGAAGAGTCCTGGGTCAGTTCTAGCCAAGGGCACGTACCTCGGTTGTAGGCTCGATCCCTGGCCCCTTCGGGGTGTGTGCAGGAGGCAACCAGTCAATGTGTCTCTTTCAGATCGATGTTTCTCTCTCTCCCCCTCTCTCTCTCCCTCTCTCTCTCTCTCTCTCTCTCTCCCCCCCCTTCTGCTCTCTAAAAAGCAATGGAGAAAATATCCTTGGGTGATGATTTTTTTTAAAAAAGGGTATTTTTAAAAATTCAACAACTTTCACTGAGGGCCTTTGGTCATTGAATGATCCATTCACAAGCATGTGAACCCTTAGAAAGCTCTAAAAGTCATGCTGGCTCACACCTGCCTCCCTCCTTAGGTCACTTTAGTCTGCTCAGTTCAGTGGTTATACCAATATGGAAATTTTGTAGAAGCAAGGATGTCGTGAGAGATTTAGGGAGACAGGCCTCAGCCATTCCTTCTCTACAAATATTGAGCACTGACTGTATGCTTGGCTATGCTAGGTTCTAAGGGGTGGGCAAAGTCCAGCCTGCAGGCTGGGCACCTGCAGTTTGTAAATGAGCTTATTTGGACCAGCCACACCTGTTG
This sequence comes from Miniopterus natalensis, assembly GCF_054644295.1. NCBI lineage: Eukaryota > Metazoa > Chordata > Mammalia > Chiroptera > Miniopteridae > Miniopterus > Miniopterus natalensis. Next base: position 19,323,719 of record NC_142081.1, on the reverse strand, counting down.
TTTATATTTACATGTAGTCTGTGGTTGCTTTGACATCCAATAACAGCATTGAGTAGTTGCCTTCCAGCCACAAAGCCTAAAGCATTTACTATCTGGCCCTTTACAGAAAAAATTTGCACTCTCGTGCTCTACAGCACTGAACAAAGTAGATTCAGTCTCCCTGCCCTCAGGGGCTTTGGAGTCAACCCGTAGTAGTGCCCGTTAAATGTTTATTATAATTTTGCCTGCCTGGTTCTTTTCTATGAAAAGGAATTTCTTCGCACTGCTGGTGGTTGTGGTGACACTCACCCACAGAGATGGACAAGAAACGCACCCTCCTGAAGGAACTGAATGGCTCCAAAGGAGCTAACCCTCAACCTGATTTAGTTTACTAGCATATCTAAAGTGGGAGAAGTGCCCATCAATAGGATTGATCAGCCCTGGGGGCATAGAGTAAAAGGCACCTCTCCTAGGAAAAGGGAGTCAGTCTGGGGCCAGCCTGATGTGATCAAACATTCAGTTGATCTGATCTAGTTCCCCTGTAGGTCTGATTGGAGTGAACTTGCTGGTTAGGCCCACTACTGGGTAAGCCAATCAGTTTCAAATTGTACTTGAGTGTGCTGACATCTCAGGGCTTACACATCAAGTGCCTGAATCTGAGCAATGGGAGTCTGCCCCTAAGACAGGCAGCCCCTTCCCGGGGCTGGCAAAGTCAGGCTTCTGGATCTTCGGGCTGAGTGCCAGATCTGGACTGTGACACTGACCCCACCATAATGAAAACCTTTGTAATGAGCACTGAAGTGGTGAGAGGAACATTTGGGGAGGCACACTGGGGCTGTTTCCAAGCCCTACTCCTTGACCCTATCACTCTCTCGCTCTCAGCAATGACCCTGCCTCCTGTTCCATCGAGAAACTAGAAGTTGCCCTGGCCAGTTTGGTTCAGTGGGTAGAGCATCGGCCCATGGAATGGAGGGTCCCAGGTTCAATTCCGGCCACAGGCATATACCTCGGTTGCAGGCTCTGGCCCTGGTTGGGGTGCAGCCCTGGTTGGGGTGCATGCAGGAGACAACCAATCAATGTGTCTCTCACATCGATGTTTCCCTCTCTCCCACTCTCTGAAAAGCTATAGAAAAAATATCCTCGGGCGGGGGTTAAAAAAAGAAAAGAAACTAGAAGCCTCAGAGGGGAACTTCAGCTTGTTGCCACCAAACCTCTACATCTGCATTATCTTTCAGTCGCTGATTGAATAGTTCTTTACAGCTACACATTCACTGCTGGAAGACGCCTCCTCCCCAGGCCCAGCCCTTCCCAGGCTTTCATCTGTCTCCTCCCTGCTTCCCAGGGACCCTCCTACTCATTATGTCCTCTCTCCTTATCTTCTCGCTCTATAGTCTCCTCTCCATCAGCATTTAAATACCTCTAGTATCTCCAGTTCTTTAAAAAATTATTTATCTCCCTTCAAACTTCAGCTTCCAGTCCCCCCCCCCCTTCCTCCCCTCAGTTCCTGACACACCTGATAAGTCTCTGCTTGAGGTGCCTAATATCTCCTCCTGCCCATGGCTCCAACTGCCTCTGAAATCAGGATGACTCCCAGTTCCACAGCCCTTGCCCTCAACTTCTCCCTGAGTTCCAGCTCTTTTGACATCCCATGAACATTTCCTCTCGGATGTCCCAGAAGCACCCCGAATGCAACAAGTCCTAATCACAAGCTCTGTCTCTGCCATCAAATGTTTCTCCTTGTATTCCCAGGTCAGTGCCTGTATCCTTCCTCCAGTGTTTACGCCAGAAATGGGTCTTTTCTTCAACTTTGCTTCCTGCCCTCAGTGCCCTCCTCCCAATTCCTACCCAGCGGCTTCTGTCCATCCCCTCTGCTTCTGTCCAGGCCACCATCAAGTGCAGCAGTTTCGGAAATGGTCTCTCAGCTGCCAGGCTCACCCCTCCAGTCTGTTATCTTCAGTGCTGCCAGAGAGACCTGAACACACATCTGAACATGTCATTCTTCTGTGTTCTCGTGGGTAAAATCAAAGCTCCAGCACTTGACGGAGGCTCTCCTTTGGGATTGCCCCATGTTGACCTTGTGGCCTCATCTTGTGCCCCTCTCCCTTGCAGGCTGAAGGTCAACCTAACTTCTCTATTTTCTAGTTCCCAGAACTTGTCCCATGCTTTCAATTTCTAGAGTTTGCACATAGTCTTCTAGTCTTCTCTTTGTTCCCTGTCCCAACCACCAGTCGCTACTTTTGTCCATTAGATCTCAAGTTAGCTGGCATTTCCTCCAGGAAGCCCTCTCAGACTTCTCATTTAACAAGTGTAGCACCCCTCCTGGGTGCTCCTATAAATCTCCCAGCATACTGACAACACTTCCCACACTGTATGGTTATTGCACTTACTCGTCCAAGTCCCCAAGAAGATTGCAAGTTCTTAGGGAACGGCATTATATATACCTTGATTTTTCTCACCGAGCCCCACATCCACCCACAGTACTTGGCACAGAGGAAGTTCTCAGTGTGTCTGAATAGAAGGTGATCCCCAAAGTGAGTCTGAATAGAAGGTGATCCCCAAAGTGATCCCCCGTTTTTGCAATGAGGACAAACTAAAGAAGTTTGGCCAGTTTGTATATATAAACTTTTAGGGACTCTAGATAAAATAGTCAAATGTCTATGAATCGCAATATGTTGATCTTTGTTATATCACATATTTTAAGTGACATTGTGTAAAATATATTTTTTGAAAACCTTTTTCTACTCACATTTTGCCAAGCAAGGTTTATCACACTTTTCACATGTTTCTTTGATAGCAGGGCCTTTACCTGCTCTAGGGCTGTGTTCAAGTCAGTATTTTAGAGCATGCTCGCTTCCATTTCAGTTCCTTGAGGTTTCGTGAGCATATTTGGGCTGCTATCCCTAAAAATTTTACTCTGAGCCATAAGCACAGTTCTTTATTTGTGTCAGTTTGCAATCACCATTTCCACAACTTACCAGGTCTAAACTGCTTTGATACTTACCACCTGTAATTGTGAGGTCCCATTCTCAGGAATAACTGGATTCATGTAAAATTTCTTTCTTTTTTTTTTTTTTAAATATCTCTTTATTGATTTCAGAGAGAGGAAAGGAGAGGGAGAGAGAGAGAGAGATAGAAACATCAATGATGAGAGAGTCATTGATCGAGTCCACAACCGGGCATGTGCCCTGACCGGGAATCGAACCCCAATCGCCTGGATCCTAGGTTGACGCTCAAACGCTGAGCCATGCCCGGCCAGGCTGATTCATGTAAAATTTCTTTACCCCCTTTGTTACTGATTCACTTGGGTGGTGGCACCGATTGCAGTCTTCAATGGTAGTTGTTCAATATAAAGTGGTTGGCATAGCACCTCTAATAGGAGAACTCATACAGACTAGATGTTAAGCACGTGCCTTTTCTAAAGGACAGGGTTTGGGGAAAGCTCCTGCCATACATCTGAGCTCATGAAGCAGTGGCTCAGTCCCAGCCATTGTTCCAGGAGCTGAAGATGGAGCGATGGCCCCTACCGTGGTGGGCTGGTCTTCTAGAGAGGAAGGCACACAGCAAATATGCTAGCAAATAAAACAGCACAAAGAGACAAGTACTGCGAGGAGAAAACCCAAAGAGAGGAAAGGTGATTGAGAGGGGGCCTCACATGGATGGAGGTTAGGGCAGGCGTGCTAAGAAGGTGGCTGTCAAGGGAAGGTGGAGTATGGGAAAGAATCCTGGGACAGCACTTCAGGCAAAAAAAACAGGACCAGGATGAAGGCCAGTGCGCTGGCCTGCGGGAGTGAGGGCAAAGTGGAAGGAGATGGGCTGGAGAGGTGGCAATGTCGCAGGACCATGGAGTGCCTCACTTGGATTTTCTTCTAGGTGGAATGAAAGCTATTGACAAATAAATGAACACACAATGCATGGCCGCAAGGGGCTGTCAGAGGGTAAAGCCACCCTGTACCCTTCCTCAAGTTCTAAGGGCATGTGGCCAACCTCGCAGGTCACTGGGAGGCCCCGTGAGCAGCTCCTGGGTCTGAGGCAGAGGCCCTGGCACAGCGCTGCCTCTGTTCACCTGGGGCCCAGGTGCAGGCGGGAAAGGAAACTCCCTGTGGAGAGGGGCAGGGGGATGATTGATGGGTTATTCTGCCTTGGACCACCTCCAGGCCTTTTGTCTTGGAGAACAGGGCTGGAGGATCCCAGGGGACACAAGACAACGGGGGTGCAGAGACAAAGCCAGGAGTGGGGAGTGAAAGTCGGGAGTGGGGTACCAGTAACAAGCTGGTTGACCTTGGGCAGGAATTTGGGTCCTCTGGCCTCAGTTTCCTCATCTATAAAGAAAGAGTCAATAAACCCACAAACTGCTGTCTGGAGGGCCCTGAAGGAACGAGAGGGAGAACAAATTACAATTCCTCTTTGCAGAGACAAGGCCAGGGTGTAAGTCAGGTGAGACAAAGGGTCAGATAGGGCCGGAGGGCTTCCCAGAGGAAGGGCCCAGAGGAGGTGAATGTGCTTTGCTAAGGAAAGTGGGGCTCAGTGGTAGATGCTGGGCTGGGAAGGCGGCTTGGGGTCAGTGTCGAAGGGCTTCATAGGCTGTGCTGGGGAGACTATAGAGTAATATTTCAGTTTGAGGGCCACTTCACCTGGCTTAGAATCCCAACCTTACCATTTCTTAGTTGTGACAACTTGGGCAAGTTCCTTAGTTTCTCTGGGTCTTACTTTCCTTGTCAAGAAAATGGGACTCATGGGGCTAACATTCCTGCTCCTGGAATGTTATCGCAGAAATTAAATTGGACACACTTGTAAAGTGTTTTAGCCTCGTGCCTGTCATATGATGACCATTAAACCAATAGTGATTGTTTTGTGTTTTATGCTTGGCAACCGAAGCCGCTGAAGGTTTTTGAGCAGGGAATGAACCAAGTCCACTTTTAGGAAGATTTTTCTGGCAATGATAGGGAAGATGGTCTGGATCTCAGGGAGTCTAGGGGTAGGCCGACCAGTAAGGAGGCGATTTGAACCGTCCATTGAAGAGATCTAGTTAGCAGTCCATTTAAAGGCATCTGGGCCAGGACAGTGCAGAAGGGTTGAAGGAGAGGGTAGGCTCGAGAAACTTGAAAGTGGCATCAGGATAAAAAGAATAGTGACTGGATATGAAACTTACTCTTAGACTGTGTACTGATTTCAGCTACTAGGGAGATAGCAAGGCCATTTAGGGAAAGAAAGGGGGGTTTTGCTGGTGGAAGGGGAAAGCAGGGAGGAAGTTGCTAGGATAATGGATGAAGTTGGGCACATGCTGAGTTTGATCAGTTCACAGGACTTACCCTGGAGAGTTAGAAATGGGGCCTAGAAGCCGAAGAGCGGAATCTGAGTGGGGCTTGGGGTTTAATGAGCTCTTCTAGGGTAGTGATTCTCAAAGCATGATCCCCAGGACCAAAGCATGGGCTTCACTTGGGACCGTGTTAGAAATGCAGATTTCTGGCCCGCCCTAGGTCTGCTGAATCTGAGACTGGGGGGAGGGGGCAGTGACCTTATTTAACACTTCTCCTTGGAGAGCTTGTTCCTGGAAAAACTGTACAGAAGAGGGGAAAGGGGTGGGAGTGGGACAGGAGGAGGGACCCTGTGAAAGGGAGGGGGAGGGGGGAGGGGGGAGCCTTGAAGGAGACAGAAGTACCAAATTTCATCAGTTCTGAGATGCACATTCTCTCCGGGTAACATCCCTGAGTCTGGCTGTGTACTGTCTGCCAGGTGACAGCTGTATGCGGTTGTCACCGTCCTCATGTGCACGTTAAAGCTGGCTGAGAAGGGCCAGTGACCTGGCAGGAAATCCTGAGACAACAGCGGACATGCTTAAGAAGCACAGCTCCCACCTTAGCAGGGAGGGCAATTTCGCAGGAAAACACAAAAATGATGACGTTGATCAGAAATGATTCAGGAGAACCACACTCTGAGAATCCCCCCCCCCTTTTTTCTTTCATGTATGTACAAGAATGCTGTATGATCAAATATGTATCTAAATACATCTCAAAGAGCTATTTTAATAAGAAAGAAATGAAAATGCTAGTGGCAAGGAAGCACAGTCCCGATCTGATTGGCAGCATTTTTTTTCTTAGTGATACAACAAGTGATAAAATAATACTGCAGTCTTATCATCCAAAGCATCTTGGATTCGATGTGATAAATACAGAGGGGGTCAGAGATGTTGCAAGTTCCCGCAGAGAGAAGGGAGTGGAGTCTAACAGAGGAGTGGGTTTCGAGAGGTGTGAGGGGTGTCTCTGGCTTCAGGGAGGACCAGGACAGAGAGGAAGTGATTGCATTTGACAACTGGGAGGTCACTTTTGAATTCTAGTGTTCTGTGGGTGGGGATTCTTGCTTTCAATGGATTTGCTTTGATCGACAGGTATTTTTAGACGCCAGGCACTATACTTGAGATACCAACAGGAACGACCTAATGACCTGTGTCTCCAATAAGCCCGCAGTTCAGAAGGGAGAGCAAGTGAGAAACCTTGATTGTGAAACACGAAACTAGTTGCTTTGCATGTGTGTGTGTGCGGGGGGGGGGGGGGGGGGGGGGGTTGGAGGTGGCTGATGGATGAGGCCTGTAGGGGCAAACCTGAAGGAGCGTGTAAGCCTGCTTGGGACAGAAGGAAAGAGTGTCACCAAGAAGACTGTGTGAGACCTGAGGTGCCAAGGCTGTAGAAGAGTTTGCCAGGAGGAGTTTCAGGCAGAGGGAAGGCTGAGGGCTGGGAGGCTCCAGGTGTTTTCCTGGAGCCTGCAAACTGGGGGCCTATGAAGGGGAGACATTAGGGTGGACTGGTCAGAGGTGACCAGTTCACCAAGGGCCTGGTCAGCTCTGCCCTGGAGGTTAGATGTCATTCTTTTACACAATGAGGAACAGTGGGACAGTTTCTTAAATTTAAACTTCAAATTAATTTTTAACTTTTGTCAAAATAATATGTGCACATAAATTTAAAAAGTAAGTGGAAATGTAAATTTTATAATGAAAAATAACTGTCCCTGGTGCTTATCCATTTCCTTTCCTCCCTCCATGATCCAAAGTTAGCCATTAAAAAAAATATTTCTTCTAGCGTTTGTCTTCTTAGTTCTTAATATGATTTTAGAGCTGTATTTACTAAATTAGCAATTTTGACATTATTTTTTTACTTCCTGTTATGGAAGATCAAGAGTTAGCTTCAATTGCACAACTCATCCCAATACACACACACACACACACACACACACACACACACACACAAAACCACCTTCCCATTGTACAGATAGGGTTAAATCACAATGTTTGGTTGAATCTATTTGCCTATTGCCAGTTCTTCCATGATTGCCAGTTCTTGACTTTCCTGCTGGGTTGGATCCCCTGTTGTCCTGGTCCCACCTCTTTCTCTTTTTGGTCCCCCCCTTTTTGGGGGGGGGAAGCACATGTTGGAAAGGCACAGGGGCTGTACATTGGTGATGCCTTGGATGTGCGGAGATCTTTACTCAATCTTTCAACCCACACATTAGATTCCTACCTTGGGTTGGTGTAAAATTCTAGTCGAAAATAATTTCCCCCCAGCATTTGGATATTTGCTGCTTTGTCTTCTGGCTTCTAGTGCTTCTGTCAAGAAATGTGCTTCGCTCACTTGGAAAATGTATGTGGAGGCCTCACTCATTTCCAGACACAGTTCTAGGTGCCGGGAACCTGCAGAGAACAAAGCAGACAATAAAGATAAATAAAGGAAGTCAGGGGAATGAGTGCTCAGTAGAAAAAAGAGCAGTGAGTGTGTGCACAAGTTGTGAGTGTGTGCGGGTGGTGTGTCCTATGCAGTTTTATCACTGTAGATTCCTGTGACCACCACCAGTCAAGGTACACAACGGGCCCATCGCATAGGACTCCTGGCGCTGCTCTTTCATAGCCACGCCGCCTCCGTCTCTCCCGCTCCCCAACCCCTGGCAGCTAATTTGTTTTCCACCTCTGTAGTTTTGTCCAGGTCTTTCTTCATTCATTCTTCTAGGCTCCCGGCAGGCCCTTTGGTCCGGAAACTCATACTCCTTAGGTCTTAGGGATTTTCCTCCCTCCCTGCCTCCCTTCGTTTCTCCCTTTGTGATACCATCCTCTCCACCAGAAACTCCTGATGGTTGGCTATGGAGCTTCCAGGATCAGTCTGGTAATTCTTCCATCTTTTCTGGCCTATTGTCCACTTCTTTGACTTTTTGTCTATTCTAGAGTAAGTAGCTCTGTAGACAGTTCTTTGACTTTTTTGTGGCTTTCATACTTTGAATTTCTGTGATCCCCATTTTATACTTTCTTTATATTGAGTACTGTTCTTATTTCATGAATGTAGCATTTTTTCGTTCTCAGGTCAACAGTATATTGATTACTGCTTTGGGGGATTTATTTCCGCTTCCTGATTTGTCCTGGTTTCCTCCCACATGCTTGTCCCCCATTTTTAAAAATATATATATATTTATTGATTTCAGAGAGAGAAAGGGAGAGGGAGAGAGAAACATCAATGATGAGAGTCATTGATTGGCTGCCTCCTGCATGCCCCCGACTGGGAATTGAGCCCGAAACCCAGGCATGTGCCCTGACTGGGAATCAAACTGCGATCTCCTGGATCCTAGTTCGATGCTCAACTGCTGAGCCACACCAGGCCAGGCTCCCCCATTTGTTTTGGTTAGTCTTTCATCATGAAGGCTTTTCATAAATGGATTGGTAATCCTTGACTGTTTTCAAGGCAAAGAGGGATAAAAAGCATAGAAGAGGCATCCCCTTGGCTTATGTTCGCCTGCTGGGCTTTTCTCTGGCGCTCTTCATTCTCAGAGAAGGACCCTACGCATTCCCATCTTCAGGTTGGGCTGGTGGCGGGGTGCTCGCCTGGCTGCCAGAACTCTGGGAGTGGGCTTAGGGGTGGGCTGGCTGGCCTCACTGTTCAGGATGCCATATTCATTCATCTTTTCAGCCTCAACTTCTGCCCTCAGCTGGGGTCCCTGAGTCCAGACTTCGCCTTCACACCTTCTCCAAGGACTATGTTGGCTTCTGTTGTGCAGGTCCTGGGGAGGTACTTGGTGACCACCCGGATGGGCAGCTAAGCTCTCCATAAGTACAGACTTCCAGCAAATTCCCATGTCCAGCCTCACACCTCACTCCTCTGCTGAGTTTGAGTCTTCAACACCTGAGGCTTTCTGAGGCTCTGCAGGACAAAGGGCTTAGTTCTTACCTGGGTGACTTTGGTTTCTACTTCCTCCATTCTTCTGTGACAGTTCTCACGCCTGCACTGCCCTGTAGTGGGCTTTGGGGAGGCCCGCAGACCCGTGTTCAGTGTGCCCTGATGAACCAGAGGTCCGTCGGGGGATCTTGCACAGGGAAGTTAATGTCCCCCCACAGGCGGGGTGGAGGGGGAATGGAGACAGAGGAGGCTAGAGATGAGGCAAGAGATGCTGAGAGTTGAAAGCAGCAGAGGCAGAAGGGGAAAGAGGGAGATAAAAAGGATCTTAGAAGTTTCCACCTCAGTATCTGACCTGGGTGGTGAGGTGGCCAGTGGCCCTTTTGCTGAGACCTGGAACATAGTAAGAGGCTGGGTGAGGATGGGTTCAGTGTGAGGAACCCAAGGGACTTCCAGATGGAAATAACCAGCAGGCAGTTGGATATAAGGGTGTGAAGGCCAGGCAGCGAGTCTGGCTGCCCATCTTTGCCGATTCTGTGACATCTGAGGCCAGTGGCAGGAGATCATGCAGCCAGTGGGAGAAGAGGAGGGAAAGAAGGAGACCTGAGGACAGGGGACCACACAGAAATGAAGGGATAGTCCCTGTCCTCCAGGAGCGAGGTGGAGAAGGGAGTGGAACCAAGGGACTACCAGCCCAGCCTGTTCACCCCAGCAGCTTAACGTAGTGGCCATTCAGGCTCTGGAGTTAGCCAGCAGTCCCATCCCTGAACCCACAGCCCCCACAGCTGTTTATCTGAGCTCAGCAGCCCCTATCCCTGAGCCCCAAGAAAGGACTGCTGCTCCCTGCTGTTGTTCAAGGACAGCTAATGGATGGGGATGTCCCTGGGCTTTCCTTCCCCTGGGGCACAGGATCAAAGAGAGTTGACGGTGGGGATTTCCCCTCTGCCTCAAGGTCACACAGAAATCCAGGTCAGGCTCTGGACATTCCTGCCTCCCTCCCTCAGGCACACACAGCCTCAACTCTGAGGTCTAGCTGTGGAAGGCCCATCTTAATGTTCTGAAGTGTCAGAGTGGGTGGCTATTTTCAGGTCTGGCACCTGGAGAAGACTTACCCAGGAGTCCTCTTGTTGCATGTGCACTGGCAACCCTGCCTAGAGGTAAAAATAAGCACAGGAATCTCGATTGCTTGTTTGCCCATGCATGAGTGTCACTAAGCCCTTTATGTGCTTCCTGTTACCAAATCCTCACAATGTTATGCGATAGAAACATACTGTGCCCACTTAACAGATGAGGAAACTGAGGCCCAGAGAGGTTAGGTGACTTGCCTGCAGTGGAGTCTGCCTGTGTCTACACTGCTCACACTTTCAGGTTAGAACCCTGAATTTGTGCTAGCTATTGACCATGTCTCTGTCCTGTGAGATCCATCCCAAACCTGCCACACCTGAGGTTGGTGGGGGTGGTGATGGTGTGTGTATGTGTGAGACAGACGCCTCTCTCTGCTCCTGAGCTCTCCTAGACTGCCCTCAAGAGACCACAGGAATTCCGATGAGTTAATCTCATCACTTTATCGAGGAGGCACTTACAGAAATTACAAGGCCACCAGCCTGGCTTTGCTGGCAGCCAGCCGCTGGGGCCATAAAACAAATTGAAAGGAACAAAAATAAATAAAATTAGAAAACTCGCTCTCTCTCCTTCCTCCCTCCCTCCCTCCCCCCTCCTTCTCTCACTCACTCTCTCTCTCTCTCTCTCACACACACACATGCACAAAGGGTCAAGAACATGGCTCAAGTCTTGTTAACGCTCTTTCCTCTTGTCCTGGGAGAGCACCCGTGTCACATCAGCAGACATTTATTGACCCTCTGCTGGAACAACAGCCCTGAGGAACCTGGGACCTGTCCTCCTTCAACTGCTGGCTGGCTGTGCAGCCGAGACCAGGGAACATGAACAGTTAGCAGTGTGCGAGTGGTAACCCAACGCAGCAGAGTTACCATGCTGCTGAAAGTAGGGTCATGGTGGGCCCTGGGAGCTCGCTGCAGTGCTCCAGAGCAGAGACTAGACCGGATGGCCTGGGTTCAAGGCCTTGCTCTGCCTCCTTCTGGACTCTGACCACCTCGCTCATGTGAGATGGAGAGAAAGACCACCAGGGTTCTCGGAAAAGTGAAAGGTTCAATGTATGGAAAGCAGAACTGTAGCTGCTTCCTAATAAGCACCGATTAGTATTCGCTCCCAGCGTGCACTGAGCACCTATTGTGTGCCAGGCACTTGAACTACAGAAAGGAGCTGATCCTGGAGGAGACAGATAGTTGCAACACAGGTGATGGGATGGAGAAGGAACACGTACCTAAGTGGGACCTGGAGGTGCACACAGGCCAGGAGAGGAGGTGCAGGGGGCAGAGTGGGCTTGTTCTAAGTTGCCAGAGCAAGCCCTGGAAGCCTGAATCACTGAGTTCCAGGAACTGATAATCATGCAGAGCAACAGGGAGCTAAGGCTGGAGACACGGGTGGGGTGGGGTGGCGTGGGGGCAGGGTCAGATTCTACAGAACTTCTAAGCCAGGACAGACTTGGATAAATTAGTTTAGGTATGACTTTCTCTCCCTTCTATTTACCTTTTAAATTTTACCATGCTTATGTGAATATTGAAATTATTTCCCAAGAAGCCACACAAGCCAGAGTGACCTAAGAAATGGTTAAGGTTAGGTAATAGAGGAGAGGGGCACACAGAATCTTTATCCCTTCCCTTCCTACCTCCTCCCAGCCTCAAGCACAGAGGTTGACCTCTAGGCCCCTCCCTGCAGAAAATGGGATGGAAAAAGGTGTGGGCCTCCTGGACTTCAGAGAGAGAGAGAGCGCAATCTCTAAAGTACCCTGGGCAAATCAACCTCTGTGAGCCTCAGTTTCCCACCAGTACAGAATGGGAATGAGAGGGCTCACGGAGCCGCTGTGAGTGTAGCACACAGTTAGGCGCTGTCACTGGGACTCAGTAGTTCCATTACTTCTAAGCACCTTGGCGGTGGTGGAACCTGCCTCACGTATGTTCTCAATAGTAAATGGCTTCCATCTGCCATGTGGGGAGACTGAGGTGCACTGAAGCCTGAGGACAGTCCCTCAGTGAGTTCTGATGTCCCAGCCCAGTGGGTTGACTGTGTTTCAAACCTGTGGCCGCCTGGCCCACCCGGACTCAGGAACTGGGGTTTCCCTATTTAAGAGGGTTGGAAACATTTCGACAAGTTCCTCAGGGCACCTGCTTTGAGAACCACTGCCCCATGGGAACCTCGGCGTGGGGGGCAGTGTAGGTGTGGCCGGCTGATCCCCATCCAGCCTCTGGCGAGCGGGCGGGGCCCTGGATGGCGCCTGGCAACCCTGTCTGTGTCTGGTTCCAGGGAACATCGAGTACAGCTGCCCGGCCACCAACGAGTGTGAGATCACGAAACGGAGGAGGAAGTCCTGCCAGGCCTGCCGCTTCATGAAATGCCTCAAAGTGGGGATGCTGAAGGAAGGTAAGGGGCCCCCACCTGCCCAGGCCTCACCGGGCGGGGCTTGGGCGACGCCCTTCTCGCGGGGAGTCTCGGGCCCCTGGGACGGTCCCCACAAGCTGTCGACCTCCCCAGGCCAGCGCGTGTGCACACGCTCCGTGGGCCCCAGGCCCTAGGGGTCCCTCTGCATCCCAGGGTAAGACCCTGCCCCTGGAGTGCCCATCCTCTCCCACACCCCGTAAGCAGGCTGGCAGCCTCCAGCCCCCGCCTAGCTCCCCACTCCTAAAGGAGACATGGGTGTCAGGAAGGCAGGAGTTGGAAGTTCTCCTTTGAGGACCCCCTGTGGGCCCTAGGACACTGGCTTGGCGCTCTGCAGAAGATCCTCCTTCCAGGCAAGCCCCCTCCGCCCCGGAGGGGCAGGCTTGAGATGCTGTTTCACCTCCTGGCAGCCCATGGAGTGTGGGTGCAAAGATCAGAGACATTAAGGCCCGGAATGACATATAATGCACTCGTCACCGGCAAAGGACAGCCTCTGCTTCCGGCAGGCGGACAGGACACTGCTATCACCTCGAGGATGTTTTTCCCCTTCCCTGTGCCCTTCTCCCCATCCTCTCACTTCCCTTACCTCTCTCCTCTAGAGCTGTGCCGTCCACATAGCAACATGAGCCACTGGTTCCGAGTGTAAAAAACACGGCTGATTGCAAAGCCACGAGGATAATAAAAGGAGTATAAAATAGCACAGTGATCATTTTTAAGTAATGATTGCATGTTGAGATGATAACATTTTGGGTATATTGAGTTAAGCAAAATGTATTGTGTCATGAATGTCACATTCTTCTTTTTACCTTCTGTAGTGTGGCTTTTAGGACATTTAAGGGGACATGTGGTTCTTGTTATTTGGGTATCACTGTTCCAGGTCTCCTCGTCACCTTCTCTGTTGATCAGCTCAAGTTGATGACTCTTATGGGGTACTACTTTTGGGGAATGGATAGTGTGTGTGTGTCTCCCCTTTCCTAGCTTTCAAGGGGAGCTGGTGGAAATTCTTACAGATCAGCTTTTATGATTCTGGGCCCTGGGATCCTTCCAGAAGTGGAAGGAGGCAGGAGGGGGTTTATAGAAGCCAAGCCCAGCCTTTATGAGCCCCAGGGGCACCCTTCCCATCCTGCTCTCCAGGTGTCCTCTGGGAAAGAACGCCCAAATTTAAGATGTTTTGTCAGTGGGTGGCTTGGACCTTCTTGTGTTATGGGAATTGGAGGCCCCCTCCCTCTGTTTTCCATCCCAGGTGGCCCCTCTTCACCTCAACTCAGCCCAGTGTCTACAGCTGTAAAGCAGAAGCTCTTTTTAAAAATATATCTTTATTGATTTCAGAGAGATGAAGGGAGAGAGAGAGAGAGAGAAACATCAATGATGAGAGTCATTGATCGGCTGCCTCCTGCACAGCTTCCACCAGGGATTGAGCCTGCAACCGGGCATGTGCCCTGACTGGGAATCGAACTGCGATCTCCTAGATCCTAGGTCCATGCTCAACTGCTGAGCCACACTCAGCCGGCAAAACAGAAACTTTTGAAACAGTTCTTCCACTGTCCCTGTGTCCACATAGCAGGTGGCCTTTTAACTGCATTTCTTATTACTCATTTTTTTAACCCCTTTGAGATGGAGAAGGCCAGCTAGCTGCTTTATTGGGGGATCAGGTGGAGAAACAGCCCTCTTTCTAGATTACAAATGGGCTGCCCTCGCCGGTTTGGCTTAGTGGTTAGAGTGTCAGCCCACGGACTGAAGGGTCCCAGGTTCAATTCCGGTTGCAGGCTCAATCCCCGGCCCTGGTCGGGGTGTGTGCAGGAGACAACCAACCGATGTGTCTCTCTCACATCGATATTTCTGTCTTGCTCTCTATCCCTTCCAATGTCTCTGAAAAGCAATGGAAAAAAAAAATCCTCAGGTGAGGGTTAAAAAAAAAAGGGGTCATATTGGACCTGCTGAGAGACTTTGTGTTGGTTCATTTTGACTCTACACAATTTTGGTCTTACCCTGTGTAGCACGTGACCCAAGCAAGTGTCTGAACTGGGTTCCCTGATTCCTACCCCAGGCTCTTTCTGCTCCTCCAGAGCATCCTGGGGTTCACAGATGAGGAAACTGAGGCACAGAGGCCCTCAGAAGCATGCTTTAGTGCTGGTTTCTGGACTTCTCCCTCCATGCTGTTGGGAACCAGCCTCAGGGTGTCAGCCTCAGAGAGGCTCCTTGCTCTTAGGTCTGTGGGGTGGGGCTGCCACCTTGTTTTGGGGAGCTGGCTGTGAGGATGTGGGTCAGGCTGGGGCCAGCTTCCAGCAGCCTCTCCCCCTCTGTGTACTTTATAGCATCTGAGGAGCTTAGAGCAGAAGGAAGCTGCTGCGTTGCTATCAGTATACTCCTCAATTTTAAGGGTGACAAAATTGATTTCGTAGGGGTTGGAGAGAGATGGCTCTCCCACCCTCAGTCACACAGCTGGTTTAAGAGGAGCTGGGCCCAGAGCCTGGAGTGTCCCCATGTCTGCCCTCCATGGACAGGCCAGGAATAGTGGAGGCTTCAAACCCCAGGCCACCTGCCCCCCAAGATTGTGAGCTAAAAAGCAGGGAAGGGAGAGGGAGAGATGAAAAAGTGGGGACCACCGCTGGAAATCCCTGGGTCATCTTGCAACACTGAAGAGTATCTTTAGGAAAGCAAGAGGGGGTAGTTCCAGTGGCCCCCAGAAAGGGAATGATGAGGGGGATCCACTGACGGCAGAGAAGTGGTGGCCAAGTGCGCCACTGATCAGCAGCAGCAGCCGAGGTACCCAGCCAGCCAGCTAAGAGAAGTGAGATGGATGCTGTGTCCCAGGACGATGGGGTGGGGGCGCCGGGGGACGCAGGCCTGAGAGACTGCCTTAGGTGGGGCGGCCATGCAGGGTAGGCACCAATCTTTACCAACCCGTGCTGTAAAGAGCCCTGTGGTTTGTCCAGGATGTACATAGGACATGGAACAGGGCGCAGGACAGCTTTTCATTAAAGTGGCAGCCCAGGGCCTCCGAGGCTGTTGGCAGGAGCGGGCAGGCATGCAGAAGTAAACCTCCTGGGCTCCGGCCTGGAGAGGCCCTCTCAGGAGCTCTGCCTGGAGGCGGAAGGGCAGCCACCAGAACACTCCCCCCCCCCCCCCACATCCCCAGCGCTGGCAGCTCTAAATCCAAGGGGGAAAGATGCCACAGAGCCTCCCAGTGTGGACAAAGCAGAGCTCTCCGCTTAGCTTCCATCCCTCAGCACAGAGCCTTAGGGAGACCCTGGGATCTGCAGCTCCACGGGGAACGGCCCCTTAGGAGGCACATGCCTCATTGAGGAGCCTGGGTCCCTGCCAGGCAGGGGCTCTTGGCAGCTGCCTGGCTCCTGCTTTTGTTTGGGTGTCCCCCCTCATGTGTAGGAGCCCGGGCCCCCGGGCTCCCTGCCTCCTTCTGTTTTCCCTCTGGCTCTGACCTGACTCAGAAAGGCAAACTCCAGCCTTCCCCAGGCTGCTCCTCTCTTTCAGATTCCACAGTGAGCCTCCGGCATAGGGGTGGGGTATGGGCCTTGGGTCTTGGGGGGCTGGGGAGAATGTGGATGCCAGCCTCCCCCTCCCCTCATCTTATCTACACACCTGAATGCTGTTTCCCCTCTTCTGTGCCACAGCTCCTGATGCCTTTTACAGGTCTCCCTTTCTTAAGGAGCATAGCCTGAGAGGCCACCATATGATGTGGGAGGTCCAGCAGCTGCTTGAAGAGGTCAGGCATGGCCTCCATTGGCTCAGCCTCTCCCAGGAGGCTGCTGTTGGCCCTGGAATCAATGTGGGTGATGGCCAGGGGTCTGTCTTGCTTTAAGCAAACCCAGTATATAAAAATCCACGTTTTCAGGGATAAAAGTGATTATTCTCTTTACAAAGAATTGAATACAGAATCTGCACCAGGTTGGGAGTGGGTGCCTGCACCCTGCTCCTGGCTCGGTATGCTAGCTGTGCATATTACTCTCACACTCCTGGGCCTCCCTTTCCTCAGCAGGGGTGTTGAAATCAGCTCTCCATCAGCTGGTCAAGGTGGGGACCACATGGACAGCTCCTTGGTGAAGTCCACTGTGGGATTGCTGTAAGATGCCACCTTTCTGTGTGTGTTGTCATAGTATTTGATTCAAAGATAGTCTCGTTGGCACTCAACTTTCCAGTGGCCTGCCCATTGTGTGGATTCGCTGGTGGGACTTTTAGAGGTGGTGTCTGTCTTGGGTTGGCCCCCTGTCAGGGATCTAAAATCACGGTGAGGGGTTCCCCTGGGAAGCCAGTGGAGCTCTCTCCCCTTTGGAGGGCTTTGTAGCCTGCCTGGCTCAGGTGTGGCCTGACAGCCTCTAAGCCAGTAGAACCTGGAAAAACACCTGCTGCATTTCACAGGGCCCCCCAAGTCTTTAGGACAGCTCTGGGGTTTCAGCCACTCTCCCTAGACAGCTTGACCCTGCAAACTTCTCACCTCACTTCACCTCCCTCCAGCCACCAGCCTCCCAGTCCTGCTCCGTATGCTCCTCCCCACAGCCCCTGCCTGCCTTTCCCCAAGTGTTTTCTAAAAGATATTTGATTTCAGTGAAAGCTAGGCCGACAGCCATGCAATGTGCTCTCGCTCTCTTTGTGCTTGTTGGAGGGCGGAGGGCTCCTCTGGGGATTCTGGGTAATTGGGTTAGTGGCCAGCTCATGTCAGGAAATTAAAAGGAGGCCCCGATCAGGTTCCCGCTGCATGGGATTTAATGGCTTTGTATTTATAGAGTATTCTGCCTCTAGCCCATGCCAGAAATACCACTTTTCTGGCCCTTTGAATGAAGAAAGAGGATGAGAGATGGCTTACCTTTAAAAATTCTTTTTCTTTTCCAAAATACATTAGTGTTCTGAAACAAACCAACTCTCCTGCACTTCAGAGAATAGCTTTGAACTAAAGCCCGAGGACTCTGATGTGTGTTTATGTCCCCCGACCACTTTCCATCCGACATGCACGCATGCGTGCATGCACACCTCTGTCTGATGGCTCCCAAGACCATCCCACGTGGCCTGAAGCTTCTGGGCCCTCAGGCAGGACGAACTGATGACCTCTGGCTAAGAAAGTGTTGATGGAAAGAAGTGTAGCAATGAATGATCTGATCTGTGCTGGATCCTCATTACTGCTCATTTGGGGATTTCAGTGTTTTAAGCATCGGGTAACAGTGTCAGTGGTCATACAGACCCAGTAAAACCCCAGCATCACCACTTCTCAGCAACTTGGGCGATTTACTTAAGCCTCACCTTTCCTCCTCTGTAAAATGGGAATGATAAGAGTGGCCATTGTCATCTTGCTCCCAACTTTACAGGGAAAGCCCTAGAGTTGTAGCACAAAGTGGGGTGTTGGCCATTGATTTGAGATAGGTACCCTTCATCCTGTTCTAAAATTGGTTTTCCTCTGTGATCCACAAGGCACTTTTGAATCCCCATGGCCTTTCCCCCCACTCCTTGAATGATGACCTTGCTTCACATTGTCCAGAAAAAATAGGAACAGTCAAGTGGGGAATTTCTTACCCTTCTGCTATCGAATCCGCAAACCTACCTGCTCGGTTTCTGCATTCACTCCCGCTAGAGAGAGCTCTGCTCCTATCAGAAGCCAGTGTACCCCCCTGTGCTCCGAATCGGTCTTCTTTATCAAGGATTCTACTCCTAGAGTAGCATCTCTGCTTCTAGCATCATCAAACTCCTCCTCACTACGGGCTCATTTTATCTCCCATGATAAAAACAAAATTAAGACATACCACTGTACTTCGACTCTTTATTTCCATCCAGCTACTGCTACCTTTCTCAACAAAACTTCCCCCAAAGAGTTGACAGCACTTACTATATCTGCTTCCTTACCCCATCCACTTTTTTAAAAAAACTTATTTATTTATTTATTTATTTTTAATTTTTTTTTTTTAATATCTTTATTGATTTCAGAGAGAGGAAAGGGGGGAGAGAGAGAGAGAGGGAGAGACAGAAACATCAATGATGAGAGAGTCATTGATCAAGCCCACAACCTAGGCATGTGTCCTGACAGGGAATTGAACTCCGATTGCCTGGATCCTAGGTCGATGCTCAACTGCTGAGCCACGCCCAGCCAGACCAAAAAAAAAACTTATTTAAAAAGTAAACATTAAGTAGATCTAGAAAAATATTTACAGTACTGCACATTATATTAGTTAGGGTAAGGCTAAGCTTCTATGAAAGAGAGAGAGGGAGAGAGACAATTCTTTTCTCCCTCAAAAACCAAAAACAAGCAAACAACCTCCCCCCAAAAAACCAAACCCCAGAAGTTTAAGCAGGATAGAAGTTTAGTTCTCTCTCATCTGTCATGTAACAGTCCCAACAGTCAAAGGTGTTCCAGGGTTGCCTGGCAGCTTGGCCGTCCTTAGCAAGAGGCTTCCGTTTGTGGACACTTGACTCTGGTCAAGACCCTGGATGCTCTAGCCCCTCCCTGCCTCTTTGGAGCCATCTCGCATCATTCCTCTCCTGCCCCTCACTCCTATCACTCCTTTGCCGCCTCACCAGCTTACTTTTGATTCTCAAGCACAACAGATCTTAGGATCTTCGGGCTGTTTCCTCTGCCTGAAGTGTGCTCCCCATAGCTGGCTCCCCATTCCCTGGCCTCAATGTAAATGTCATCTCAGAAGGGCCTTTCTTCCCACTTCATTACTTTCTCTTGTATCCCATTGTGCATTTCCTCTGAATTTCTCCCAGTCTGAAATGATTTTATTTATTCTTTTGTTTGTTTGTGCTCCTGTTCACTCTGACAGCCTCTTACACAATTGTTCTTGATTTAGGAACCCACAAATCCTTTTGAAAATCCAGTGAAATTCTGTCATAAAACATACACAAGTAGGGACACATAAAAATTTGCTAACTATCTAGAGCTTCACAGAACTAAGAGATTCCTCAAGCCAGATTGAGACCTGTTGTTGTGGAATCAGACTTTTAGAGGTAGAAAGGACCTGAGGAACCAGCCGGACCCCAGGATGGCAAGATGCCTTTAGTTGGACTGCCAGCTCTAGGGCGGGCAGTGGCTGCCTAGAGAGCTTGATTGAAAGGCTTCTTAGGCAGTGCCTGGGATCAGTAGGCAAGAGCGCCGTGATTGATTAGCAATGTCTGCCACAGACTGGGGAATGGAGGGCAGTGGCACTGCCGACAGCTATTTGCCGTGTCTGATCTGGTGCATCTGAGTTTAAGTGATTTGCCCACGGCCACACAGTTAGTAAATAACAAAGCTGGGCGGAATCTAGTCCCCTGGGTTATGTAAGAGTTCCTTCTGAGAAGCCCATTTCAACTCAATGTAGATGCCTCGGCCAGCAGCAAAGCCCACCGTCCTTCCCCAAAAGGGAAAAAGGAGGAAGGGAAAGGAAGGGGAGGCTTGGCTGAAATAATTTTCCCTTGGAGGGGGTATAGTTTTGGGGACTCTTGGTCGCTGGGAATATAGCCATATTACAGGCTTGCCAAAATGTCCTCGGGGAGATGGTCCCCTGGGTGAGAAGGATCCCTAGGAGAGCAGCAGGAGGTGGACACTTCTCTCAACAGGCAGGAGGCCAGGGGCTCATCCCTCAGTACCATTTTATCCACCCTGGAGCAGTTGGCACAAGCCCTGGAATATTAGGTGGCATGTGTGTTTCTCCACCTCTTGGATTTCACTGAGGCTGGTGTGAGGCACTCGTCGCCATAGTGATATGGCACTGGGGTAAGAGGCAGCCCCAAATAGCTGTCCTTTCCAAGGTTGCAAGGTGAGTTCACCTGTTGCCCAGAGATTCCCGCAGGACAGGCAGCTGAGGGCAGTCCCGCATATGCAGGGCATGCGGATGAGTGGTTAGGGCATTCTGCTGGGGCTCCCATCGGCTTGCTCACAAGACCCACGGCCTCTGGGCCCTCAGGAGCCCGGGGTACCCACATTGCCCTTGGGTGGTTTTCTCTTCTTCCTGGAGATGGGTCAGCTATAGGTTGGTAGAACAGAAAGGCAAAGAGTCAACTGCCAAGGCCCCCTGGGAAGATCACAGGTCAGATAAAAGTATTGAAAAAACAAACAAACAGGTTTGACACAGTGCTCCCCAGACCTGGCAGATAATCAGAATCATTAGAGGAGCTTTGAAAAATTACCCATTCCTGGATGTCACCCCAGAGCTGCTGACTGGGTAAGTCCTCAAAGTCAGTGTAGCTCAAAGGCTTTCCAGGGCATTCTATGATCACACAGGATGGGTGCTCTCAAGTTCAGGGCTAGGGAGATGGGACAGGGAGATCGAGGTTCAGATCCTCCCTCTGACATTTCCTGGTTGTGTGACCATGAGCAAGTCACCTGACCTTTCTGAGCCTCAACTTTGACATGGGAAAATATAACCTTGTATTCTACCTCCCTCCCCACTGTTATGCAGATCGAACGAGATATGGAAATAGCTCTGTAAACTGTGAAGCATTGCCATGCAGACCCATGAATCTGCTGCATCATTAATATGCCAAGGACATTGGATTCGAGGGAGGGGGTGGGATTCCTGGGTAGGGGGAAGAGAAGGGTCTTGACCATGAAAACTTTGCATGTCAGGAGTGATCCTGCCCTTAGATGTGGGCTGCAGCTCCGCAGAGGAGGCAGGAGAAGGGCACAGGCAGAGGCCTTGTCTGAGCCTTTCCTGTGGGGAGAGAAACATGACAGGGGCAGTGCCTGGGCCAGGCTCTGGGCCAGGTGCAGGGCCACGCTCCTCAGAGCTCTGCTGGTTATTTTTAGTGCCTGGGTATAAATGAAAGAAATTTAAACTGCCCCCCTTGGCCCCCTCCCCGCTGCTACCGCCCTGTGCACGAGGATATTTTTACTTCCGAAAGCCTGGGCTCTGGTCCAGCTTAGGGAGGGAAACTGAGAAGAAAGGTGGGGAGTGGGGGTGGGAGCAGAGAATCGGGAATTATTTTACTTCCATTAAGAAAAAAGTCAGAAGCCCGATCTTATCAAGTCAGCAAGTGGACATCTGATCCAGATCGTGGCAGCCCCCAGCTCTGGGCGCCTGCAGTGGGTTGGAGAGGTCGGCAGGTGGGGCATGGGTTGCCGAGAGGTTTGAGGAGCCCTGCTCCCCTCCTCCCAAGAGTTTCTGCTCCAGAGGGGGCCTGCAACTTCTTTGCTGTTTCCTGTGCCCGGGAAGTGGGATTGGGCACCGTAGACATGGGGGCAGCAGCTCAGTGATGAGACTGGTGGGAGTTTGGGGGGCCTATGGCTATAGCCAAGGGTAGAGCCTCTGTCCTCTGCCCTATGGGCATACTCAGGACAGTGCCTGTGTTGGAGCTGTGTGCCCCTGGGCACAACCTCTCTGAACCTTAGTTTCTTACGAGTTTTTGTTGAACACATCTGACCCATGGCAGTCATAACTAAGGAGGTGTGTTTCTCCCTCTTCCCAGGAAGAAAGTTGGCAGTTCAAGCCAGACCCTACCACCTTCAATAGGCAAGTGAAAGGAAAAAAATTACTATTAAGTACCTACTGTGTTCCAAGCACTTTATTATGTTTCACACATTTTATGTTATTTAATTCCACTAACCTGAGAAAGGTGAAATATTTTTAAAAATCTTTTAACAGCTTTATGGAGATAAAATTCACCCATTTAAAGTGTACAAACCAATGGTTTTTAGGCATATTACATTATGAATGTTTTTTAATTATTGCAAAATATATGTAACAAAATGCCCCCTTTAAAACCATTTTTAAATGTTCAATTTAGTGACATGAAGCACATTCACAATATTTGGCAACCATCACCGCTATTTCCAAAAGTTTTTCATCATCACAAACAGAAACTCAGTACTCAGTAAGTAATAACTCCCTATCCTGCCTTCTGCCAGCCCCTGGTAACCTTCAGTCTACTTTCTGTCTGTTCTAGATATTTTTTATAAGTGAAATCATACAATGCCTCTCATATTACATCTGGCTTATTTCACTTAGTATGTTTTCAAAATCCATCCATGATACAGCATGTATCAGAACGTTTTCCTTTTTATAACTGAATAATATTCCACTGTGTGTCTAGTACCACATTTTGTTTATTTAGTCATCTGTCAGTAGATATTCGGGTTGCCTCACCTTTTGGCTATTTTGAGTAATGCTGCAACGAACATTGGTGTACAAATATCTGAGCTTCTGATTTCAGTTTTTGGGGTATATACCTAGAAGTGGGATTGCTAGGTCATATGATAATTCTGTTTAGGTTTTTGATGAACCACTAAGCTGCTTTCCACAGCAGCTGCATCATTTTATATTTCTACAAGTAGTTAAAATTTTTCAATTAGCCTTTTTATCTTGAGATAATTGTAGATTAACAAGCAGTTGTAAGAGATAATGCAGCAGGATTCCATGTGCCATTACCCAGTTCCTCCCAATGGTAACATCTTGTAAAACTATAGGACAATATCATAGCAGACTATTGACTTGACTGTCAATCAAGACACAGACCAGTTTCAAGGGTGATGTATTTTTAATATTAATAATGTTAGATAACATTTCTTTAGCACTTCCTATGTGCCATCTAAATATTTTAAGTGTTTTACATGTGTTAACTCCTTTAATCCTCACAACAATCCTACAAGGTAAGTACTATTATCCCATTTTACAGGTGCAGAAACTGAGACACAGAGAAGTGAAGTAGTAAGGGGTAGAGTCAGGTCTGACCCTGAGCCTAGAGCTTTTTTCTTCTGCTTTAGAGGCACAGACATCTCTGGGCCTCCACACAGTTGCTGCTCTCATAATAAACATAGTCATTCAGTAAGCATAGGAAGGCACAGTCAGGGACGCCCCTGGGCATTTGCATCCAGGTACTGTGATGGAGCATC
This sequence comes from Miniopterus natalensis, assembly GCF_054644295.1. Classification (NCBI taxonomy): domain Eukaryota; kingdom Metazoa; phylum Chordata; class Mammalia; order Chiroptera; family Miniopteridae; genus Miniopterus; species Miniopterus natalensis. Next base: position 19,300,268 of record NC_142081.1, on the reverse strand, counting down.
TCAGCATGGATGTGGTTACTCCCTTTGTCTTTTCCCCCTCTTCCTTGCCAGGGTGACCAAGCCTGTCCCACCTCCCTGCTCTCTTGGTCAGGGCTGGGCAGAAACAGATGTGAGAACTGGGGCTGCATTTAGAGGTCAAAGTCTCGGCCCAGCAGGAAGGGACGGAAGGGCTGGGAGTCAGGAATAAACACCCCAAGTTCCCCGCTCCCTCATGTTCTGAGGTGCCTCTGGGAAGCACACGTGGTTGGCAGCCAGAGGGCAAGGGATCCTGGGAGATGGAGCCGGGCAGACGAGTAGAGTGTAGAACTGGAGGGGCAAAGGAAGCCCAGCCCGCCCACCAGCATAGAAAGCTGCTCACAGGGAGCTATCACTGACTCTGAGAGCGTGGATGCCACAATAGGGGTCTTCCGTGGGTCATACACTATGGTTCTCAAATGGCCTCTGGGCAGGATCAGCCTACCAACAATGAGAGAGGTTGTCCTCAGCTGAGGCCACACAGGCTTCCGTGTGCTGTGTGGCATCTCTGGGGACGCCATTCAGACTGAACTCTAGGTGAATGGTGCCTCGGGAGCTGTGCGATTGGTCCTGGCCCATGGTCTCTCTGCTGCTTGTCTTCTAACATGAAGACTCTTGGCATGTTGAGAGATACAGGATGTCAGAGTGGTTGGGAGCCTGGGCTCTAGAGTCAGACTCCATTCCTATCTGCCTGGCCTCAGCAAGTTACTCGACCTCTCCTAGCCTCACTTTCCCCATATGTAAAATGGGATAATAGTAGCAGCTCCCTCAAAGGGTTGTTGTAGTTCCTAAGTGAAATGATACTTGTACCATGTTCAGAGCACAGGCCAGCACTTGGCAGCAACTGGTCAGTGGGCGTGAACTTCTGCTTATACTTGTGTCTACAAGATTTAGGGGGCTTGTCCTGTTGCCAAGAAGGGGGACAACTCCTTATCTGGTTCTGGGCTCAACTAAAGGACTCGTTCTGCACAAGTGCATGTATCCAGTGATGATCATCTTTTTCATGTTCATGGCACACTGACAAATACTTATGCATACATTAAGAGATTAAACCGTGTTGAACAGTGGTTAAAACCAAGGATATGTTTATTACAGTATTGGGAGAACTGGTATACTTTACAGATAAGTTTTATTAATGCCTGTTTAAATTCAGAAAGTATCAATAAGATGATGCAATCCAATAATCCTAGGCAGTGACTGTAAATTAATTAGTATTTTTATATGCTCCCTGAGCCTACTTTTTAGATACTTTGCTAATAAAGGACACAAGCAGTAAGGCAAATCTCATTTCAAGCTCGTCTCCTTTTTTAAAAATTTGGTATTTGTAAGACTTAAGCATCCTAATTTAAATGTAATTGCCCATTGTATCAGTGAAAATTGCTCTCTACTGCAAGTTACAGAGAACTTGACTACTTGTGGCTTAAGCACTGATAAAATGAGATTGATTTCCCCACTAACAACAAGCCTGGAGACGGGCAGGCAGGCTTCTCAGACACAGCATCAGGGGCTTAGGCTCTTTCTTTGGGTGTCCTTTGCTGTCCTCACATGGCTGCCTCATAGTTGCAAGGTGGTTGCCACAGCTGTAGGCTTCACCTTCCAGGTCAGGGTTGGAGAAAGACAAAAATAGCTACATCAATGAGTTTGTCTCTTTTATCAGAAAAGCTAAACTATTCCCAGAAGCCCCCACCATGGAATTTTCCCTTGTGTCCCATTGGCCAGAACCAGGTCATATGACCAGCCCTTGTTGGCAGGGAAAGTGGGGAACAGGATTATTGGGACTGACTAGGGCACATACAAAATCCAGGTTCTGTTAGTATGGAAGAGGGGGAATGGAATGAAAATTGGGTAGATTGCTAATGATGTCTGTCAGACCCAACTGTTAGAATTTGGTGATCCACTTCTAAAGGTTTCATGACCCAACATCTTGCTCTCAGGGTGAAAACCCAGACCATACCTCTTGGGGAGGGACTTCTTGTTTACTAAAATTATGAGCAGCATATTCAAGAAAATACAAAAACACACTTGCTGATAATAAATATTAACATAGTTAAGCAATGTCTTTTTAGGTTGAGTGCAGAGGAATTCAGGCTCTGTTCACTGTCTCCACCCTTGAGGAGCTAGCTGGTTCTTCTCAGTTCAGAGCAGGTCACATCAATAAAGACAAATGGCTAGAAGGCAGGGAGGTGAGTAGCCTGAAAACACTGTACAAATATAGAAAATAAAGGGTGCCTGGATACGGAAGGAGGGTGCCCAAGGAAGTTCAAGTCCATAAAGGGTTGTCTTGTAAAGGGTATAGCCTTGTTGGATAGGGTGAAGGGTAGGAACTGATTCAGAGACAGAATTTAGCTCAGCACAAATGGGAAATTTCCTGAGGAATGGGCTGCCTTGAGGGAGTGAATTTCTAGAGGCTAGAGGAAGAAATGGAAACTGGAGAAAAGACCAGACCCTGAGATTCTTCTGTTTCCTAAGTCAGAGGGGCTTCATCTTAGCTGGGCACATTACTGTACTCAGACACTGGATTGGGCTACAAAGACAAATGAAAGTCCTTGCCCAGGAGGTGCCGACAGTCCACCAGGGAGATGGGTGTGTGGTGTATTGTGAAGAGTTGTTTTGACCATAGTTACCGTAAGAGAGGGTGAGCAAAGGAAAGTGTGGACAGCTCTGCTAGGAAGGGTGTGGACAGCTTGGCCAGCGGGAGTCAGGATGACTTCTCAGTAGAGATAATATTTGAACTGGGCCTTCATACATTCTGGGTGAGAATTGCCTTTGGGAATGGTGTGGGCAGAAGGGATAAGGCCATGTTCCTTAGATGGGGGCCCATCTGCCCAACCCCAGCCCGTGGAAAGGGGTCCCTGGGTTGGAAAGCCCATATTTCTGCCCCAGGGCCCTTCTACCCAAAATGATCGTTAGCAAACCCTGCCCGTGGGTCAGTGTGTGGGGGCGAGAGGGAGCTCAGCAAATGGAGCAGACCTGGGCCCTGTTTTCTAAGAGCCCATTGAATGGAAGAGCTGATGGGAATAGAGGGAAACGAGCGGGAGGTGGCATGAGAGGTGCCAGGTGAGTGCGCAGAGCGATGGGAGTGACAGCCTGGCCTGGCCTGCCCGAACCACTTTCCAACTTGTGGAGCATTTGATTGTCACAAAAGCCGTATGTGGTGAGCAGAGCTGGTGTTACTGTTGCCTTCTCTGTTCCTGACGATGCAGCCAAGGCTGCATAACCCCTAAGGGCAGAGACGGCCTGGGACCTAGGCCATTGGCCCCCCTGGGCTGGGGCAGTCGTGGGCTTGTGCAGACAGAAAAGCAGACAGGAAGCCAGGAGTGAACAGGTCTCACACCGCGTGTCAGTTTGCGCATAATCAACGCCAACAGGGTACTTTTTTAAAAAACAAAATAACCTGATAATTGATACATTTATCGATTGGAGCCATTGACCACTGTGCTGTATAAAGATCTGGAGGAGAAAATTTAGAGGAGAGTTTACACTTCTGTGCCCTGGGAGGTCAGACCCTGGAATGGCAAAGAGCTTGGATGCTGGCTCTTTTAATTACTAAATCTCTCTGAAAAATAGGGATAAGTAGGGATAATAGCACCTGCTTATATGCTGTGGATTAAATAGGGCGATACATATAGAAAGGCCTTGTAAAGTAGGCTGTTTGCATTGTCATTATTAATGTGATTTTCCGGAGAGACCTGCACAGTGCTGGGGAAGAAAAATGATGATGATGGTGATGATAGTAATAGTCACAATTCCTTAAGCGTCCACTGCGTATTGGGTGCCATGGCAGACCCTGGAGTAGGACCGAGTCCCTGGACGTCAGGGGCGTCTAGTTGGCAGGGGGAGCCCAGTTTTTTGTGGGAGCCCTGGAAGAGGAACCTGGCCTGGGTGGGGTGGGGAAGAAGGAGGCACACCCATGGCTGTATTCATCGACTTTTTGAACACCCGCTAAAGGGTCAGGTACTATATCAGGACAGAGAACATTCTAGATGGAGGCAGAGCCAGAGGTGGGCAACTGCCCCTTTCCTTGTCTTGCTAAGGGATGGGTGCCTCCTTTTACTTTTTGTTGAGAAGTTTCTACTCTTGTCGATAGCTGCCTGGGGTCAGGCAGGCTGGGTGGGAGGGGAGAGCTCATCAGGCAGCCCTCTAGGAGAGAAAATTGGTGAAGTGGGGAAGGGGCTCATCCTGGACTCCACATCAGACGCTCGCACATAGTAGGTGCTCAGGAAATGGGAGTCCTCACCGTCCTTCATGAATGAAGTGTGGCGCTTTCACTCTTGGTCTTACCAGCTCTCTGGGGAAGCAGAGCTTGGTGGAGGGTCCACTTCCCTCCGGTGTAGTGGGCAGGGGGAGCTGCTGTGTGGCTGTGTCACAGGATGGCGCCAGGAAAACTGCCAAACAGAGAACTTTTCCCCAAAAACCTTCAAGGGAGGAACCATCCTCCCTGCATTTGTGTGCCTGCTCCTTCTGCCCTCTCTGAAGGGTCTGGGAGGGGTGAGGGGGCAAATGTGAGCCGAAGTTGTACCAGCACGTGTTTAGGTTTTGTGCCAGGTAGGATTCAGCTGTCCCCTCTCTGGTCCCAGGGACTGATGGAAGTTGATCGACAGCCGACCTGCTAGGATGCTAGAGTGCAGCACTTCTCAAACTCCTGTGCGCTGCGAATCACCTTGTTAAAATGCTGACTCTGATTCCTTGGGAGCCAGGTCTGAGATTTTTGCATTTTAAACAAGCTCCTGGATGCTGCTGATGCTGCTGGCCCTGGACCACACTTTGAGAAGGAAGGCAGCCCTCGGTGCCGCACCCACATCTACTCAGCCCTCTATCGCTTGTTGGCGAGCTGACCTGCCACCTTGTGACTGCAGCTCTACCCAGGGCTCAGCCTGGACCTCAGAAGCGCCAGTGACTGCGGGAGGCAGCTAAATGCCCCAAGGCCTTACCCCTTGGGGGAGTGGAGGCATGTTCTACTCTGTCTCCCAGGGTCCTCAGTTGCCCACAGCAGTAGCCTATTCAAGAACTCACTCATTCATGCCTGCCTTCCTGGGATGGCCCCCCAAATAAACTGCCTCATGGGCATCCTTGTTCAAGTCTGCTCCTGGAGAACCCCACTACAGATGTGGTCACTTGCAACCCACTCTGACCCCTGAAGCAAAAGGGGAGTTCACTGGAAGCCTATCAGGAGGCTCAAGGACCACAGTCAGGAGCCAAACAAGGATTAGGGGAAGCCAGGAGAGCCCAGGCTCAGGAGATGCAGTAACCGGGAGAGGCTGGCCCAGGGCAGCCCACGCCCCTGCTTCTGCGGTCACCACTGCTTCCCTCACCCATCTTCACCCTCCCTCTGTCTTTGTGCCATTCGATCCTGACTCAAAGCCAGTTGGCTCTGCCTGTGTCACCAGTCCATGCTTCCAGAGGGTGGAGAGAAGGACCTGGACCACTTTGATATCCATGGGGGGGGGTACAGGCCCGGCAACAAGACCCACAACAGGGGAATTACCTTTAACTAGAACGCAGGATGGGGTGCTGAGTTTCTATTTTGTTGGGTGAAAAGGAGGCTACTGATGAAAATGCTGAGCAGTGACTGGCCCCCCAAAGACATTTTCCTCAGGCTGACTGCTGGGCTCGGTGAGCTCACAGCATCCGATGCGGCTGAGCCCTTCACTGGAAGCACAGGGCGATGGGCACTCCGCATCCCTAGAAGTTCCTTTAGGGCAATTAGTATTTAAAGAGATGGTCCTTGCCATTGAGTAAACAGTAATTTTACTCTCAGTTGTCCTAATAAACTTCCTCTCCTGTACATCCTAACAAAGAAACCTCCAGAAAATGAACCCAGGCGTGAATGGGATCTAAATTCCCATTCCGTTAAATTAGGATTTTCCCCGCCCTCTTCTTCCCTCACCATGAGGGCTGGGGGACTTGCCAGTACCCCTGGCTAGGAGGAGGGAAGAAGCTAGGACCAGCAGGAGGGAGGTGACCTGGCCGTCACCTCCGCCTGAGGAGGCACTGAGCTCTTGTCCTCCCAGGACTCTGGCTCCTGACTTTTCATGTGTTTTAGTCAAGGCCCATTTCACGGTAGGGAAAGGATAGCCAGTCTACTTTAGAGCTAATGTGATGGGTCCCGGCCATCTTCTCGGGTGACACCGTGCAGGGTGGTGGCCAGCCTGAGCTTGTTGCCCTGGGATGAGGAGCCCTCTCCAGGTCCTGCCCACTCTGCTTGTTGGTGGGGGTGTCAGGTGGTACAACGTGTCTGTCTGTCTAGACAGCAGGAGCTGAGGGTGGGGCTGGTTTCTTCTGAAGGCAGTAGGGACCCTGTGACAATAGGGATCTCTCTAGGATTGCGCCTCACTCCTGGACATGGGTGTCAGTGTGGGGTGACCACACTGCTTCTGCACCTGCCACTGAGCTAATTCTAGGCATCGATTGCCCTGACGTGACCAGGGCCACCTGTTTCCCCATCCTGTGGGGACTTTGCGTAGATGACCAACTCTAGAACTCTGCCCTAGAATCTCTGAGGGTGGGATCCAGAAATTGACATTTGTAATAAGGGCCCACCAGATGCTTCTTAGGTGAAAAGTTTGAAAATCCGGTTTTTAACTCTGTTGAGACTTTCCCCTCTTGGCGAGCTGACTCAGCCCTCCCTGGATTCACAGCAGGTCTGAAATAGCGTGTCTTCTTTCCCCAGCACGTGGAGGAATGCTTCTGTTGCTCGTTCCCTTTTAGAGACAGAAAGACTCAAGAGCTGAAGGTTGCTTGGGATGGATTTCAGGGGGATGCTGAATCCGGAGAGTCAGGACCAGGCCTGGAGCAACTGGGATGGGCCATTACTGTAGAAAATTGTTTTAGGATTGTCCAACTGCCTGGCCTGAGGCTGGCCATGGGGCAGCTGTAAGGGGCCATCTGGGTGTGGCCCTGAAGGACTCAGCCAGGGCTGAAATCCCAAAGTCTGTGCAAACAGCCCTGGGAATGGTGAGCAACTCCTGAGACTCTCCCTTTCCTCCCCAACAGGCGTGCGCCTGGACCGAGTGCGTGGAGGCCGCCAGAAATACAAGCGGCGGCTGGACTCCGAGAGCAGCCCATACCTGAGCTTACAGATTTCCCCACCTGCTAAAAAGCCATGTGAGTGCCAGGGCAGTCCATGCCCCGTCTGCCGGCATCTGTACTGGAACATCTGGCACCCCCTGGGGAAATGCCATCTTCCCAGCGCTGGGTTATGGGACAATGAAGGTTTTTGGGGAGGTGGCATCAGTGCCTGGCATTGGTGTCTGGTACTTTAGAATGATGCTTTATTCAGGCCTTTCCCTATGGGATGCCCCAGAATGTGGTTCCAGATGAAGCATGGTCCTGAGAAGGCCTAGGCTCAGGCATCCAGAACATGCCCCTCTAGCTATCCACTCGAAGCAGGTTTCTCTTGGGAGAATTCACCAGGCAACTTCCCTTGAAGGGATATTTCTCAATAACCCGAATCACCAGCAACTTTGCAGAGTCAGAAAGGGAGGGAAGATTACGGCTGTGTTTGACCTTCCTGGGCTCTTCAGTACCTGCCTTTTCTTCCCAACCCATCCCAGGCTCCACCCTGGCCCCTTTCCTCATTCCAGCCATTTACTTTCCCCCTTTGGTCTTTGCAGTGACCAAGATTGTCTCCTACCTGCTGGTGGCTGAGCCTGACAAGCTCTATGCCATGCCTCCCCCCGGCATGCCTGAGGGTGACATCAAGGCCCTGACCACTCTCTGTGACCTGGCAGACCGAGAGCTCGTGGTCATCATCGGCTGGGCCAAGCACATCCCAGGTGAGTCACGCAGGACCATGGAGGGGGCGTAGCCGGGGACTCCCAGCCAGTCTGCCCACGGCCAGCTGTGGTTCTGACGCATGGGAGCCACTCCTCTGGTTTCCTTTTCTCTCCTTGTGGGACTGGAGGTGAGCAGGTGTTGGGAAGGTCCAGGTGTTTCTAAACTGCTGGGGGCTCTTCAGAACTGGTTATCATTCTAAAGGGCTTATGACTGCATCTATAAGCGGTGATATTCAAATAGCAAGTTCTTTGAATCCTCGTAGACCCTATTGGAAATATGCTGGGAAACAACACAGATGAGGGATTGGCTCTCTAGCGCCTTGCGAGAGGCAGGTGGAGTGGAACAGTGAAGGACATGGCTTGGGAATCAGATTGGGATTCAAATTCTGGGCTGCAACTTACTAGCTGTGTAACCCTGGGCGGCTCCGGCCACTCCCCTGTGGGACTAACCTCCTCCGTGGCCTGTGCGTGGGCTGAAGTGTGGGCATGCGTGGGAGCATTAGGCACGTGCTAACATCGGTTGCATACTCACTGTTGCCACTTGCCTGATCTCTAAGGGAAGCCTGTCTCCTTGTGTGGATTCTGTGATTTTACAGTCATTTCTGGCATGGAAAGTATGTGTAATGAAGGTGTTTCAGACGAGAAAGACTTTTCTTCATTGCATGCGGCCCCCAACCTTCTTTCAGCTTTTCTTGTTCTGGGTAAATGGCTGGAGCTGATTTTTTATTTTGTTCCTGTAGACACTGATGCCCACATATTTTGCATTACATACATGGTGGGGACTCTCTGAAGTCTGTGCAGTTTATCCCTTTAAGGTTCTAACAAACTTGACTTGTGACCCGTGGTGTGGTGGGGACATCCTGTGTCCTCTGGCAATGGCTCATCCGGACTTGGATTCTTACTAGCTGTGTGGCGCAGGGCACTTGATCTTCTTGTTTGTAGACCCTTTTTCTGTTTGTCAAGAGCTCTGAACAATGAATATCGCCTACAAGGTTATGGAGCAAAGGCGTCCTGGACTTTAGATGCCAAGGCCCATAGCTGATTGGGGTGAGTGAGAAAGTCCTTATGTGAGATGTGTGTGGGCACAGCTTACAGGGAGCAGCCTTCCTGAAGACGGGCTCGTAGGGGCCCATGTGGCTCCCAGGTGGTGCTGGTGTTACTTAGCTGGCGGGATGCCTAGAATTCCCACTTCGAAGACCCCCTGGTGGCCCCAGGTATTTGACTCAGGGGTGGGCTCACTGAGGATCTGGGCTGGAGCATCCTTACTAAGGAGCTCAGCCTCAGGATTATACACTCAGTGGTTTGAATCTGTCCTGTGCTGGTTCAGCACAGGTGTGGGGTCAGGCCACTGCTTACGACACCTCAGCCTGGATTGCTCCACTAACCCAGGGCCAGATCGGGCACAGCTCCCCTGCACCCCTCCCCCATCACACACTCCTCTTCCAGTTGAGCAGCTACCGCTTCCAAGCAATGGCTCAGGAGTGGCTCCTGGTGGTCCCCCAGGTCAGTGCTTCCCTCTCCTACGATCCCACCCCTGCACCACCTCCCAGAGGGTGAAGTAGAGCTAGGGGGCACTGTCTCCCCTGCACCCATTCCCTCTCCTGTCCTATCTTCCCAGCTCCATCTCCTGTCTATGCCCAATCAAGAGAGCAGTGGACCAAGCAGAATGGTTCTTGGGGACACACACAGACCCTGGATTCAGGCAGACACGCTTCTGATCCCAGCTGTCCTCCCTGGTATTACAAGATATTTCACTTTTCTGGGCTTCAGTGTCCTCTCCTGTGAAATGGGACTCAGAATGGAGCCCCCATCCCCAGGTTGCTGGGAGGACATGGCACACTCAGCCCAGGCCCCACACATGGCAGAGACCTGACCGTCATAGTTGTTGCTAATACATTGTTGTTAATAGAGTTAAAAGCCTCCTTTCACATCATCATTTCTCTTTGTCCAAAGCTGAATTCTTTTTGATTAAACAATAAAATAAACATAGGGGTTCACTTGTCTGCCTCAAATGCTAATTTGCCTATTTTGCATAAATCTGCATGTTGAATTATTTGGGCCTGACCTTCTAGTGTTTAAGGTAAAATTAATTAATAGAGTCTCCTGCCACCGCATGTAAACCTCATATTAAGGGTGATGGCACATCAAGTGCCTGATATATTTAAACTAATCGACCTAATCCCATCTTAGATCAGATGGAAAACTCATCTGCAGGCCTGCTCACCAACCCTTAGAAAGAGAGTGCAAGCAAGAGAGCAGGGTGAGTAGGGAGGATGCATGCCTGGGCCCCACCTGGGACTTGTGTCTGCTCCTGTCATCTTGGTTCCTAGACAGACAGGCGGACTGGCCCCTTACGACTGCTCAGGAACAGAGCTTTGAAGAGGAGCCCAAGCCTCTGTCCTTAAGCAAAGGGAACCACATCTGATGCCTAGTATCCTCTGGCCTCCAGTCCAGAGCCCGGCACCCAGAGGGTGCTTCATAGCTGCCTTCGCATGCATTTATTGAGCATCAACTGTATGTAGGATCTCTTGCTAGGTGTTGTGGCTGATACAAAGAATTAGATTCATTTCTGCCCCAAGGATCTCATTTGGGAATAAGATGGATAATTCTTTTTAAAAACTTCGTCATGGAACATTTTAAACAAAGGCGGGTCAAAGAGTAGAATGAACCTGTATGTGTCCATTACCTGCTTCAACAGTTGTCACCCCACGGCCAGCCTTGTTTCATCTCTACCCACCCACTTCCCACCTCCTGTTTCTCACACATGAGACAGATACTTAGAGTAGAGCAAGAAGAAGCCCAGGGCGGAGTTGAGAGGCAGGAGGGATGCCATGGGCTGCAAGGGGAGAGAGCATAACCGGAGTTAAGCCTTCAGGCTTGATGGGCGGAGGCCATGGGGGAAAAGTCCCGAAGGGTATTAGATGCTGTGAACACCGGTTTTCACACACAGCACAGAGGCTGATGTATCCATGCGGGCCCTGAGCGACCTGCTCAGCCAGCGGAAGGCTTGGTTCAGCACAAGCTCGTTCCCAGCACACCCCTACCTTTACCATAGTGCTGACCACACTGGGTGTGTCCCATGGGGAACTCGGGCCTGGCTGGGATTTGCTCAGAATAATAGACGCTCTTTTGTTTGAGTCTGGCTGAAGTCACCCCCACCCCAAATGTTGACTTTCCCCCAAGTCTTGAGAGTGTCCACCTCTTTTCCCCGGTGAGTGAGAGGCTAGAGCAAGAGCCCGCAGCGGTTCATAGAAGGTGGGCATCACTTGATGAATTGCAGCCTCCAGGTGTCATTAGCCCATTCTCCTTAGCCCAGGCAGCTCCTAGCGACAGAACCTTCTCTTGCCACCCTGTGGGGTGTCCCCACCGCCCTGCCTGCCCTGGCTGACATGTGTGTGGCCTCTGCAGGGGACCCCCAGAGGCGTCCTGTCCTCACCAAGGGTCCCTCAGCGGCTCTGCTCCTGGGTAGCCACCGTCTGGCTCGCACGGGGAGAGCAGAATGCCAGCGGCCTGTGAAATATGGGCTGCCGAGTGACAGCAGCTGTGTCTGGAGTGGCCTCAGATCCTATAATTACATCTCCCTTTATTACCTCTGCTAATGGCCCTCCAGGTCGACAGAAACGATAATAAATTAACAGATTATGAACTCCACTTGCCACAAATTATGTGCTCTTTTTTTTTTTTTCTTTAAATTCTAGGAGCTTGTGCTGTCAAATCACTGGGGGTTGGGGGATGGGGAAGAGCCTGACTGTTATTAGATCAGTTGGTGCAGATAAAGCAACTTTCTGGAGGCAGCAGAGCTCAAGGTGGGAGACCCAGGGACAGAGGGCCAGTGGGGCAGCCAGCTTGGGCAGAACCTGAAGGGGCCAGTGCCCTCAGGGGTCAGCTAGGCGCAGGGACAGGGCTGCACTCCCAGGGGCATGGGCCACATCCAGCCTCTCCCAGCAGCCCCAGAATTGCTAATTACTTGATGAAAGGGAGACCGACCCCAGCACAAAAAAGCATGAGTGAAGGGTGCTTTGCTGAAGGGCGGGAAGGAATGCCCCAGCCCTGTTGTTTGGGTTGAAATAAAAGGAATACGTGCTTCTAGTAAACTTGTCGGATGTGACAGAGGGGTGGAAATTATGAGTTCCAAATGTCTCGAGCATCCCTCTGGGAGTTTCCTATACAGGTACAACTAGTGTGTGTGTGTGTGTGTGTGTGTGTCTCCATCCCCTCCATGGATCATACTATAACATTGCTTTCCCCTGCTTCTTTCATTTAATTGTATACTGTAGATGCACTTACCGTGTGCTAAGCCGTATTCTAAGTGTTTCACACATTAGCTCATTTAATTCAAACAACTCCATGAGGTCAGTATTGTTATTATTCCTGCTTTATTAATGGAGAAACTGAGGCACGGAGAGGTAAATGGTCAGTGGTCAGCAAGCTGGGATTTTTTAAAAACATGTTTTTATTGATTTCATAGAGAGGAAGGGAGAAGGAGAGATAGAAACGTCAATGGTGAGAGAGTCATTGATCGGCTGCCTCCTGCCCGCTGCCTGCTGGGGATGGAGCCCGCAACCCGGGCGTGTGCCCTGACCGGGAATCAAACCGTGACCTCCCGGTTCATAGGTCGATGCTCAGCCGCTGAGCCACGCCCGGCTGGGCAAAGTTGGGAGTTTAATACCCAGTTGGGCTCTGGCCTCTGTGCCCTTCACACTTACACCTCCCCCCTTACGCTCCTGAGTGTCTTCCACATCCACACACATTCTACCTCATTCTTCTAGCAGCTTCTGTTGTGCCATTTATTTAACTGATAATCACATTTGTGTAATAATTGCATGTATTACATGGGTTACATTTGGGTTGTTTTCTGCTTTGGGCCATTTCAGGCTGGTCCAGCCAACGCCTTTGCACATTTATCTGGGTGTATTTAAGCTTTTTTTCTTTCTAAGAGAAATTCCTAGCTGCAGAATTGCTGGGTTAGAGGGAGCATACCTTTTATCTTTGGACACCTTAAACATGGACAGGTTGAAAAGCCCAAAATAGGCAAAAATGTATACACAGAAGTCTCAGCTCCATCCCTGTGCCCCCCCCTCCCCGTCCTCCTAGAGGTAACAGTTTTTATTTCTCATTTTTCCTCCTAATGTTTCTTTTGTCAAATACTAGAAAAGGTCAAATATTTCCCTGTTCCTTGCACAAAGGAAGCGGCCCGTGTGCGTGCCCAGCACTTTGCATTTGGATTTTCAAAGCTATTTCCAGTTCCTTTTGAAGGAAGAAGAGAGAAGTCAGGGGCCTAGTTCCCTTCTCAGACCAGCGGGGCCGGGAGGTCTGGACTCAGGCCTCCAGGTATCCCCAATAGTAGCACAAAACCCTCCAAAGAGCTGTCTCCCTCCCTCCCCCCTCCCTCCCCCCCCAGCCCCTCTCCCCAGAGGGCAGGGCTGCCTCCGACTCAAAGGCAGCTAAATCCACACTCCTATCTGAAGGACTGGGAGGGGCTAACCAAGTTCTTTGGGCACATTTCTCAGTGGCATTTGTCCGTTCTCTCCTCCAACTTGGATACTTATTGGGCACCTTCTTGGCATCAAGACCCGTGCTTGGCAGTGGGGATGGGAGATGACAGGAAGCTCGGCGCACAGGCACCAAGGTGTGTGCTCTCAGAGCTCCTCGCTACCCTTCAGAGCTCAGCCCCAGAGTCTCCTCTCCCATGAAGCCTCCCAGAGTCTCATTTGAGCCATATCCCCCACTGTGTGTTGCAGAGCCCTCCATCCTGTCACAGCTCTTCTTTCCGTCGTAACTTCACGGTGACACACAGTACTTGGTGTGTCTTTCCCTCTTGACTGCGAGCTCTTGAAGGCCGGCACCAGGGCCTGGCACTTAGTAGGTGCTCAGTGAATGTTTGTTGAATGAATGAAGGGGCAGGAGCGGACTATTCACATTCTTCTCATGATCACACCTGAGTGATTAGCCTCACAGGAGGCTTTTCTCCTTCGTTTCCAGAAGCCTCGATCCTACCTCACCCTCCCTCCCTGCTGCCTCCCAATTCAACTGTCTATTAATTTCACCCCATCCACCTCCTACATCTTTCCTCCCATTCTGCCTGCTCTCAGAACCCCCAACCCCAGTGCATTACCACACTTCCCTATGTACACACACCCTCATGGCTGGCTGATTGGTATCTGTTAATTAATGTCGCCCAAGGCCTCTCTTGCTCAGAAGCCCGATAAGGGAAATTGGATGTCCATTTCTATCTATCTTTTATTACCTCCCGGCTCTGCCTGCCACCCCAGCAGCCACACGCCATCTCCCACACCAGGATCCGGACAGCACACACGCACCTGACCCTCTGTGCCACAGCCTGTCCCCCGAGAAGGTGCATCAATCCAGGCTCGCCCGCGTTGTCAGTGTAATTGATCCGCCTCTTTTGTCGGTCACCCCGGCTGCCAGCAGCCAGGTGTTCATCAAGGCCTGGGTTGTGCAGGTCGGACCCAGGAACTGCGGTGGTTGGACTAAGAGGACACTCACGAGCAAAGGGCAGCCTGCCAAGTAAAGGGGACTCCAGCCCCAGGAGTGCCCCCTACAGAGGAAGACTTGTGCACTGGTTGGAAAACAGGAAGGGACAGTGGTTTCTAGAGACAGGACAGCAGATGAGGGTGGGACAGACTCCAGAGAAGCCCAGAGCAATGGACCAGTCCAGGCCAATGGGGAGAAGACAGTCACGCCAATAGCCTGCTGACAACATCAGTATTAGTAGCAACAACTGCAGCCATCAGCACCGCCTAGCTCAGGTTTGCTGAGCACCTACTATGTGCGAGGTGGTGCTCAGTGCTTCCACTCACCATCTTCATCTTCACAGCCCACTGCACCCAGGCGGGGTCAGGTTCTGAGCCAGCAAGTGAAGTGACCAGTCCCGCATAAGCAAATTACCCCCGGGAGTTCCTGAATTTCAGTTGCCATGACACATGATGCAAATGGCTTTGGGGATACTTTTCCTTCTTTCCGAACATCTGGCATGATCTCCTTGGAAGCAGTCACTGAAGTTACTGCCCATGTTTAGTGACCAGATGTTTGAAAATCAGTTTCCTGCTGTCCTCCCTCCCTCCCACCTTTCTTCTTCTTTCTCTTTCGTCAAAACGTTAATGGACTTTGCACCAGTTACGCACATATGATGCAATTCCAGTACAGTGTTCTCGTTTTGCAGATGAAGACTTTCATCTCACTGTTAATAATAAGGCTCCACAACTGTGTTGTATGTTCTATAACCATTGGCTCATTTAGACCTCACAGTGACGCTCTGAAGCAGGCATTACTGTTATACCCATTTCACAGATGAGGAAGCTGAGGTTTGGAGAAGCTGCACAGCTTACCTAAGGTCAGCCTCGAGCTAGTGTATGGGGCATTGGGATTCCGGCCCAGGCAAGCTTTAGAACACATTGGACGAGACAGTGTCACAATTCTGGAGCCACCCTACACTCAGGCTCACCGGGTGCAGTACTGCTAGGTCATCGTTAAGTGGAAAGTAATGGCCCGGGCGGCAGGGGTCTGACCTCTGGGAGGACAGGCTGCCCTGTGACAAAGTGCCCCCTGACCCTGGAGGCTCCTGAGCGTTTTGTAGACCCCCAGGCTGTGGTCATGGTAGGTCAATGACCAGGAACAGCTGAGCCCTTGCTCCTGGTTGAGCCCCTGCGTCTCTGCACAGCTGGGACTCTGCACTGAGGAGCAGGCATCACTTTAATACACCCAAACCTTCCCTGAATTGAGCAGACCAGGGATCCTGGAAATTCCCCAGACTGTAGGGGACCCTGTACTGCCACCTCCTGATTCTAGGAATTCAGTAACTCCTTAAATTACAAATGCATTTGAGTCATCAAAAAGCCTCTCCAGACGTTTGAAAAATGCCATAGAACTAACAGTAACGATGATACTAACAAGTGTCAACATTGCCTGAGCTCCTTAGGCAAGTCTTTTCCATGAAATCCATGTCTGACTCATTCATGGAGTCCTGAAGGTACGGGAAGGGCAGGATCTGGAGGTGCCCGGACACCCCTCCCCCGAGCCTGGCCCTCCAGCCAGCCCCGGGGGGCCCTGGCCCACCCGCCTGACCCCACCGACCTCCTCGCCCCCTTCCCGCAGGCTTCTCGAACCTGTCCCTGGGGGACCAGATGAGCCTGCTGCAGAGCGCCTGGATGGAGATCCTCATCCTGGGCATCGTGTACCGCTCGCTGCCCTACGACGACAAGCTGGTGTACGCCGAGGACTACATCATGGACGAGGAGCACTCGCGCCTCGCGGGGCTGCTGGAGCTGTACCGGGCCATCCTGCAGCTCGTGCGCAGGTACAAGAAGCTCAAGGTCGAGAAGGAGGAGTTTGTGACACTCAAGGCCCTGGCCCTGGCCAACTCAGGTAACGGCGAGTGTGGGACCCACAGGGGGCTTTGAGGCATCTCAGGCCCCAGGGAGCATCCCTCTGAGGCCTGTGGGTGGGGTGGGGTGAAGGTGCTGCAGCTCCTGGTCACCAAAGACTGTGCAGAGGTGGTCTGGGTGTAAAAGGCTGGCGATGGAGGCCGGCACTGGCTGAGTATTTCCGAAGTGCTGATTTGCAGGGCGCTGCGCTGGGCCCTTGGTCTCCAGACCAGCAGGCTGGTTAACGACACAGGTTTTAGAGCCGGGTTACTAAGAGCCAAATCCTGCTGCTTTCTCTTGGGCAGGTTGCTTCACTCTGTGCCTCAGTTTGTTCATCAGTAAAATGGAAACTATAATAAACAGCCCCTACCCCACAAGTCTATAGAAGGGATTTATTTGTGTATAATTATATTATGCTTATAACATACCTGGCTCATAATAGGGGCTCAACCTGTTAAATAAATTAGCTATGAACTTATTTTATTCTTATGAATGACCCTGTGAGCAAAGTCCTTATTTTAATACCATTTTACAGATGTAGAAACTGAGGCTTTGAAAGGTGAAGCAAACTGTCCAGGGTCACACAGAGCTACGAGTCAAACCAAGGTCCTATGATTGCAAAAAGTCAACCTGAGCTTATGCCCACTGTTTGAATCTTGCAATCAAACTGCTTGGGTCCAAGAGAGAAAATCTTCCCAACTGAGTTGTTGAGTCTGACTTTCAAAAGGAGACCTCACTCCATTTCTTTAGCTCCCACCAGCTTCTGGGAAGAAGGGCTGGCATAGAAGAATGAGCTTAAATTTAATCTAATCTGTGCCTACACTTGGTGTCCACCCTGTGCAGGGTACCACATCGGATGCAGAAGGAAGAGAAAGGCTTGGGTCCCTGTCCCAAAGACAGAGCTTCAGCAAGCACACAGTGTAATTCTGCTGCAAGACGGCAGAGTTACTGCTCAGGTCTGGCGCAGATGGACCCAAGTTCAAATTCTAGCTCTGATCTTTGGTGGCAGTGTGACCTTGGACACGTTGGCAATCCTCCTTACCTCTGTCCTTGTGTGCTGAGGGACATCCCAGTACCTCCTGCAAGCACTTTTGTATGAAATGATCGACTGAAGATAAAGCGCTTAGCCCAGTGCCTGGCCTGGAGGAAATGTTCAATAAATATTAATTATTATCATTAGTATTAATATTAGAGGAAACAAAGCATCATCAGCATACAGAAGAGGGAGAGCTGGCTCCCAGATGCAGACAGTACAAATAGGGCAACCAACTGGTTTGCTTGATACTGTTACACTTTTCCTGAAAGTCCCATAGCCCAGGAAACCTCAGTCCTTGGCTAACCGGGTCAGTGGGTCCCCCTGACAAATGGCTTCATAGAGAACGCAGAGGACAGTGCTGATGCCCCCTCAGACCACCTTTCCTGGGTCCATGCCTGCGGGCTCTGCTGCTGGGTTTTGCTGCTGACAGCTCACAGTTGTCCCCTTCGCCAGAGACTCACCCTCACCTGCCTTGCCAGGAGGGTTACTTACCCCACAGTTTTAAGTTGACAGAATAAGCAGATGATATATAAGTTCCATATACCCCCTACCCCTGTACTCAGTTCCCTCTATTATGAACACCTTGCATTAGTGTGCTAATTTGTTACAATTAATGAGCCAATATTGATACATTTATTAACAAAAGTCCCTGGTTGCCATCAGGGTTTTTACTCTGCGTTTATACAGGACTAGAGGTTTTGACAAATGCGTAACAACAGATCTCCGTCATAACGTGCCATACAGAGTAGTGTTGCCACCCTCACAATCTCTTGTGCTCACCTGTTCAGAGCAGCATCTTACACAGCGTTGCGAAGGGGCTGGGAGTGTGAATGGGCACAGGAGGGGAGGGGCACTATGAAGCAGAAGACATAGGGCGATCACAGTGAGACGGCAGGGCTGGCAGGCCTTGGAGGGCACTCCTGACCACTTCATAGCAGACCTTGAGCTCAAGCTCACCCCAGCTAGGAGGAGAGAGTGAAGGGGGGAGGCCATTCAATGGCCACCTTCATCCCACCCCTCAACACCACGCTGCAAGGTCTTCCAGAAGCCTCTTTAGCCCGGCCAGCTGCTCTCACCTTGTGTGTCTGTAAGTGTGCATACAGACACACAGACATGCATGCACACTTACAGATACTCACACATGCACACAAACATACACATACACTTACACGGATATGCACACATGCGCACACACACCACCTGAGGACCCACAGTGGTTTGGTGACATGAGCCCTTCAGGAACTTCCATTAGCATCCAGTGGCATCTACCAAGCCATCCTGCAGGTATGAGAAGCTCAAGGCAGAGAAGGAGTTTGTGAGGCTCAAGGCCCTGGCTGCACAGTGGAGCTATTAGCTGCAGGCAGAAATGGGGAGACAACAGGCCTGTTTGGGGGTTAAGCTAGAAAAGCAGTTTGGGGTCATAGAGGCTCTCAGGCTGTGAAGGGGTTGGGTTGTGTAGGGTCAGTATAGGGAGCCATGAAGGATGGGGGGAGTGCGATAGTGACCTATCCCCAGCAGCAAAGCAGGAAAGTCACCAGGCAGACAGAGTGTTAGCTGGAGGAGAGACAGGGGCTTGGAGAGCGTTGCCATGGTCCTGGGGGCAGCCCCAAGGGCCACTGTGGGTGCTACTGCTGAGGTTGAGTGGACAGGACAGGACCATTCAGATGTGACCTGGGGCTGACGCTAGGCAGGAGGGTGAAGCACATCAGAGACAGGCTGTGGTCCCAAACCATGGCCCCTTGGGAGCCCGCTGGCTGACTTTCACCCCGTGTCCCGCCCTCTCCAAGGCTCCCTGACAGCAGAAAAAAATCATAGCCATTGATTTTGTAATTAACAGTTTATCAATGCCATCGATACAGACGCGCTGATGGATTGCAAAGAAATTAATCTTGCAATGTTATTTTATTTCATTTTTGGTCAAAGGCAGCTGCCAATTTTGGCCTCCTTGGGGAGGGTGGGGGGATGGGGAGATGAAGCTGGCAGGAGGCAAGGAGCCTGGATGGCCAGGTCCCAGCCTTACAGGGTCCAGCCCCTATAAACAGTTGCTTCCTCTGCAACTGACAAAGGAGTCCTCACTGCCTTGGTTTCAAGGAGCAGAAGAATGTGGAGGCGTCTTGAGTATCGGGCTAGTAACATCCCAGCTTGCCCCTAGTTTGAGTCCTCACAATAATGATGATAACATTTATTAGGTGCTTACTAAGTGCCTGGTAATGTGCTATTTCATTTAACCCTCAGTACCATTCCGTGAGGTGTGCACTCTTATTTGCTCCATTTTACAGACCAGGAAACAGTCTCAGAGAGCCTAAGTAACCTGGCCAAAGCCACACAGCATCTAAGGCTTTCAGTCTTATCTAGCTCACCCTACTGCTCTCCTTCCAAGAAAAAGAGGCAGGACCCTTGAAGGCACAGGCTGAGTGTGGACCCAGAAGGTCAGGGGGCAGTCATTGGTGTCAGCTGGTTGGTACAGTGGCCCTCAGCAGTCTGGCATCTAAACCAGCCCAACATGCAAAGGAATTGCCCCGCTCCTTTGAGTATTTCAGGAAACTTGCCCAGCCTTCCTTGGAGACCCACTCAGAGCTTCAAGCTCACTTGATTCACATGCTCCCTTCCTCTCCCACCTTTGGCAGGCACTGGGTGCTGCAGTTCAGGGTGGTGGCTCAGGCTCTTTAAGGAACACCAGAAGAAGGCTGGTTATTTTCCCTGAGGCCATGGAATGGGGTCCAGGAGATTCCCTTTGCTTCAGCTCAGACCTAACTGTAACCCAACTATCAGTGGGCACCTCCTGCCCTGCTGACATTTAGGTAAATTTTATTTGAACCCCCAATTCATGGACTAAGTCCAAAGCCCTCCCCAAGATTTTAGATTGCAAGGGTCCCTTCCAACAGCTACCTTCATCACCGTGTCCCATGTGTCCAGCCATGCTATCTCATGTTCCCTGCCACAGGCCACCCAGACACAGCTCAGCCTCTTTATCTGTGTCCGTAAACCAGCATTCTGTAAGGTTAGCGACTGCACTGAAGGCTTAGGCTGGTGCCTGGCAGCAGCAGCAACAGCATTAGTGACGATGCTGGTGATGATGATGGTGGTGATGGTGATGATGTTAATGATGATGATGGTGATGATGTTGGTGATAGTGATGATGGTGGTAGTTGTAATGATGGTGGTGATGGTGATGGTGGTGGTGATAGTGATGATGATGGTGGTAGTGGTGTTGATGGTGGTGATGACTGTGGTAATGATGATGATGGTGGTGGTGATGGTGATGGTGATGGTGATGGTGATGATACCACTAGCCGGGCACTTACTTTGTACTGTTTTAAGCCCTTGACCTGTGTTAACTCATTTAACCTCTTGAGGTAGGTATGGCTATTATCTCATTTCACAAATGAGGAAAATGGGGCACAGAGAAGTTAAATAACTCACCTAAAGTCACACAGCTAGCAAGTGAGGGACTCAGGATGCTACCTCCACCTGTCTGACTCCAGAGTCCACCCAGCACCTGCAGGCCAATTACAGGTCTGTTCCTGTTCAAGCCCTTCAGGGTCTCCACTTCTATCTCTGGTGGTTTCTCAAGAAATGTCCTCCATAGGTAGAGATCTCTCCCTGGGTCTAACCCCTAGCTCTGTCATTGGCCTCTGTGACCTCAGACTGGCAGCCCAACCTCTCTGAGCCTTGATTTCTCTCTCCCTAAAGTAAGGATTTGGACGGCCCCAAAGCAGAGCCTAAGGGCCCCATGCCCCATGGTGGCGCTCTCCCCCCAGGGCCCCTGATACTTACCCTGTGCCCACAGATTCCATGTACATCGAGGATCTGGAGGCGGTCCAGAAGCTGCAGGACCTGCTGCACGAGGCTCTGCAGGACTACGAGCTGAGCCAGCGCCACGCGGAGCCGCGGAGGACGGGCCAGCTGCTGCTGACTCTGCCCCTGCTGCGGCAGACGGCAGCCAAGGCCGTGCAGCACTTCTACAGCGTCAAACTGCAGGGCAAGGTGCCCATGCACAAACTCTTCCTGGAGATGCTGGAGGCCAAGGTCTGACGGCCCGGCACACAGACCCACTGCTGCCTGTGGACAGACCAACGGCCAGCAGGATGCAGAGACCTCCACAGCCACCAGCTTCGACCCACGAGCCCTGTGTCATGGCCATGAGCAGTCCCAGAAGAAGGGGCTTCCTGCCTCCCGGCTGTGTGCAGAGTCCTGGGTGCAGAGTCCTGGGTGCTGTGGGGAAGGGGAATGGGGATGGGAGGGCAGGGCGTGGGGCTCATCGGTAACTGGCTTTTTCTTTGGTATATTTTTCCTTCTCCGTGGGCAGTGCTGAGGCCTGGGCCAGGGCTGATTCCCTGAGACTGGAGACCACCGAAGAAGGGCCCCCTCTCCCCACCAAACCACCAAGAGGCAGCTGAGACATTTTCTGGCCCCACCCTCCCCCACCCCTGGCCTGGCAGGCAGTGCCAGCACCCAGGACTCCAGCACACTCAGGCTGGGTACCGCCTGGAGGCGCTCCTTTCTCAGAGGGCAGGGACTTGCTCCCAGAGGCCCTGCCTGCTCTGAGGTTCCCCGTGTCCCTTAGGAGGCCCTGCGCCTTCCGCAGACCTGCCGGCCCTCCTTCCACGTTCCCCTCGGCTCCAGCACACCCAGCTCCCAGCAGGGACTCGCCAGCAGGGGAGGAGCTGCTAGAACTCACGCATTTTCCTGGGCACCCCAGCCCTTGGTGCCCCTCACCTGCCCACCCTCTTCCTCCTCTTGTCCCCCAGGAGTCCCTGCTACTTCCTGCCCCCTCCTCAGAGCTCACTCAGACCATCCTTCAGCCAGCCAAGGTGACCAGGGCCCGCAGCTGGAACGGTGCTGGCTCACAGAGGAGCTCCCGGGGCCCCCCATTCTCCTCGCTTTCCTCTCTGTCAACCTTCAGGGCAGGTCCAGGGCAGGTGGTCTGTGGGAAATGGGAGCTGTGCAAGACCCTGGCCCCATTCTAGGCTCTCAGTCCTGGAAGGACCCAGGCAGGATACGGAGAGGCCCAAACCAATCTTTGCTAAGCACAGAAAAGCCCAGAAGCAGACATAAGCCGGCAGGGAAACCTGAAGACAGGGAGCTCCATGGAGGCCACCAGCCTCTCTGATCGTGCTGGTTCCGGCGCATTGGACAGCAGGACACCCCTCCCTGCGTTCCAAAGGGCTGGGTGAACCGTTGCCACAGGAGAGGTGGCTCCTGTTGCCCTCTGACTAAGGTGTGGCACCCTGGGAGGGCCCAGCTCTCTGGCCTAACCATGCCAGCCCCCTTGCTGCTATGCCGGGTGGCCAAACACCCCCATTTGCCCAGGATGTTCCTGGTTTTAGCACTGAAAGTCCTGTGTCCCAGGAAACCCCTCAGTCTGGGCAAATGGGGACAGTTGGTCACCTGGGTGGCAGTGAAAGTCCGTTATAACCCTCTTGGGGGAGGGACAGCTCTGAACCCCATCTGGTGTGCATAGGTGGCTGGGCAGCTTAGAGATCTCCAGAGGATGAAGGGCATTGGGCGTGATGGAAGATGCCCTTCCAAGCAGCTGCCTTCTGAAGCAGACATCAGAGCCACCCCACCTGGGACACTTTTCTGGGGGAATCCACACTCATTCTAGCCCAACCTCCCATCATGGGGAGAGGCAGGCAGATCCCACCCGCCCATTGCTGGGACGCCAGGCGGCCAGGTGCCCTCTCCCACAACCTCATGGTTTTCTAAGGCTGCTGCTGGTTCAGCCTCCCATCTCTCCGTACACAGACACCAGTTCTCCAGGCAGGAGGGTTGGCTAGAACCTGATGCCTCACACAGGAAATGTCAGTGGTTCCAAGGGACCTCACAGACCAGTGACAGGCACTCCCCTCCACTCCCCTTTGGTTGTGGGAAATCCAAGGCCACATTCACCTGACAGCATTGGAATTAGCCTCCAGGATGCTCCATCCCTAGCTCTGTGTGCGTCCCTATTGTCCCTGGGTGGACACATGGGCACCTCCTCAGCATCAAGTCTAACTTAACTGTTGGGGCTGTGCCCTGAGGTCTGAACTGGAGAACTCCCAGTGAGAGATTGGGGTCTGCCTCTCACTGTGCTGTGTTCTTGAGGAGGTGGGCAGAGGGTGGCATTTCCTCACCTGGGCACCCTGCTCTGTGCAGCATCACTTCCTGCTCGAGCATGAGGACCGTCCCGCCTGGCATGGCGGGGCTGTGTCCTGCTGGCATCTGCAGTCCATCATTTCAAAAGCCTCTCTGGCTAACGGTGCAGCAACTGGCTCGGACTGGGCGGGGGTTTGTACCCAGGGCAGTTCTGCCTTCTGCACCCAGAGCCCCTTTCCAGCAAAGGGGGCGGTGGCCCTGAAAGCTAGTGCCAATGAGATGCTGCTGCTCTTACACTTAAACTCTTGGGGCAACGAGAAGCATATCAGCAACAAGGGGAACCCTACTCACTGGGAGGGCCCTGCGGCGCACTTGATGGAGCCATTGACCTTCAGAGAGCAAGTTTAGGGGCCAGCTTCTTGGAAGCCTCACTGGCCCTGGGACCTCCCTGGAAAGAGGGTGGCCCTGGCTTAGTGCAGGATGGTGAGGTGAGAGTTTAGGGACACCCGGCCCCCCCAAAATAGGACAGAATGCAAGTTTACCCCCAAACCTGCTGTTCCGGGAAAACCTGTAAAGTGGAAATAGCCCTTCTCAGTTGTATTCTCATGCTACAGGTCATTGACATGAACCAAGAAATAAAGTGTAAAAAATCCAACCATGGAGAAGCTGGTATCGGCTGGGTTTTGTTTGGTTCCCGTTTCCCCACCCTTGTTAAAGCTTCCGGGATGGTCATGTCACACATGAACCTGGATGGTGGCCCCGGGTTTTACATACAGGAAACCAGTTATTTCCCAGGGCACAATTGAGGAGCCCAGTGGGAGGCTCTCAAAACCAGAGTGGGGTGTGGGCTGGGAGGCCACAGCACGACCTTGGAGGAGCTGGAATCTGCACGCACCCCTAAGTCAGGGGCCACCCTTCCCTCCAGACTCTCTCCTCCCCCTGTGCAGATAGAGGTGGGGAGTATCCTTGGGGAGTGGTGACAAACCTGTAACAAGAAGACAGAGGGGCCCATGCCCACGGAACAGCACCAAAGAAAAGCACTGCGTGGAAAGATTGTTTTATTTTCTAATAATGATAATGTGGCTGGAATGGCTTCTTAAGATGTATATATATTTTTTAAATGGCAGCCCCTCCTTGCATCCCCCACCTGTACGAATTTCTTCCTCTGTATGTGTTCTCCCAAAGACCCCCCTGTAAATGCAACACCCGAGGATTCTCCAGTCCTGGTCCCATGTATCTGGAATCTAATAAATAAGGAAGAGCCTATTGGAGAATTTCTTCACACGTTATGGTTCAGGCTGGCTGTCCCCTGGATGGCACGGCTCTCGGCTCTGAGGCTGATGCTAGGAGAGGCCGTGGGGGGAACCAGCTCAGCCCAAGCTCTCTGGGCAGTCAAGTGTGTTCAGCTGCAAGACTTGGGGATGCAACTTGAGAAATATGATTCAGGACTAGGAGACGCTCTCCTACTTTTTAGACTTTTTAAATTAATGGTGAGGATGAGGCCGCATGATTGCCCTTGCACCCTGCCCACATCCTCAAGGCCCCTCATTCTATACATGCCGCAGATAGAGCCCCAATGCCACGTTCAATGCCCAGCCACTCACATCCAAACAATAGTCCGGCAAACCGCAAAAGAACTAAAAGTGGCCCAAGTCTTTACCCCGAGCATTGGCAACATCCCCAGTGGGATGAAATTATTAATGCACAGCCAGACTGCGTCAGAAAGCTCTCTCTATCCCTCTCTCCCATGCGGCAGCTGCTCCTGAAAGCCTCCTTGGGCACCTCCACAGCTCCCTGTCATCTAGATCAGCTCGGCCTCTTAGCTTCTTCCCACTTTTCCGCACAAGCTAGTCAGGAGCTGGTCCAGTAAACAAAACCTCTTCTCTAGCGAAGGGTGCGCGGTGGGGTAGTGGAGGAAACCTCATTAACTCAGAAATTTCATTTTGCCTCTCTTGCAAATTCACTTTGTCCCCAAAGAACAGACGCCACCTGGGATCCCAGACAGCTGTCCCTTACCTGACCTGAGGCTCTGTCGTGCAAAGGGACTGTAGTTCTCCAGAACCTGGGACCACTTGCTCTTCCAGGGACCTACCTCCAGCATCAAAGGCTGGCAGTTGTTTTTAGTCTTATTTCGGACTAGAAGGGGCTAATCTTTTCTGATCCAGGGTGTGCTCTCGCTCCTCCGTTACCCCTCGTCTTCATGACTGATACTAGTCACTTGGGCCCTCTCTTTACTCTTTCATTCATCACCTGGCAAGAGGCTAGTTTGGGGGCATGGTGGGGGCTCCCAGTTGAGCAGAGAAGCTGGACATCACACTAGCAGTTTTCGAGGCATCTTAGACAGGAGACTTTCAGCAGCATGTGGGAGTGTGTAACGGGGAGCAATCTGGCCTTTAGCTGGGGAAGGGCTGCACAAGGAAACAGCCTGTGGACGGACACAGGTGGAGGCTGAGACCTGCGGGGAGGGGAGGACGCCGGCTGAGGCTGGAGGACAGCATTTCAGGGACAGCGAGAGCTGCTGGGGAACAGAGAGGGGGAGAGAGGCTGCTGTGCTCCGGGCTCGCTCAAGGAACTGGAAGGCCACCTGACTGGTTGGTTGGTTGGTGGCGGGGAGGGAGAAGAGGCTGGAAAGCAGAGGGGCCAGAGGGCACAGGGCTTGGTCAGCCTTGATGTCTATCCCAGAGCATGTGGGAAACCCTGGCAGAGTTTTAAGCAGGGGGTGACATGGTCAGATCTGTCCTTCTGCCCTCCACGGATCGGCTACTGGGGTGAGGCACGAGCTTTGGATTCAGACTGGCCTAGGCTCAGAGATCCCTGCTCTGCCTTAGTGACAGGGTGACCAAGGACCAGGCGCCTCCCTCCCCACCTGCACAGGGAAGCTGACCACACCCTGAAAAGATGCCGACAGGTGATATCAGTGGGCTGCTAGCTGCGTCCTAGCATCTTACACATCCCGCCCCATGCATTCCTCACAGTGAATGCTTGATGTAAATGCCGCTGCCTTCATTGTACAGAAGACTAAAGCTCAGCAAGGTCAACCAACGTGCTTAAGGTCACAGAGCCCAGATCTGAGTCCACATCAATTAGAGTCTCTTCTCTTACCTGCCATGCTGGATTCCCGACCAGCCAGCTCAAGGGCCAGACACATAGCAGGCAAGCAACAGTGTCCGTTCCTTTCCCCACCCTCCTCCCACTGCAAAGAATCACATGGCCTCGCAGGAGCCACCCCAGCCACAGATGTCTGCTCCCACCCCTGCCGGGGACAGCTTGTTGCCATCAGGTCAGCTCACTAGCACGTCCAGCCAGCCAGGAGGAGAAGGGGACATGAACAGTCGAGAGTGCGGTTGGTGTGCGCTGCGGCAGTGGGGCCCCTGGAGAGGGCACGGCTATGCCAGTTTGGCGGTTAAGTGACTTTAACCAAAGAAACGCCCCTTGTAAGTACCTGAGCTGGGGTAACGATACTGGTCTTCAGGCCAATTACTGGGAACAAAATTCTAGGCACTGCTGCCTTATTCCTCCCCGCTTGTCTTTGAAGAGAAAAAACTCAGCCTAACATTACGGGCCAATATTAGGGTGATATTATCATCCTAAAGGTCCCTGGGGGTGGGGGGTCGGGGAGAGTCTTAGACTCATAAAGAGGAAAAGTCTCAGCTGTGTGATATCAGAGGTCAGGGCTTAGAAGAAATCCTCTGTCCCCAGACAAAGCATGGAGGATCTAAGGGGTTCTATCTTGGGAGGGGGAGGGGACAGGGAAGTCTAAAGCAGGTATTTTGTGTCCCTCAAAGCATGTCTCATAGGTGGCTGGCTCTGGCTCACAATCTCCTCTAGTCACAGGTCTGCAAGGTGAGCGTGGGGAGGGGCACCAGTGTCAGGCCCAGAAGACAGGGCTGGGTGATCCTTGCCTGGCCCTGGTCAGACTGGGGTCACTGCCCTGGAGGTGGGCTGGGGTGCGGGAAGTGAGCAGGAGGCCAGCAGAGAGGAGGGATCTGGGACAGATGTGGTGGGAAGTGCCAAAAGGAAAGAGGTTTTGCCTCAGAGGAGATGTTCCTGGAAGGAGACAAAGCTCCCCAGCTTCCTCTGGAAATTGCTTTGTTTAAAATGCAAAGTGCAGATGTGTTTAGATGACATCTCAGCATCCATCACCCTATGCAAATGCCGACCCTGGGGAAGAGCAGCCCCTGTAAGTCACTCGGATCCCCCTAATCGAGTGTGTGGTGATGGCAGGCCAAGGGAACAGCACAGGGGTGGTGACAGCTCGCCACCCAGGAGAGGGGCTTGATAAGGGGAGGTGGGGGAGGGAGCCCAGCCCTGGGGGGTTGGGCGGCTGGGTCCACATCTGTGCCAGGTAGAGATGAGCTCAGCCCCCTCCCAGGCTAGCCGCTGCAGGATGGGGGCTGCAGGCCACTGAAGGACAGAGCTCTAAACAAGGCACCGCCGCTGTCGGGCTTGGGGACAGTGAATTAAATCCTTCTGGGGAGCAGGCAGGATGCCCCTCGCCCCAACACTCTGCCCCAGGGAAACTGGGAAAATTGAAAGCCTGGGTGGAGGTGGGTGGGGCTCTTAAACTCCAGCCCTCCATCCAACGCCTCGATCAATCACCATCCCATAGCCCTCAGCACGGTATTCCACACTCGGCCTGTACACCTTCACTGACAAAACCTTAACGTCCCGGTGATACCGCTATAATTTAACCTAGTTATGAGTAACTGGAAAGGAGCTAAGGGAGGGCCAAACATTATAGTCATTTGTGCAGCTTTGCCAGGAAGCTGCAGTTTAACACTCCCCAGGCAGCCACGGGACGGGGGAGAATAGGCGCATGCCCAGCAAAGTCTGGGTGACATAGGGAAGGTACTTGTCGGTCAGGCACACTGGGAACAGGTCATTGGCCAGAGTAAGCGTGGCCACTGCAAGCACAGGAAGATAGGAGACATTTAATCTCCTAAACAAAGGAGTTCTCTCTCTTGTTGCTCGTGCTTGACTCCTGGCTTGCGGGGCTCTCACGCTCCTGCATTCACCCCATGGCCCACAGCCTTGTGGACCCCACACATGATGGACTGATTCGGACCGACGGACTGCAACTAGCTTAATGTAAAGCGGACCCGGCTGCAGCATGGAACGGAAACTCTAGACACGGGCTTTGCTTCTAGCTCTACCGAAGCCCCAACTGTACCTCTTCCAGGACTGGGTTAAGGGAAATGGGACTTTGGAAACCCAGAGATGTCATTCCGTGAAAATAAAACTTTCTACCACATCTCGTTCACCTGTGGGGGCCTGCAGAAATGTGGTACCCCAAGAACTCCACTCCCACTAGCAACAGAGAAAGACCACCCACATATTTCTCCGATAATACTAATAGAATTTCCAGATAAAATCCAAGATGCCCAGTTAAATTCAAATTTCATATAAACGAGGAGTAATTCTTAGTATCAGCATGTGCCAAATATTGCATGGGGTTATTTTTTGTTTATGTGAAATTCAAACTTAACTGGTGTCCTGTATCTCTATTTGCTAAATCTGGTGACCCTACACCCTGGATAGTCCATTCCATTTCCTTTGCACACATCTAATCACTATGTTGTGGACTGAGCCCACCTCTGCCTTCCTTTCAGTTTCACCTACCCCACCTCCATCCTAGCTTTGCCTCCAGGCCACATGCAGCAATTTTGCTTCCTTCCCTTTATCTTTCACAGGTCATCCGCTATAAACTTCTTGCACCCCCAGCTCCATCTTAGCCTCTGTCTGTGATCCTTAACCCTAGAAAAACTGCTCAGCCTGGCTGTTAGCTCCACTACAAACACACATCCTTCAATATTCATTCCTGTACTCAGCTCCTGCTACATGTCTGACACATGACTAGACACAGAACACAGTAGTAAACAAGACAGGTGTGGTCTTTGGTCCCCTGGGGCTTACGTACTAGTTGGGTTAGACAGATATTTTTTAAAAAAAGAAGAAGCAGCCCAGCCAGTGTGGCTCAGTGATTAAATGTCAATCCATGCACCAAGAGGTCACCGGTTTGATTCCCAGTCAAGGCACATGCTCAGGTTGCAGGTTCAACCCCCAGTGGGGGGGCAAGAGGCAGCCAATCGATGTTTCTCTCTCTCTCCCTCTCCTTTCCTCTCTCTCTAAAATCAATAAAAAATATTTTTTAAAAAAAAGAAACAGCAGTAGCTCATAAAGTAATTAGAAATGTGAGGAATAAAGAAACTGAGATGGAGAATAATGGGACAGGGAGGGAGCCTACTTTGCTGGGATTGCTGGGGAGAGCCACTCTGAAGGATTGACATTTAAGCCAAGATCTGAAAGACGAGAAAATGTTAACCATGCAAACAGAAGCACTGGCATATGCAAAGGTCCTGGGGTGAGACTGAATCTCAGCAGGGGCCTTAATGTTAGACAGCTCTTTTATGTCTCAGAAATTTTATTTTTTAATTTATACATTTATTTTACCCTCCATGGATATTCCAAATTCCCATATTCTTAGGGTCCCAAGTCAGTTCCACCTCAAGTGAGTTCCCAAGTGAGTTCCACTTCACCTCATGACAGTGACACTAAGAAGATGGAGCCAACACAGCTTCCTTTCATTACCAATCCCCCCACCCCATAGCCACCCACCCATTTCTTCCTTTCCTTTGTTCTTGAGACTAGATGTGTCTGACTTCCCTCCACAGCCAGACCTTCCACCTGTCTTGACAGCCTTGCCAGTCCCCTTTGGGCCTTTGCTCCAGCAAGTGGTTCCTCTCTCTTGTAGCTTCAACCTTCCCACCCCACCGCCTCCTCCTCTTTCGCCTTCAAACCAGCTCAGACATGATGGCTTCTCTTCCACCTATGACTTCATCTCTTTCTTTGTGTTCTTGGCCATTTTCCCCCTGAAGATATTTGATGTTCTCGTTGTCTCCCTTACCTCTCAGTGCGTATCCATGCCTTCTGTCTTCCACCATCCGCCACCCAATTGCCTCTGCTCTTTCAAAGGCCACCAGCACCGCCTTTCCCAGACTTTCCAAGCCCGTGGTTCTTCTGCCTCGCCCTCTGAGCACGCCTGTGCGTTGCTGCCTAGGGCTTCGTAGTTATTTCCTTGCTAGAATACACAGTCCTCGAAGTTAGAAACTTGTCTTATGTTTTACCACCCAAAGCCCCAAGCGCATTACTTTACTGATAACTTGCTCAGCAAATGTTTCATTCAATTGGGGTGTCTCTTAGGATTCTGGAAACCGATATGGGAGAGTTTCATCTGGGGCAATAGGAGAGGGCTCCCCTCAGTGGCGGGGGGACAGGCAGGATGGGGAGGTTGGAGGGAGATGGGGGTTGGGAGAGAGTGAGAGGGAAGGGGGAACAGGAGGAGGGTGCCAGCTTCTACAAGAGGATGATAAATGATAACAGCGCTGGGAACAAAACCAAACATCCTTCATGCTGTCAGAGCAATGAAGCCAGCTCGCTGCGAGACGCGGGCAGCAGGCAGCGCCTGCGTCCGGAAGAGGCGCAGGCCCCAGGCCCCTTCTGCTCAGGCTCAACAGCCCTATTCATCTTCCTTGGGGTGTCCTCTGAAACTGGGAGGAGATGGGTATCCTGGGGTTGGCGAGAGGGAAGGGAAGTCAACCTGAGCCAGCTGTCCTCCTCACTGTCCCCTCACTGTCCCCTTCCAGTAGTGGTCTCCTGTGATCCTGTGGTTCCTTGCATGACTGGGGTCAACCAGATGGTGTTGGCTTCCATTTGTGTTGTGGGGCTTTCCCCCCACCCTCTCTAATGGATCCATAAAATATTAAGGGAAAGATGTCCTAAAACTAAGTGAATGGAATACACCCGATGGGGGTGATGAGAGGATCCCACAGACTTAACTGTCACCCATTCTCTTCCTTTGTCCATGGATAGCTGTGAGGTGGAAGAAGCCCTGCTCTGAGAGTCAGGGAGCCTGCCTGGATTGGGGACCCAGCGTGGCCACAGAAGAGCCAGGGGCCACAAGCAAGTTAATTAACCTCTCTGGGTCTTGAGCCCTAACTTGTTGGATCGCGTGAACAAACTCTGTTACCTTCCCGTTTTCTCATTCGGTTACTCCTTGTGCAACTCGGTAGTGGACACCCGGTTCTCTCAAGCCTACCACCCCTTTCTCACTTTATGATAACAGCACCCCTGCCTGGTGAGGCTTCAGTGATACTGCCCTCCCCTGTGAGGGGGGGCCAAGGTCTCAGTCTGGCCAATCAGGCTCTGGAACAGGGTTACAGATGACAGCTCCCTAAGGGACCTGTGTTGTTCCTCCACCCAGCTGCCCAGGTTCCTGCCCTTCCAGAGGTTGGATTATCCATCTCCTTAGTTCTACAAACTGTCCAGTGTTGCTCAAATAAAATCCCCTTTTCTCCAGGGTCAATGTTTGCAATTAATGACCTTGATGATACCGTTAGAATCCTGAATCCAGGATCAGAAAGTGACTATAGATGACACAGGTCAACTTGTCAATGAAGTTGCCTCCCAGCTGGGGAGATTTTTAATAGAGAAGCAGGGAGTGACCTTGCTGAACTTCCCTGCCTGCTTCCTAAGAGAAAAAGGCGCATGTCAACAACTGGGGATCCCCCTGCGAGCATGCCATATACATCAATGACCTTTTGCATTTCACACCCAGTGATTTCTCCAGCCCTTACCCAGGTACCTGAATGATGCTTCCCAGCCTGAGCAGATGGGGTCAGGTCATTAGCTGTTCACATAAGCTCAGCGACTACCCTTGAGCCAACAC
Source organism: Miniopterus natalensis (assembly GCF_054644295.1). Taxonomy (NCBI): domain Eukaryota; kingdom Metazoa; phylum Chordata; class Mammalia; order Chiroptera; family Miniopteridae; genus Miniopterus; species Miniopterus natalensis. The sequence continues at coordinate 19,268,255 of NC_142081.1, read as the reverse complement.
TGTCTAATAGCATTTAACAAGTCAGCAAGGAAGTAGCCACAGGTGCCCTCCGTGGGCTTCTAGAGCGAGCCTTGCCCATGAGAAACCCTTAACGAATGTCTATTGAACGTCTGAACCCATGGGTAGCTGGAAAGAAAAGAACTTGAACAAAAGCAAAGGTCAAGGGCTACATCTTTGCTAAAAGGACCTGAGTATAAAAATGATGAAGGCAGGTCATTTAGCCACTAGGAAGCACACCAGAAAAGAAACACAATTTTGGAGTTGCCTAGTCCTTCCTTATAGGATGGTGGTTCTCAAAGTGTGGCTGCAAGATGTTTTTTGGGGGCACTCAGACATTTTTAAAAAATCCTCACCCAAGGGTATGTTTTCATTGGTTTTAGAGAGAGAGAAAAGGAGAGAGAGAAACATTGATGTGAGAGAGAAGCAATGATTGGTAGCCTCCCATACACGCCCCAACAGGGGACTGAACCCACAATCTATGTATGTTCCCTGACTGGGAATCAAACCCACAACCTTTTGGTGTAGGAGATGACGCTCCAACCAACTGGGGCACTTGGACATTTTTTACATTTTATCTTTAAATTTTGTTTTGCTTTATTTTAATGTGTATTAGAGAAAATATCACTAACATATTCAAATATATGGTCTACAGATATTTTGCTTAGGAAGAGGCAAAGTAGGTACATAATACTTAAAGTGTATACTTAATATCTTTATTTATTAAGTATACAACGATAGGAATGGGATGTGGATTTGGTGAATTTTGTGAAGGTGGAATAAATGGAGTTGGGTAGCACTTGTGTAGAAGTCTGGAGCCCCCCTCTCCTGCCTCCAGCCAGCCCTGCCCCTCCTCAGCATGGCTGGATGAAAACCTATCTCGAAGCTGTGAGAGTGACTCCTCTAGTCATGAGCTGGGCTTCCTTCATGTTGAATCCTCTGTCCACTGCATAGCCAGCAAATAGAAGTACTGGCTCATAGTTTTGAGCCCTAATTCTAGAAAACAATTAAAGCAGACACCACAGAGCAGACTTGCACAGAAACAAAGTATATCACAAATTCTAGCCCTTCTTTCATACCATGCTCACTCTGTCCAACTGGTCAACCACTCATGTCCACTTGATAAGTAGCTGAAAAACAAGTATTTCTGTCTAATGTCATCCACCCCCATTGCTACTACATGGGCTGGGCCACCAATATCTCTCACCTGTAATGCTGTCTGCCACCATCTCCTAACTGCTATTCCTGACTCCAGTCTTGTGAGTCCATCTAAGTGATTTTTTGCCCCCATACAACAGCCGATAGGTTGTTCCAAAAATGTAGCCCAAGCCCCTGATGGCTTCTTGCTGCCCATAAGATGAAGTTCACAGTCTTTAGAAGGGCAGACAAGGCCCTTTGTGACCTGGCCTTTGCCTACCTCTTCAACATTATCTCCTAGCCATATTTTACTTTTCTCTGAATACATCTTGCTTCTGAGCCTTTGCACATCCCATTCCCTCTGCCTGAAATGCCCTTCCTTTCTTCTTCTGCCTCAACTCCTTAATCCTCAGGATCCACTGAAGCATCGCCTCCTTTAAGGATCCAACCCAGACTTCTCTGAGTCTTATGTTCCCACAGCATCTGCATTTATCTATCAAAGAACTTACGGTGATGAGGCCCAATTGCTGCTTTACTTGTCTGCCTGCCACATAAGTCCCTAAGGTCTTTGAAGGCAGGGGCCATGGCATATTCACCTTTGTACCCCACAAACCCAGCCCAGGGATAAACTGAGAACAGGCCCTCAGCAAATATTTGACAATTGAGTAGCTGATGGCCACGAGCTTGGGAAAGTTCATGACAAGTGGGTCGGGTCTGTGGAGCTTCTAAAACTCATTAGTGCTGTTAACCAAGTATATCTACCTAACTTCTCATCTGTTTGGCACACAGTAGGACTGCACTCCTCAGCTGCCTGTGGTTGGGTGGGAACCATGTGATCATTCTGGTTGATGAGTTCTGAGTGGAATTACCAAGTGTCATGTTTAAGCTGAAGGATTTAATTGCCAGGGCTCTCTTTCCCTCTGCTTTGAAAACCTGAAATAATCCAGATGGTGGCTTCTCCATCAATCAGGGTCCTGGAGTGATGACAATGCTGAGTAGAGCCCCCAGTTGACCTGTGAATAACATGTAGGATAAATGAGAATTAGCCTTTGTTACAGCGAGCTTCTGATTTTTTTTTTAAACCAGCGTGACCTAGGCTGTTCCAACTGACACACCCACAAAGCCCATGGGGCTCAGAGGACATAACGGAAACTATATCCTGTCCTTCTGTCCTCATTCTGATCCACACTACTGCCCATGCTGATCCCAGTCCAACCAGCTGCTCTCTCACCCAGAAACAAGGAGGGGGGAGGGAGGCAGGGAAGGATGGGAGGGAGGAAGGAAGGCCAGTAACCAGGAATACAGATGAACAGCCACTCAGGAGACATGGCCTCAAGAGCTGTGAAGCCCACGGGGAGTTCACCACAGTGAAGGTAGACAAGCCCTCCCTCAGTCAGCAAAGACAGAGCTGGGCAGCTTTCCTCTTTGTCTTCTATGTACTTACTTGAAACTCAGGGAATTTACCCACTAAATCTGACCCCTGACCCATTCCTAACTCATATGTATCCTGAGATACCCTTTATAGGTAGGTATACATGCCCCATGGGAGGAGGGGCTCACATTCCTATCACACCTGTGCCACCTCCCAGGTTGCTCTCCACAACAACAGTCCATATCATTCAGAGCTCACAAAATGTTTCTTTGCCTGTTCCCACCACTCACCTGCCAAAGGCTATCTGATCCTTAACCCACTGAGTAAATGTGGTTTCTGAGACACCAATCCTATCAACTCTACATGTCAGGAGTTAGGGTTGGACACCAGCTGGCCAGGTTGCGCCTTGTTCTAGCTTCCAAGCCCTGAGGTCCTGATTTGGGGTCTTATACTCCCCTGCGGAGGGGAGGGTACATACATTATATAATGCTATATATGTTCCAGGCCTTCTCTCACTCCCATTACTCTTCATTAAGCCTAATTAGAATGCCACTGAATAATCATATTATTCTAACGCTCCATGTAATGATTAAGAATAATGGTGATTTCCACTTCTCTTTCCCTCTCCCCCCCAGCTCCTTTTTCTCCACTTCTGCAGAAAAGCTACATGTTTGCTTCTTTAAGTTTTTGGGTTTCTTTCTTTCTTTCTTTTTTTCTTAATTATATTCCTTCCACTTGCAGCCTAGAAGATATAATGACCATGCTGGCCATCCTCTCCTGGCATCCTGTCACTGGATCCTCAGCGCCAATTACAGAACATGGTGTCAAATGTTACCTGTAGGGATGAGACAGGACAGAGGAGGAGGGTAACCCTGATGGCGTGCACACATTGTGGGGAGCTCTCCTGAGTGTTTGCTCACTTAGTTTTCATGACAACCATACAAGGTAAATGATATAACTATCATGGAAGGATTGTCCAAGCTAGAGAATATCACACCTGCAAGGTGGGTATGAGAGCGCAAAGCAACAGAGAGAAAAGGAAGAGGAATGAAACTTGACTGGCCTGGTTGGGGTGGCTCAGCGACTGAGCATCGACCTAGGGTCCAGGAGATCGCGGTTCGATTCCCGGTCAGGGCACATGCCCAGGTCATGGGCTCCATCCCCAGTCAGGGGTGTGCAGGAGGCAGCCGATCAGTGACTCTCTCATCATTGATGTTTCTTTCTCTCTCTCTCTCTCTCTCTCTCTCTCTCTCTCCTTTCCTCTCTCTGAAATCAATAAAGATATATATATTGATTTCAGAGAGAGGAAAGGAGAGAGAGAGGGAGAGAGAGAGAGAGAGAGACAGAAACATCAATGATGAGAGAGTCATTGGGGATTGAGCCCGCAACCCGGGCATGTGCCCTGACCGGGAATTGAACCCCGATCTCCTGGATCCTAGGTCGAAGCTCAACTGCTGAGCCACGCCCAGCCAGGCTATTTTTTTTTTTAAAAACCAAAAAAATTTGACTGTACTTCTCAGAACCCTCTCCCATGGCATCACATGGAACATCACCACATGTAGAAAGCTCTTCCTCCTGAGCTCTGATCACTTTTTTGCATAGACTTGCCCAGATTTGCTGGGTAGAAGCAGTAAACTCTTGAGATCTGGGAGTTTGAAGTTCCTTCTCCTCAAGTAGGTAGCCTCCTGTGTTCAAAATATCCATCCTGAATCCAGCTTTGAAATAGAAGAATCCCAGAAAGCCCACTGTCAATCTAAGATGCATCTCCTTGGTGCAGGGTAAAAAGCAGGGACTCTGGGACCAGAGAATCTGGACAAGTCTCTTAGCCTCTCTGAGCCTCAGTTTTCTATATGTAAAATGGGAATTATCATGCGTATCTCATCAGACTGCAATGGTTATATAAAGTACCTAGCACATAGTAAGCATTTAATAAAATATTTTTGGGAGGTAAACTCAGTCTTTATTCATATGAAAATGTATTACTACTCTTTAGGCCTTAAAAGATACTTTTGCTGGGTATAGATTTTAGGTTGGCATATTGAAGATAGTACCATCACTGTCTTCTAGTTTCCATTATTGATTGCTATTGATAAGTGAGCCATCACCCAACTGCTCTGTTGTTTTATGGGAGGATTTTGTTGCTATTGTTTTTAAGTGATTTGTCTTTTCTCTTGGGCTGTTTTAAAACTCTCTTTTTCTTTGATGTTTTATAATTTTACTGTGATGTATTTGGGATGAATTTCTTTTAATTTATTATATTTAGCATTTGTTGGACATCTAGGGTATGAGTAATGATGCCTTTCAACAACTCTAGGAAATCCTCAGGCATAATCTCTTCAAATATTGGCTCTTCTCCATTCTCCTTCTGGAAGTCTCTTCCTTTGGGACTCCAGTTGGGCTTTTTAAAGATCTCACTCTAACCGCCATGCTTCTTTAATATGTCTTTCATAATTGCCATGTCCTTGTCTCCTTGCACTAAATTCTGGAAAATGTTTGAATCTATTTTTCATTTTATTAGTATTTTTCTCTTCAATGTGTCTAATCTTCTGTTTAATCCTTCCATTGAGACTGTATTGTTTCCCATTTCTATACGTTCCATTTGTTTTATTTCCATCCTTTTGTTGTTCTTTAAACTCATGTTCCTTGCTCTTATTTTAAAACTTTTATTTCTTTATATATTTTTGTGGTGGGCAGAATAATAGTTCATGTCCTAATCCTTGGAGCCTGGAACATGTTAGGTTACATACAATGGGGAATTAAGGTTGGGCATATTTGTGGGAGGTCTATTTCTGTGTTTTGTGTTTTACTGTTCTATTGATCTAAGTGTCTACTCATCTGCCAGTTTCACAGTATTGAAAACTATAAAATTGGTGCTAATTTTTCCTTAAGCATTTGGTAGAATTCTCCAGTTAAACTATTTGGGCATGAATATTTCTATTTTGGGAGTTTTAAAGTTACAAATTTAATTTCCTTTAAAGATATAGGGCTATTCAAATTACCTATTTTTTATTGGGTGAGTTGTAGTAATTGGTGTTTTTTGAAGCCTGGGTTCATTTCATCTATGTTGTCAAATTATGTGTGTAAAATTGTTTGTAATACTCTTTTATTACTTTTTTGATACTTGCAGCATTTAAAGTAATATCTCCTTTTTCATTCCTGATGTTGGTAATTTGCATTTTCTCTTTTTTACTTAGTCTTGCTAGAGGTTTGTCTATTTTATTGATATTTTCCAAAGAACCAACTCTTTGTACCATTGATTTAAAATTTTTTTCTGTTTTTAATTTCACTGATTTCTGTTCTTATGTTCCTTATTTCCTTTCTTCTGTTTGCTTTGCATTTATTTTATTTTATTTTTCTAAGATCTTAAGGTGGGAGCTTAAAGTATTATTTTAAGACTTTTCCTCTTTTGTGGTATAAGCATTTAGTGCTACAGATTTGCTTCTCAGCATGTCTTCAGCTACAAAACCACAAATTTTAATATGCTGTGCTTTCATTCCATTTTAGTTATTTATTTTTTGTTTCCCGTGAGTCTTTCTTCTTTGACCCACGGATTATGTAGAAATGCATTATTTAGTTTCCAAATAGTTGGAGATTTTCTGTTTCTGTTGTTGATTTCTAGTTTGATTCCACTTTTGTCAGATAACACACTCTGAATGGTCCCAACTCTTCAATTTGTTAAGATTTATTTCATGGCCCAGGATATGCTCTGTCTTGTTCCATAGGCACTTGAAAAGAATATGTATTCTGCTGTTTGAAGTGTTCTATAAATATTGACTAGATTCTGTTAGTTTATGGTATTGTTGAGGTCTTCTACATCCCTGTTGGTTTTCTGTTTAGTTCTATTAATTGTTGTGAGAAGGATACTGAATTCTCCAACCATAATTATGGACTTGCCTATTCCTCCTTTCAGTTTTATCAGCCTTTGCTTTATATATGTTTCAGCTTTGTTGTTTGGTGCATATACATTTGGGATTGTTATGTCTTCCTGGTGGATTGACCCTTTTATAGTAATATAATGTACCTCTTTATGTCTGATAATTTTCTTTGCTGTAAAATTACTTTAACTTATATTAATATAGACACTTGTTTTCTCCAAATTAGTATTTGCAAGACATACTTTTTCCATCCATTTACTTTCAAACTATCTATCTTGTTATAGTGTACAAGCGAATTTCTTATAGATGGTATATAGTTGCTGATATGGACTGATTGTTTGTGTCTCTCACCCCCAAATTCATATGGCAAAACCCTATTACTTTGGGCTTTTAAAAAAATCTGTGCTTATTGGTGTTTCTAGGTTGCTGACTGCTTCAGCTTCAAGTCTGGGGGATATGAAACTAAAAGAAAACATGCTGAACTCATCATTATGTCATTTTTTGGGTCTCAACATCCCTCTTTGGCCTTCCTTCTTCTCTCTTTTAGTCATTTTAGTCTTTTTATGTTTTGTATGTAATGTTCAGGGTTTCTAGTTATACTTAGTGGAAGTAATAGGGAAGTGTATGTCTATTCTTTCTTCCCAAAAGAAGTCCTACTGTATAACTTTTATACTTAGAAAAGGTATGAGTGTATATATGTGTGTGTGCGTGTGTGTGTGTAAGCATTAGATACAGGCATATTGTGTCTCCGTGTCAGCCTTTGGTTAGGTGCCAGGCACTGTACTGGCACTGCAGGGACAGAACTAAATAAGTCACAACTCCAGCCTGAAGGAGGTTGTGGAGAGGTGAAGCAGGCACATAGGTAAATAAGTGCAATTATACTTATTTAAGAAACAGGCCCAGGTAAGAAGGCCTGATCAGATCTTCATGGGGCCTGGCTTCATGAAGGAAATGCTTGAACTGAGTCCACTGGAGCTCCTAATCCATCTCCAGAAAAGGTCCCCTTTTGGCACATCAAGGTAGGGACACTAAGGTGGGGAGAAGAGAGTGGCTATCGTGTGGTGGTTTAGAGCAGCAATTCTTAAACTTGAACGTGCACATGAATCACCTGGGGATCTTGTTAAAATGCAAATTCTAACTCAGTAGGTCTGATGTAGAACCCAAGATTTTGCATTTCCAACAAGCACCCAGGTACTACCCATGATGCTACCGGTCCATGAACCACACTTTGAGTAGCAAAGATAGAGTATGGACTTTAAAGTAAGTCAGACAGTGTTCAAATCCCAGCTCAAGCACCAACTAACTGAGCAAGTCACTTAGCCACCTCCCTCAGGTTCTGCATTTGTAGAATGAAGACAATGATAGTTCCTGCCCACATCAGAGGGCAGAGTGGACTAAAGAGCCAATGCCAGACAGTGTCTGGCACATATCAGCACAAGGTCAAGTTGAGAAGTCCAGCTCATCTCTCTGCTGTTCTCCAGCTGCCCTTGGTCCTGCTCACTGGCTGCAAGTGGCTGCGGGGACTATATGGGCCTGATGATGGCACACGCAGGGTTAATGCTCCTGCTCTTGCCCAGAGACGAATGAATGTTTTGTGTTGAGGAGTTGCTGCTGGGAAGGAAAGGGAGGGGGGAAAGAAGGCCCCTTTTTTATTATTCTGAGGTGCATTTTAATTTGCACAAGCGACGTTGTGTCTGTGATGGATGACACAGAGGGAAAAATTACAGCCCAGGAAGCCCAGCAAAGGGGGAAAAAAATAAAAGAGATCCAGCAAGGATTAAAAACAGCCCTTTGTGATGTCGCATCCTGATCAGGGGCTGGGGGCTGGAGTGCCTGGGAGGGGGACCTGGGAAGGAAGGTGCCAGGCAGGCAGAGCTGGTCTTTGGCAAACTGAGATTTGTGGGAAGTTTGCTTTTCTTGCTCTGGCCCCCCTTTCTGCATTGATTCCCTCCTCCACGGCATCACTGCCATCTCTGGGTCACCCAACTGCTAATGTTTGGGGCAACCTCTTTGATCTCTTTTCTCTTTAATAGAACTCAGGAACTTTGGAGCCCCTCTCTCCTGGGACAGTGTACATCATAGCAACCCACGCCAGGGCAGAATCAGAACAGCCAAGAGTTAGGGATCTAAAGGAGGCTGCTTATGTCCTGACTGCTCTTGAACAGATCACTGAAGGCTGCCAAGGGAGCTACAGATGTTCTTCCTTGGCTATGGTTAGTGGTAGTTCAGAGCAGGGGCTCTGGAATCGGGTGCACAGACCTGGGTTTGCAGCCTGACTTTTCTACTTAATAGCTTTGTGACCTTGGGCAAGTTACTTAACTTCTTTGCGCTTTTCTTTCTTTAACTCTAGAAAAGAGATGAAATAGTACCTACCTCATGAAGGTTAGTGTGAAGATCAAATAAAACAGTGAGCTCCTTCTTCTGCCCTGAAAGGAAATAGGCAAGCAAGATTCAGGAGGCTGAGTAGGGTCAGGAAGGGAGGTGATCCCAGCAGCATCACTGGCTGTCTCCCAGGCAGGTAGGTGGCCTCCATGCTCATCTGCAAGGCTCTCAGGGACAGGGACCTCGAAACATGCCTGATCCAATAGCTAACCTAAGTCCTGACCTCAGCCCAGGGCAGTTTCCTCTGACTGAGTTCTTGGGGGTGAGGGAGGAGCTGGCCATTGTTTTCTGCCTAACAACCCAGCTAAACTAAGGAGGCTGCCCACCCCCTCTCCGTTCAGCAGTGAGATTTAAGCAGATCTAAAACTTCTCTCCGCAGGACATTCACTCCACAGCCTGGCATCTCTTAGCCACAGCTGGGTGGGAAAACTGTCATGCAGTCAGCTGACCAAATGTTGATGGCGCCGAAACAACTAAGAAGTCTGAAGAAACCCTCGTGGGACACCGTTCCTGCAAATAGCAGCTCTCTTCTAGAGCTAGGCGCCTTTCACATGCTCCCTCATTAATAATCCAAATCGCTGACATCTACTGAGTGCCTCCTATGTGCCAGTTTTAAAACCTTTGTACATATTCATTCATTTAATTCTCAAAACAATCCAAGAGGTAGGTACTGTTATCTGCTTTTTACAGATGAGAAGACAAAGGCGCAAGGGGCTTAAGAACTTTCCCCAAGATCATAAACCTTGGTAGCACCAGGGCCAGGGTTCCTGCTCAGACAGTCTGGGCCCTGGGTCACCTGCACCGATCGCCACCGCAACACCCGAAGGCCCGCAAGGCAAGCGTGGTTGTTTCTTTCCTCTAGCTGAGCTGCATCTGTGCTCTGACTGCCAGCGCTGGAGAAGGGGTTGGGCTGTTCGGGTGGTATGTTTCAGGGTGGGGCACAGTTTTCTTCCGGGAGTGCCCAGAGGTGCAGCTGTTACCAGGGAAGATCCTGTTTTCTGGGACAGGATCCTGTTTTGTGGGAACTTCGCCTTGTGCATATATGAGAGGGCACAGACAGGGCACAAATGCTCGATCAAGTGACCACAAAATCAATAACTGGACGCTTTTACAGACTCCGTGAGACATTTGTCCTGTCTTTCTAGTGACTGGGTTGGCATGATTATTAAATAGTGTTCTTTAAGTCTTCTGCTGTTGTCCTCTGGAGTCCCCATGCTTTCCTTCCACTCTGCCCCTTGTCATTCTGACAGCAGCCCCCCTATAGGGTCTGGATTTGGGGGAAGGCTTAGGGCCATGGGGAAAGTTCAAGGAATGTGCTCCTAGTCGGGGGATAACGCCACACAAGCAAGAACCTTCCTGCCAATGCCTTTTGTCACAGGTGGGACAGTAACAGGGGACTCTGATTGAAGTCAGATAAGCCAGTTTAGAGTCTTGCTCTGCTGTGTGACCTCTTTGAGCCTCAGCTTTCTCTTCTCTAAAGTGGGATGAGGTTTACTCTTCTTGCCTCATAGATTATTGAAAGATCAAACAAGATTAAGTAGTGCTTATTATTAGCTCTAGTCCTATCATCTTATTTCTAATTAGTCTTAGAGGATGACCCCCTGTAGGTATCAATGCTAGGGAAGGTCCCTCTTCCCAAGAATCTCTCCCCTGTGAGCAAGTCTTGTGGAGCCTGAAACTCTACCATTAGTGATGTACTTGTTTGGCTCTATCATCACCCTTTATTAGTATGAATCTTTTGGGAGGGATGATACCTTCAGTTTCATCAGGTTATCCTCAGGTACATGTTTCTTAATATTTCTGGAATTAAGACCAGACCTTGTTTGAAAGTTTGAAGGAATCTATAAATGTTCGGTCCTGAAACGCTCGCAAATTGGGGTGGGGGGGGCCAGGGTGTCAAAAATCAGCTTCCTTGTCTTATCCAGGGTGCATTCTATCAGGAGACATCAGCAGTTTATGTTTGCCCTGGATCCCGGTCCCCTGCTTTTGGTAATAGCTCCTTATTTTCCCTTGGGGACAGTCTACAGCAGAGTGTCCATTTTCCCTCAGCACTCACAGTTTCCAAACACATTGGCGACTTCTTACTGGGTGCACCTGCCAGAGGGCTCTCTACAACAGAAGCATGCTCAGCCCACATGCACGGAGCAGGTGAGACATGCTGGGGCACTAATGTCCCCAGGAGCAGTCCTCAACCAAAGGTAAGCTGTGCATTGGTGGGCAAATGCCTCCTTCGGCGCTCTCAGGCGAGCAACCCCAAGGCTGCTTCTGCACAGCCTCCCAGGGGCCTGGTGGAGTTGAGCCCCAGGTACCAGAATATAACCTGCTCGTCAACACACCTGGTGTTTCTTCCCTTCCCTATCTCACTCCCCTATGTCCTTAATGATGCTTTCTAGGACCACCTTCCAGAAAAACTACTTGCATTCAAGCCTTTGTCTCAGGGTCTGTCTTTGGGACAACCCAGCTAAGATACAACCCTAACACCATTCTTAGTTCACGTACTTTTGATGGAGCTGGTCCTACCTTCTGCCCGGAGGTGGGCACCTCACCCAAGCTGTGCCCATGAAGGTCTCCCTGGGATTTTTGCTGAAACCACTGGGAAAGAGGCACCGTCTTTTTCACTAGGATCACTGGCCACAAAGACCATGAAGGCCTAGAGCTCTCAGGGTCAGCCTTGCCGCCAAATAGAGAAAGACGGAAGCCAAGAAGGCTGAGAGAGGGCAGGAGGGTCGGATTCCTGATGTCCTGAAAGCACCCAGATACCAGCTCAGCCTGAAGCCTCTCCCACCCATGGACCTCTCAGTAACATGAACCACGTGGAGGCTGCGAGGCTCCACTATCTAGAAGGTAGCCAGTGGTTGTCACCCGTTCCACTTAGGTGATGAGTGGGAGCCATTCAGTATGGCCCCAGCTGCCTTGCCCAGGACTGGTTCAGAGACAGAGAAGGTTGGGCTAATGTTAGCCAACGGGAGACTCCCTTGGGGCTGAAGGGAAAGTAACTTCACTCTCACCAGGGAGCCACACAAAACTAATCTGCTCGAGAGCAAGGAAGCACGCAGCTGCCTAACAGGCACTGCATTCATTTCCTGAGACTCTGTAACAAATCAGCACAAGCTGGTCGCTTAAAAGAACAGAAATTTATTCTCTTACAGCTTGGAAGCCAACAGTCCAAACCAAGGTGTTGGCAGGGTTCTGTGTCGCTGAAGACTCTAGGAAGGATCTTTCCTTGCCTCTTCCAGCTTCTGGTGGCTCTAGGTGCTCCTGGGCTTGAGGCCTCATGACTCCAATTTCTGCCTGTCTTCACATGGCTTCTCCTCCTTGCCTATGATTCACTTCTTCTGATTCTTATAAGGACACTTGTCATTGGATTTAGGTTCCACCCAGCCAGTCCAGGATGATCTCTTCTCAAGGTCCTTAACTTAATTACGTCTGAAAAGATCCTTTTTCCATATAAACTCATATTCACAGTTTCTAGGGCATGGATATCTTTTTGTGGAGCCGCCATTCATCCCACTGTAGCCATCTCACAATCTTGGAAAAAGCCAACCTGAGACAATACTAACATGTGGGAGAGGGTGGAACGAACAAATGGCCAAGAAACTAAGCCAGACCCATGATCATTCTGTCCCTGAAGCTCCTCTACCTCTGTAACGCCTGTATGTGAGGTATGTTTCTTTGTTGCTTAAAACAGGTTTTTTCACCCCCTTCTGCCTTTGACTACCTGTGTGTGTCCCCGGCCCTTGGGAATCTTGCCTGACACTTACCTGGACTCAGATTCTCCTGCCGGGTGGGCCCTGGTTCCTCAGCTCGCAGGTACCTGCTGCACAGCACACGCTGCTCCCGGGGAATAACTCTGTCCTTTTTATGTCTCCCAGGTTTCCTAGCCTCCCCTGTGTGTGTCACTCTGGCTAAATTACACATGCGGATTTAATTGATCAGTCATTAACCTCACCTTCGTGGAGATCATCAGTGTGATCAGGCACCTGCTTCTGCTCACTTCGCCCGGGAGAGCAGCAGCCTGGGCCCGCCCCCTCGCCCCTCCAGTTTGTGACTCTCATTAATCACACCTTTGTTTATAGCCTTTCAGCCGAGCCCCTTCCCTGAGATGGTCCCTGTCCACGCCAATTTAAATTAATTTTGCTGGTCAGATTTCATGAGACACTGAATCAAAGGCTTTGCTAAAAATCAAAGGGCACTAAATCTTCAGTGGACCCTCTTCCCACTAACATTACAAATTAGTCAGAATAAAAGAGCGTTACGGTTTCCCGGTAAGACTTCTGCGTAAACCTGCCAGTTCAGTTTATGGCTCAGGCCTCTGTTGCCCTCCAGCTGCTTACTGGATTTTCTACTCATAAAATTTATCGTAAATTTTTAATCATAAAATTTGTTCTATGGCTTGCCTACAAACGGAACTTATGGCTTCCCTGGGGGAAAATTGCTGGAGTCGGTTTCTCCCTGTTTTTCAAGTCTAGTTCCACGTTTTTTCTCTCTGAGCCACCTCTCGTGGCTCACCCTCACTTTTTGAAAGTAGATGTCAAGAGTTCCTTAAGTTCATTAGCTAATTCTGGCCAGACTGCTCAGTTTGCACCCAGCAGGACCCTCTGATTTATGTATCTCCCTAGCATTTAATTTTTCTAAGTGACCCTTTACCTGTTTTTTTATTATGACTTCCTAATTGCACTCATTTCCTAACTTTATTTTTCTTATTAAAGACAGGTTTTAATAGGTAGTTCATTTCTCAGCCACTTAAGGACCCTGATTAATTTCACTCACCTCCTAGTCATTCAGGAATGGATCACCTTTCTCACTAATATTTCTTTATCCCTGACCTGACAGGTCTGAAGTTTGCACTTGACAGGCAGGTAGATGCCTCTGGAAATGCAAGGGCTCTGGTTCAAGTCCTGCCTGCACCGCTTCTTAGTTGCATGATGTTACTTCAACTCCTTGTGCCTCAGTTTCCTCGTCTATAGGAGAAGATGATGGAGCCTACTCTGATACCTGCTGGGGGACTCAGCAAGACAGTGAACGTAGATTAGGTCCTAGCACATAGCAAGTGCATAGGAAACACTATGCTTTGGGGGAGAGGCTCTTTTCCATCCAAATGTTCTCATGTAATTCATTATTTTCTGAGCAACTTTTATGTTTATAGCATTGAGTCAGTTTGAAGAGGGGATGGTTACAGAGCTGAATACTATTACGAGGTCCCCACCCCACGCAACTTTGTCCCAGTGACAGACAACCAAGCAAACAACTGCCTATGATCCCAGGCAGAATGAAAGAAATGCTAGAACAGATGAAAGCAAAGCACTGGGGACTCAGCGGAAAGAATATTTCACTCTCAGGAGGAGCTGGAACACAGGTCAGGGAGAAGGCTGAGCTTTAAAAGACGAGTGGGAGTTTGGTTGCAGAAGGACAAAAAGAAAGGGCATTGCCTACAAACGGAACTCATTGTAAAGTGAGGGACCAGTCTGCGCAAAGGCTTAGAGGTGTGAGCATGTGTGGGGTATTCGAGAAATTCTCTAGTTTTGTGTGGCTGGAAAATAGGGTGGTTGGGGGTCTGGGAGGTGGGGAGCCGAGGACAGGGCTGGAAGACCAGTTAGGGTCAGATTGTCAAGGGCCTTAAAGTAGTAGCTTGAGGCCCATTCTGTAGGGCAGTGGTTCTCAGAGTCTGGTGCAGTATCAGCATCACCAGGGAGCTTATTAGAAATGCAAATACAAATTCTCAGTCCCCATGCCAGTCCTACTGAGTCAGAAACTCAGGGTGGGGCCCAGCAACCATGTTTTCACAAGCCCTAGAGGTGACTGTGATCAAGTTTGAGGACACTGCTGTTGGTAATGGTGATCTATTAGGAATGACCATAAGGCAGGCCTTTAAGGATGCATGATCCCCTTTGTCTGCTTGGTATGACCTTTTTCTGCATATAACAGAAGCCCAAATGCAGTCGCTTGCCCAGTTAGGACTTTCTTTTCTTCCTGTAACAAGAGGTCCAGAGAAGTGTAGTCCATGACTAGTGCAACTACTCAAGGAATTCACTAAAACCCAGGCCCTTTCTAGCTCCCTTCACATGTGACTTTCATCCTCATGGTTATAGAGTGGCTGCTGCGCCTCCAGATTTCTCCACCATGCTCCAGGCATAACGAATGAAGAAAGAGCAAAGGGACAAAGGCTCGTGCCAGCTGACTCTCGCTGGAAGCCTTCCTGGCTAGAAATAGTCTTCCTGGAGCCCTATCCTGTAGTTTATTTCTCATTACTTAAAACCAGCCCACATGACTACTCTAGCTGCAAAGGAGTCTGGGAAAATTAGTATTTTTAATGGGATAAGTGAAATCAGGGTTCCACTAGTCAGGAAGAAATGGAGACTAGGTGTCAGGTGGACAGCTATTAGTGACTGCCACAACCCATTCCAAGCATGTTGCAGGAAGGTGCCTCTGGTTGGAGGGGGTTTAATAAAGTGGTTAAAAATTGAGCTCCAAAGCCAGACAGTCTAATTTGAATCTCTGCTTTGCCCAGCTATGAAATCCTGGGCAAGTTACTTAATCTCTCTGTGCCTCAGTTCCCTCATGTATAAAATGGACATAATAACAGTACCTATACCTCAAGGGAATTGTAAGGATTACACAAGTTGATACATGTAAAGCTAATAAAATAAAACCAGGCTTGCAGGGAACTCGTAAATATGTAACAGGGAGATGATACTCATGTAGGCTATTGAACAGGTCATTCAAGAAATGATGAGAGCCTGAACTTGGACATCAGACATGGGAATGGAGAGAAGGGGGCAAGGGAGTGTTTGACAAGTGCCACCTAATATTTCCCTTCTCCCTCTAAGCACTTGGAAGATGTCAGAGGTCTAACTCTTTTCCCAGTACGTGGTCCCGTATGAAGGGCTCAGCCTCCTGACCCGTGAAATCAGAATCTCTAGGGTAGGACCCAGTCATTGATACTTCTTACAGCTCCCCAGTGACACCAATGTGCACCCACAGCCAAAAACTACTGACTAAAACCTGTGATCCCCAAGCCTTGGCTTATGTCAGAATCACCTGGAGGGCTTATTAAATCTCAAACTGCTGGGTGGACCCACCCTGGTTTCCAATTCAATAGGTTTTAGATGGGGCCTGAGAATTACAATATTAGATAATTACTTATTAATTATCATATAATAAGCTCCCAGCTGCTGTTCCTGCTGGACCACACTTTGAGAACCACTGCTCTAGACAGCCTTACTCAGGTCTCACCAAATCATGCAAATGGCACCCAGATACTCTGTGTCTCTCCCTACTGTGCCACCCCTCCGTGGTACATGTAGGAAGAGAGGACTTTAATAAAATAGGAGACATTAGGAAATATGGCCTCAGATCAGGAAGGTTGATTATGAAATGAAAAGGTAGGGGGCAAGATAGTTAATTAACTTGAACGTCTGTGTCACTTATTTAATATGTCCCTTCAGTAGTGAGAGGTGATTTTCACCTTCTGGCCAGCAGCTTTGGGCTTATAGAAGGGCCAGCCAAAGGATGAGGCCACTTAGGGAAAAATTGCTCTTGATCAGACCTTCCACTGCTGACGGCAAGATTGTGACCGAGTTGCTTGATGTCTTAGTTTCCCACTCAGAAGATGGAGGGTTATTATAATACTTGCTTTGTGGTATAGTTGTGAGGATTAGATTAAGTACCATTTGAAAGTGCCTACTTAATAAATGGTAACTATTATTTTTATTATTCTTTTAATCCTCACCTGAGGACATACTTATTGATTTTAGAGAAAGGGGAAGGGTGAGAGAGAGAGAGAGAAACATAGATGTGAGAGAGAGACATTGATCGTCTGCCTTTCCCTATGTACCTCGGCCAGGGATGGAACCCACAACCTTTCAGTGTGTGGGACGACTCTCCAACAAACTGAGCCACACTGGCCAAAGTGGTAGGTAATTTTTTTATTATTACTACTCTATTATTATTATTGGCTCTGCTGCTGTCAGTGCCCCTCTTATAAAGATTCTCAGCAATAAATTATTCTTAGAGTTTAGGAATGTTTTTTATTGGTTAGAAGCAGCTGCTATATTTACCAGGGAAGCTCAGGGCTAAATTCTATGAAAATTTTACAATCATCTTTAGCCTAAATTGTCTGATATAAGTGATTCTCCCCTTCATTATACCTGAGACACTCCTTTCTTTACTTACCTCAATCTCATTCATGACCGCTAGCTAATTTTGTCTCCCCACTGGCTTCTCAGATTCCCAGAAGAAGGTCTGCAGGTCTCTGCTGTGTCAGACTGGATGCTTCCCCAGCCTTGTTTGATAGGGGATGAAAGTGAGAGCTTTAAATGAATACAAGTGATCTGAAGTCCCTCTGGCAATGGGTGATTTTCAAATGCATAGAAAACTCAAGGACTCTGGGTCTCACTGTCCTTATCTGTGAGGTGGAATCGATTCTATTTTAACTAACACTGGGTGAGAAAGAGAAAGTCAGTATTGAAGTGAAAAGAACACAAGTGGTGCTGAGTTCAGATTCCAGATCTACTAGCTCCTTCCTTCCCTTCTTTTTATTGGGCAGGTTCCTTAACCTCGCTAAGCCTTACTATCCTTGGGTGTAAAATGAAATCAATGATGTCTCCACTGTGGCCTCCTGTGAAACTAGAGGTTATGATGTGTATGGACACACCTGGTATAGTACATTTCCCCTTGGATGTCCTGTTAACGTTTGGTTCTGTCTCTTGATTTCACCCTCCCTTTCAATGATTTAGACCCAACAACACTGGCTTCTGCAGAGCTGAGCCTAGAGGGAAGCAAACAGGATGGGCTGGGGGCAGCATTTAAGGAGTCCCTCACTCTGAGGACTGTACAAGTATAGGGTCTGTGTCTGAGAGGAGAAGCCTCCTTAAATGTTTGCCCAGGAGATGCTTTGCTTGCAGCACCTTTGTCCCCACTGGGCTTCTGGGAGACTTTTTATATCTCCACACCCCATACACAATTGTAAATGACCATCATGAAACTGGCTGGAAATCCACATTCTCAAACCTACAGTATCTGTACTTTTCAAATCCAATCAAAGTAGGTTTGATGCACAGGTTAGACCAGGCTTTCTCAAGGCAGGGTCAGAGAGACCAGGGGCACCTGTCCAGCTCCAGACTTCTGCGCCGTGTCCCAGACCTCCTGAATCAGTGTCTGGAGTTGGGGCTGGGATGAGTGAAGTTCTCGGAGATCCAAATTCTGTGACTTCTGTGTCTTGGTCCCAGCCTGTGTCTGTGGTGTCAGGAATCACAGCATATCTCTGAGTGCACAGGAAGGAGGGTGTTTAAACAGAGTGTGTATGCATGCAGCAGGTTCTGCTTGGTATAAAGTTAAGTCCGTCGGTGTAGTAGCTAAGCATTTATTCTCACAGGTATTGGGAAACATAACTATCACTTCAAACACAAGAGTTTATGAATTTTTGCTTAGGACAAAGTTGTTTTGAAAGGTAAGCCAATTTAAAGATGATTTAAAGAAAATATGGTACTACAGTACTCAAATGTGGCAAAAATTGTGCGAGCAATATAGTAATGAGAGAAGTTTGGGACACACAGCTTTGGGTGATTCTATCAGCAGCAGAAGCTGGGCTGGAAGGCAGGGCTTCTTCTAAAGGGCTTGTTAGAGCCCTGCAGAGACTCCCCACCTCTTTGCATCAAGCACAGCCAGGAGCCAATAAATATCACGATAAACACAGTCTTGTGCTGCTTAACGACAGGGATACATCCTGAGAAATGTGTCGTTAGGCGATCTCATTGTTGAGTGACATCATAGAATGCACTTACACAAACCTAGATGGTACAGCCTACTACACACCTAGGCCTTATGGAATCCCACCGTCCTGTATGAGGTGTGTTGTTGACCAAAACGCTGTGACGCTGTGCATGACTGTATTTACAATGACCACTGTCATCCTGCAGGGCGCCAGAGGGAATGCAAAGCTCTCCTCTCAGGAACCAGCAATAGTCCTTCCCAACAGGTTGTCAGAACCCTAGACTCAAACTCTATCTGGGTCTGCAGACCAAGAAGCAGGCTGGGGATGGATGTCTGCGGGGGCAATTTCGAGAGCCTTCGGGATGCGCTCACCACCCAAGGTGGATTTCCCTCCCCTTCCCGAGGGACCACTAGCGATGGCCACGTTGGCAGGGCCCTGGGGGAGAAGGAGGGGCTTTATGCAAGTAAAAGATGACAGAGAGAGGGAGAAAGAGGAGAGAGGGAGTGAATGAAGGACTGGGGGAGGGGAGAGACTGGAGGAGAAAGAAGCAGAAGTGGAGGAAAAGGGCATTTGTAAAATTAAAAGGCAGGGCCCCATCAGATGGTGTTGGGCAAGGAAAGCGTGTTACAGGCAGGAGTAATTGGTAATCGGAGCTGATGTGAAGAAGGGATGATTTATGGGAGCATGCAGGCAGGGGTGGAATAATTTTTGGAGCAGAACGGGGAACTTACTGAACGTCTGAAACTCAGCTACTTATCCACTCGTTCTTGTGATGAATTAGCTCTTGTTTAAAGTAACCGCGGCTCCATTTTTCATTCTGATTACTACACTTGATATCTTTCTCTCCCTCTGTTTCCCTCTGACCACTGCCCCCTTACCAGGTTCTGGGTGCAGAGGCACTGGGTTTGGAAAAACTCATCACCCCTCCTCTTTACCTCTCCCCCACCCCATCCCCCCTGGCAACATTAAGTCTAAAGAGCCAAGTCTAATACCCGGCAGCTTGAAATATTACAAAGATTAGAAATGTGCAGAATTAGCTTAGACTTCAGATGCAAGACTGGCCTGCTTACGCATCCTGAATGATTGCAATTCCTTTGCTGATCTGATGCGGGGAGTCTGCCCGCAGCCCTGTCTATGCATCCTTGAAGGTGTGAGGCAGAGAACACACTTCCTGCCTGCCTGCAGCGCTCCCTTTGGAGCTGGAAAAGCCTCTGAGGACCCTCCCAAGCCCTAGTGAGAGATAAATTCAAGATAATATCCGGTATTGTGTACCCCTCTACCAACATTTAAAAAATAAATTCTAAAATTACACTGTGCAAAAAGAAGAGAAGTTCTAGGCACAGGTGTAAGTCGGTATACAAGTATCACATTCTTTTATTATTTTTTTTAAATGTTTCTTGATTAGAAATATAGCCCTCAAAAATTCAAGCTCCCATGTGGTCCAGTCTCAACACAAACTTCCATTTTAAAAAAACAATCTTACTCCAAAACACATTAAGTATTTATAGCAGTTACTTGTGAAAAGAACACAGAGAAAATATTTACCTGATGCTCAGAAAAAGCTTCTAAGATGCTCTTAGTATCTTTTTCTGTATCAACTCCAAACCAAGAGCCCTCCAGGCCCCAGCCGTGTGGCTCTCAGTCAGGTTGCTGCACACACTCCAACAGGTTGTGCCGCGCAGTGACTCCTGCCTTTCACTTCTTGTCACTGCCTCGCATCCCTTCAACTCGGTTGCCTCTTTATCTCCTGTTAATAATTTGGACACTCACCCTCTTCTCGCCATTAGGTCTCTCCGCCTTTGCCTGTTGCCGGCACTTTCTTGCATTCCTTTGGTGGCTCTATCTCAAGGCTGTTGGGATCCTTCCTGCCTCAGCAGATCCCTGCTTCTGCCAGCTCCTGTTTCAAAGTGTCCTCAACACTGGGGCCCCACGGTTGCTGTCTTCATTGATTTCTCAAATCCTGACCCACCTGGGCCTCAGGTAGCTACATATTCCATACCTCCAGCTGCTCTTTGTCTTCTGACTCAGGCTTCCACCTTTATAACTAGCTCCTTAGAGCTCCCCTGATGCAAGCCTATGCCTGTTGGTTTGTTTGGCAAGGTTTTGCTCATAGCCAAAGCCCAGCTCTCCTGGGTCGGGGTTCCCTCTCTGCCTTTCTGACCTCCCTCAGCCTTGGAGGGCCAGGGGAGAGGACAGGAGAGCTCTGTTCCAAGGGGACAGTGCGGTGCAGTAGAGAAAAGCTTCGGATTTGGATTTAGGACACTTCGAAGCCAGTTCCAGCTCTGCCACTAATTCCTAGGCAATGGGCTTCCCTCTCTGGGCCTTGGCTTTTCTCACGTAGAAATGAAGAGACGGAGTGGCCAGTCTTGAAGATCCCTTCCAGGGTGATGGGTAAGAGCATGTGGTCGGTCTAGAGTCAGACTCAGGGTCAAATCCCATTTCTGCTCCTCGCTGTTGATCTCTCTGAGCCTCTGTAACACCAACTTCCTGGCGGCTTATGAGGATTAAAGGAGACTAAACACAAGCGCTACCATGGTCCTGCACATAGTGAACACTCAGCAACTGTTAGCTGCTAATGTTGTTGTTATGTATCACTGTCATTGACCTAATCTCAGAAGGCTTTTCCTTTCATTTCCATTTACACCATCAATGTTTAGAGCAGAATGTCAGCCTTTATTCTGCCTCCCCGCACGTGTTAAATAAGACCCACTCTCAGCAGCGAACAGCACAACTCTCAGATCCGCTGGCAGGTGTATCTGAATTTCCTGGGGCAGAGAAGACAGCCCACAGTACAGGTGGAGACCTTAGACTCGTGCTTCCCTTGATAAGAAAAGGGCCATCAAGAAGGGGCTGGTTTGGCCCCACAACTGAATTCTCAACATGGTCAACCAAGTGCCTGTTCTCTTGGAGATGCCCAAGTTCGTCCATCATCAGGGTCCAGGAGACCTTCCTGGGCTTTGGGAAGCTTGGTTGGATGCCAGATAGGGTGGGGCTGGTCCTGACTGGCAGAGAGTGGAATCAGATGATTGGGAAGACAGCAGGAAGGCTGAATCCAGAACTGAGAGGTAGTCAGATGGTCCTGCCAAAGTTCACGAGGTGGAGACTGAAGAGGTGCCAGTGGGCTTGCAGAGCAGGACCGCAGGGCTAGCCTCGTCCCAGCCTCCTCTAGCCCCCGCCTGTCATGCATGCTGAGGGAAGCTGGGCCCAGAGGCAGTGTGTTCCCTTGTGTGACCTTCCCCTCTTGCCAACTGGTGGGTTCCATGTCTGGTCCTTAGGTAGAAATTCCAGAAAGAAGATGGTCACTCTGGCTCTGCTAACAGCAGTGAGGACTTCAGTGCCTGGCTTATATCCAGCAACAATAGGCACTTTCCTGTTTGTTGCAGGTCCTCTCACTTGCCTGAGGCTCAGAAATGGGCAGTTCCCCTGAGCTAAGCTGGCAGCCTCTCTGTGCTAGAAAGGACTGACTATACCTGGGGCCAATGAGACTCAACATTCATCACCCCAGTCATCCATTCCTCCAGTCCAAGGATTGACCACTGATTCTGTGCCAAGCACTTGATGGGAGTTGAAGCTGACACAGGTCCAGGGATGGAAGGTCAGTGAGCTAACCTACCCCTGGGGACAAAATTATCCAGAGCACTTGCTTCTCTCCTCTGGGGACAGTAGGCCAATTCCATTAGGTATGAGCAGCTAGAGAGCAGAACCTGGTCTGCTATGTTCATTCATGTCTAGTCTGCACTTAGCACAGTGTCTAGAATGCTTCTTCCAAACAGGGTTATAGATTGACGACCCCCAAGTACCCAAACCAAACTGCTCCATCAGTAGCTGTTCCTCCCCACGGCATTGTCCCTGTGCAGACCGTGGCACTGCACCCGTGTACGTGTGCCAGCAAGTCCACACCCTCACACACACACCACCCACGAGGCTCTACACTGATGCCCAGCCATGCCCGATGTGACCCTTCATTACAGTGACCCCAAGAGGCTAGTAGTATGTTATGATTCTCCTCCTACAACTGAAGAAATTGAGACTCAGAAAGTTTAAATAACTTGCCTGCAATTAAACCCAGGCTCCGTGGCTGTCTTTTCCTTGACTGTCAGCACAGATAACACTCAAGGAGTTTCGGGCAGGGTGTGGAGGTTGGACAGGGAGAGGGAAGGACAGCAGGAGGTGAAGACACTCCCAGTTTTGGGGACTCCAAAGCAGGAGGCGGTGGCTTCTAGCCTAGACTCAATGTACGCTGGGGTGTGTGTGTGTGTGTGTGTTTGGGAGGGGCCAGCATGGGAAACACCTCCAGGCCCACAGAACATTCAGCAACTCCGACTGGCTGCCAGCTTGTGGACTGGGAGGGGTGGGCGGGGGCTGTGGCAGGATGGAGCCGGGCACTAGCTGAGGGGACTTCATCCCAGGTGAAGTGAGCAGGATGGGGATGGGGCAGAGTTGGGTTCCGGTTTACCAGGTGAGACCAAGATGGGTTCAGGGGTCCAGGCTCTGATTGCCCAGGCGATCGCACATCATTAGTTAATAATTAACTTGTCACGAGCCCATCAAGGGAGTGACCAAGGAAGAGGGAGGCGAGTGGGGAAGGGGAAGGAGGCTCAGCCCAGCACCCCAGCGGCCACAGCCCCATGCTCACCTGGCCCATAATAAATAAGATGAAAGGCACTCCTGATAAATGCCCGTGTCATGGAGAGATTTTACCTTCACTCAGAAACAATGTAATATCTCGGCTATTACCCAAAATAATTTATCAATGTGTAATAGCTTTGTGCAGACCTCAGATAGGAGGGGAGCTGCGCTATCAGAGATGGATGTAGCCTACCTTCGGCTTTTAATTTTTAATGTTCGCAGCCAGCTTTGCATTAAAGGCCAGGTGTCATATAAAGACTTAATGTAAGAGGGGAGTTCATGAATTCTAATCAAGGGAGGAGCATTCCCTGGCTGGCTGCTGTCACCTCCCCACTGTTCTTACTGATCTTTTGTTTTCTCCCCTCCTGTTCTTCTAGCTCCTCTGTCTCCTCTCCACCCCTTCCAACTCACTCTACCCAATCCCACCTCACCCTCCCTGCCAGCGGACCCTTCCCCACCAGAAGAGGGAGGGTCTCTGCCTGGCTGGGCCAGGGCAGCAAAGATTCTATAACACCTGGGCCAGAGGCCCAAACTCAAGATGGGAGGACAGTAGGACTCGTCTCATTTATTCATTCCATGTGTGTTAATTTATTCCTTTCCTTTTCATTCACCCATCCAAAAAGTATTTTTGAGCACCCATAAGGGGCCCAACTCGGTGCTAGGCCCTGTGGACAATGTTAGAGACAAGTGAGACAGTTTGTCCCTGGAAACATTACAATCTTGCTGGCAAAATACTCATGCAAACGTACACAAGTAAACGTGAGACTTCAAAGAGACCCTCAAATGTCATATGCTCAGTGAGACCTTCCCTGACCTTTTAAAATGTGTGCACCTAAGCATCTGTACACACACGCACACGCACACGCACACACTATCCAGCATTCAGCGTCCCGTCTGCGCTGTATTTGCCTCCAGTATACCAACCACCTTCTGCTACACAATATAAATTGCCTGTTTATTTTGCTTGTGCCCTGTCTCTTCCTGCAAGAATGTAAGATCCACGAGGACAGGAATTTTCATCTGTCTGTTTGCTGATATGGGCCTGACGCGTAGAACAGTGCTGCACACACAGGAGGTGCTCGGGAAACGTTTATGGATGAATTAAAGACCAAGGCTCCTGCTCAGACGACAAGAGCAGTGGCACTGCTGTGCAGCGGGGAGGGAAGGGACAGTTGTGAGCTCCAGCAGCAGGCCACTCCACCTCTTCTTCCCATTGTCTATTCTCTGCCCTGGCAGCCTCTTTAAGATGCCAGCATAGAGCCCCGGCTGGGTAGCTCAGTTGGTTAGAGCGTCGTCCCGATGTACCATGGTTTTGAGTTCCATCCCAGGTCAGGGTACGTACAAGAACCAACCGATGAATGCATAAATGAGTGGAACAACAAAGTCAATGTCTCTCTACATATATAAAAAAAATTTTTTTTAATCAATAGATTTTTAAACATTTAAATTTAAACTGCCAGTATAGATTCCTCAGGCAGTCCACTGCCTTCCCCGACTGGTCTGGCCCCAGCTGCCTCTTGCTGGACTCGGGGCCTTCCTCTGCCTGCCCTTTCACCAGCCTAACTCAGATCCGAGGCTGCCACAGGGTGGGAGGGGAGCAGGGGAGTGCACCCGGCGGGGAGCTCCTCCAAGGTGGGGCTGGGCCTCAGACCCCTCCAGAGCCCAGAGCACAGATAGGTGCAGGCAGTGGGTGCTCAAGGCCAGGCAGGCCAGTTTTTATGTGAGAGATGTATTCCTGAAACCTCTTCTAACTTCAAATTCACAAAATTCAAGACCCATTTTCCCATAGAAATACATAGAAAGCAGAATCTGCATTATTTCAAATTTTGAACAAATGAGACTTTGTTGATATTGTTTGTATTGCCGTTTCAGATTTGCTTGAAAACAGCAGAACTATGAAGCTGTGTCAAATGTTGGGTCAAGAGAGAGCCCGGTTCTCTTTCGGTCCTGCTGCCAATTCTCTCCACCAAGGGGCCTCCTGTTTCTGCTGTCAAGAATGCGGGGTTTCCTCCCTACAGTTTCATCATTGTTTAAGACCCTATTCAAAAGTCAGCCTCCTCCAAGAAGCCCTCGGTCACTGGGCCCCTCCCTCAGGTCTCTCAAAGAATTTTGTTCTGCCTTAGTCACAGGCAGTTGAATTGTTAATGAGTTGCTAATAGATCCGTTAGCATCTCTTTAATCCTAGGACCAAGAGTATGAAAGAATGAACAAATGAACGAATGAGTGCCCAGGTAACTCCCACAGATATCCCACCAAAGTTAACGAACGTAACCTTTTAAGATGGTTTCATTAGAAATCCTTTTGGAAACTTAAACAACAAAACCTCCCAGATTCCTGGACCCCACCCCAAACTTTGCTTAGAAAGCCTCCAGGAAATTCTGATGGTCAGGCAGGTGGGAACACAGCTCTAACGGGGGTTTCTTTAGACTCACCTGAGGCACTTGTTATGGGCAGAGATTCCTGGGCCCCACCTTGAACCTACAGGACTGTGAGCATTTAACAAACACCTGAAGTGACTGGAGGAGTCCGAGCAGTTTGGAGCCCCCTGTGCTCTGGCCCACCCTTCTCAAGGGCACCCAGTGTGGGCTGGTGACTGCTCCTCCAGCCATGTCCAGATAACAAGTCCCTCCAGAAGTCCCCAGAAATTATCAGGGCAAGAAGGGACATTTAGGGTCATTCTCTTCCAGGGTTTCTCAACCTTAGCACTGTTGACATTTTCAGAAAATGCTCTGCTGTGGGGCTGTCCTGTGTGTGGTGGGATCTTTAGCAGCATCCCCAGCCTCTATCCACCAAATGCCTCAGCACCCTCTCCCTCTTCCAGTTGTGACAACCAAAAATGTCTGGAGACACTGCAGAATGTCCCCTGGGAACAAAATCGCCTCACATAGATACAGAGTTGAAAAGGCGTTACCTTAGGTAGCTCAATATTAATAAGAAGGAAACAAAAGGAATCGGACATTGTTGAGCCTAATGGGCTGGGACACTGAGTCTGTTTGCTTCACTAGGAAGCTACAACTTCACACACACACACACACACACACACACCCGCGCAGTGGAACAAAAGGTTTGTTCCCCGCAGATCCCTGGGGAAAGGGACAGAACTATGAAGGGGGAAGTAAGCACATGCTCAATAGAAGGCAAAGTGGCCCAGGGTAGGGGGCTTGACCATAGAGGCCTGGCAGTCTAACCTGGGAGAGGGGGCACTGGCGAGGGGGTGGACCCATCAGAAGCCCTTGAAATAACTCCTGGTTATAATCCCAGGTGAACAAAGAAGCTCTCTATTTCTTTCTCTCTCTGTCTCTCTGTCTCTCTCAGTCTCTCTCTACCTGTGACCTGCACTCGCCCATTCATTTGTGTGCTCGCTTGCCTGGGAGCACAGGATCATGCGGGTCTAGCAGCAACCAAGGCCAGCCTCGCAGGCTCCAAAGAACTAAGCTTTAATATGAAACAGACACTCTGGACACTGGCCTTTGTCTTGGCCTTGATGAAGACAAGGTTGGACTTTTTCCATGGTGATGGATGGAGATAGAACATTGGGGACTCAGGAGGGGAACTCCTTTGTTTTTGTGTCACAAATAAATCATCTTGCCACACCACAATCTCCTGTGCATGGGTCCATGAAATGCTTTTCTCTCTATCCCGTGGAAGAGCCTGATTTCTATCAATAATAAAGGGAGGAGCAATTTTCAGATAATTGTAGATATTCTTTGATAATACACCAAAACTCAACAGTGGTAGTTTCTTAGATCAGTTGCAGTGTGAAATCTGAAACCCTACCAGTGAACTTGTTGAACTCTTACACTAAAATGCATCGATCCATCTTGTACTTGGAATGGATCTTTCACTAGTGACTTTTGTAGCATCATACCCTGATCATTTGGAAAATATTGGTTCACCAGATCCTGTAGTCTTTCCCATGTTAGCACGCTTCATTATACAATATCGAACAATCTGCATTTGTTAATATCACCTCTGATCTTATCAGCAAAGTCTTTAAGTGTTGGGAAGCCCGTCATGCTCGTGGCAGCAGATATAAGTGTCCTCAAATTTGAAAGTTTAAATTTTCTCATTGGCAACAAAGATGATCAGTTGCTTTCCTTGATGTGACAGACTCACTTCTTTTTTGGGAAAAATATCTGCTAAATACCCGAAGCTGAATAACTATAGTTTGTAGTTGCTCTTTCAAGGAAAAATAGTTTCACTGAAAAAGTGGCTAGTTCATCTTTCAGTTCCGACAGACACATGTGTGCTCCCCCTGGAGACAACTGTCCTCGAGTATTCAGCAGAAGGGCTTTGTGTACAACTCCCATTTCACCACACAGAGTACTAAAAAGATAGGGACTCTGGGCTCAAGATTTGTAAAAACTAAAAACTGTACTTCTCCATCAAGAATATAAAACTGACCCGGCTGGTGTGGCTCAGTGGTTGAGTGTTGACCCATGAACCAAGAGATCACTGGTTCAATTCTTGGTCACGGCACAGGCCAGGTTTGTGGGCTCGATCTCCAGCAGGGGGGGTGCAGGAGTCAGCTGATCGATGTTTCTCATCGATGTTTCTATCTCTCTCTCCCTCTCTCTCTAAAACCAATAAAAACATATTTTTAAAAAAGAATATAAAACTTCTTTCCTCCCTCCAAAGTGCATGATGATGCAGAATACAATGACTACTGTACAGTTTGGAGCCACCACCTTGATTCACGCTCAGCTGCCAGCAGTCTTCTCGACTGTTGCTTTTACACCATCAGTGCAAATGTCAAAGCGGCAGAAAATACGCATGACCTCTTAGTTTACTGTGAAAATAGTTTTGACCTTGCAGGTCCCCTGGGAGCGCCTCAAGGATCCCCAGAGGTCTGGGGTCAAAGAAGTCTGCTCCAGGGTATCTAACCAGGAGCTGTATTTCTGGGTGGTTGAGTGCATGCATCTTACCTTTACTAATCACTCCTATCACTCCTCAAAGTGGGTTTATTAATTCTACTCCCAGCAGCCATGCTTAAGCATTCTCCACTCCCCATATTCTTGCCATCACTTGGTGTAATCCAACTTATATTTTGCCAATCCAGAGGGTAGGAAATAGTGTCTCGTTGCTGTGTTAATCAGAGCATAGATAGCATCTCAAACATATTTGGAATGGTCTTTCAAATCAGTTTTTTAATGACTCATAGTTAGATGGTGTTTTTGCATTGAGGTGATTTACAAAGATATAAATATCTTTAAACAACATATGTTTAAAAGGGTGTTGTTATTTTTCTAGCTTTCATGTTGGCAAAACATTTTCCACTTCTCTTCAATTTCCTTTTGCAATTTTCCAAATGAGAGAGCTTCTGGGGATGCTATTCTAGGGTTTTTAATAATTTATTCCCTGTAAATATCGCCAGCCCATATGTGATCTGGTTTTAGAATTACACTTGATTACACTGCAGATTTGACCCACTGGCCCAGGGCTGGTGA
This sequence comes from Miniopterus natalensis, assembly GCF_054644295.1. Taxonomy (NCBI): domain Eukaryota; kingdom Metazoa; phylum Chordata; class Mammalia; order Chiroptera; family Miniopteridae; genus Miniopterus; species Miniopterus natalensis. The sequence continues at coordinate 19,239,704 of NC_142081.1, read as the reverse complement.
TGCTGCTCCATGCAGATATATCTGTTGACGAAATGCTCAACATGGAGTTGTAGATGCTGGTAAAATGGAATGTGCTGGACTCAGTGAGAAATAGTATATCAGTCTCCATCATGGCGATTTTCAGGAGATTTTCCAGGATAAGTTTGATTGTAGGATTTTTGCTTTCCATGTTGACTTCCCATGTAAGAAGCAAGGCCATTAGTTTCTCATTTATTTCAGCTCCCCTTACTGGTTTGGGTTCTCAGCATCTCTTCATCTAGACTAGAGGTTGCCAAACTTTTTCTGTAGAAATCCAGATAATAAATATTTTAGGCTTCATGGGCCACACAGTCTCTGTTGCAACTGCTTTGCTCGGGAATAGGGTGAAAATCTCCTGAAAATCGCCATGTTGGAGACCGATATACTATTTCTCACTAAGTCCGGCACACCTATTGTATGATTCTTTTATCTGAAATATCCAGAATAGGCAAATCCATAGAATCAGAAAGTGGGTTAGTGGTGGCAGGGCAGGGGAACAGGAGAATGACGAATGATCACTTAAGGAGTAGGAGGTGCTCCGGGATGATGAATGTTCTGAAACTGGAGGGAGGTGGCAGCAACACAACACCGTGAGTGCACTAAACGCCACTGGATTGTTCCCTTTAAAATGGTCAATTGTTTGTGATGTGAATCCTACCTCAATTAAAAATTAAAAAAAGAAAGAATCCTAATTAATGCACGGAGGAAGTGTGGAGGGCTTCTGTCCTTCTTGGGTGTCCTAGGGTTTTCCTAGCTGACCTGGAAGGCCACATCCTTGAGGACACCTGGCCCCGCTCCAGCTCAAATGAGCCAATAGAAGGTCCTGTCTGCAGAGAGAGAGAACACAAGGCCTCACCACCCTCTCTCAGCTCCTGGCACCCTGGGCCTCTGGTCTGGCTGTGTGCCAGCCCGGGCCCTCCTCCCCTGGGGCAGGTGGAATGAGCTGCATGGTCCTGAGCTCAGCAAAGGTCCTCAATGTTCTTCTGATCCCTGCCCAGGTCAGGCCACAGGCGACACACCTCCCAGGTCCCCGCTGATGCCCAATGGTCCCAGCTCCTTTAATCAGGGTGTCTGGCTGTCGGGTCCACTGCTAACACGGTGACTCTAACTGCCGTGTACTACAAATTAATTCATTCCTTTAGGCCTTGCTGTTTGGTAACTGGCTGTCACAGCGATCGCCCCGGGAGCTAATTGAGAGTTGCGATCCGTGGCAGTATTTCCATTAGCGGCATAATGACAGCAGCCACTGTGCACACACAAACACACATGGAAGCAAAAAAACACAGGTTCACATTCTCATTCCCGCTCTCTCTCTCCTGCCCCCCTGATTCATTAGCACAGAGACAACGGGAAGACCTCGCTGCCAGGGGTGCCTGTATTTTGGGAGTCCCTGGAAGAGTATGAAGCCCCTGTGGACATGGGACACTGGGGTTGGACCCACAGGCTGCTGCTAAGAACACAGAGCCCTGCTCCACCAGCCCCAGCCCATGCTGCAGTGCTCCTGCAAAGGCATATCAGTGGGCAGGGGACCTGGCCCTGCAGCTGGCTCCCTTTGACCAGAGCGGGGAACAGGGTGGTGACCATGGCAGAGGCCCTGCCCTGAGTGTGTGTGTGTACAGGTCAGGGTGGATAAGTGACAAGATCAAGGCTTCTCATTCCAAATCAAAGTTCATCGGTTCGCCTCTCTGTGCCAGAAAGTACAGACGCATGAATCCATCACAGCTTATTGGGCTCTGAGCCAGGCATCGTTCTGGGCACTTAGTGGTTGTCCTAGGTTGGCTTCCCCTGAAGCAGAGCCTAAGATAGCATGTGAGAGAGGCGGTCTGTTGGGCCATGATCCCGGGAAGCTCAGTAGGGAAGTGGGAGAGAGAAACGAGGAGGGGAAGGAAGGGGATTTGCAGGAGGTCAATGAGCGAGTCACCACTGTGGGCGCCTAGTCCCTAGGACCGGGGAAAAATTAAAGCAGATTTTTTTATGCTCACCATGATATGTAGAGAATTAATGGCACTTACTATTTTATGAATGAAGAAATTATCACAGAGATTAATTTTCCCAGGGTCATATAGTTAGTGAAAGTAGATTCAAACTCAGGCCTGTCATTCAAAAGCTTGCGCCTCTTTTTCATCATGTGATGCACCCCTTCCAGGAGTCTCTCCTCTGAGGGAGAGGTGGGTCGTGTTTCTCTGTGGCTGAGCTCAGCACAACACAACAGGCACTCAGTAAAGGCTTGTGAACTGAACAGAACGGCCACTCCTTCTATCCTTGGCTTAGGTGTCTGGATCTAGGACTGTCGGAAACTCCTGAGTGAACTGACATTTCCCAGCTGCTCTTCTTGCTAGAACTCTGCTGCCACCAAGCTTTTCCCTCCCACTCCCTCCAGGCTCCACTCACATCTCACCTCTTTCAGGATGGCTCCACAGGTGAACCCTAGATTCTCATTTTCTAGTCTACCTTGAACACTTAAGCAAGTGGGGGTGGTAGGTAGGAGGAAAGAGCATGAGGCTGCATGCCAGGAGAGCTCTTTGTACCTCTGTTTCTTTTTCTATAATGTTAAGAAACTTGAAAAGATTATTTATAAGATTCCTTCTGTGGTAGGATGAATAATAGCACCCCAAAGATATCCATTTCCTAATCCCCAGGGGATGACTAATTCCTTTAACAGCTAGTTATTGAGCACCCACCATGGCTGGCTCTGATCTAGGCATAAGAGGATTGGTGGTGAGCAATGTAAGATAAACCTTCGGGGAGACTGTACCCTAGTGTGAGGGTGATATTGGTCCTGTGACAACAGTGCAAACATAAGTACATCTGCACAGGGCTTTATGGTCTTTGGAATCCTTAAAAAACCACATTCTCTCCCTGGGGAGAATGCTGAAGCCCAGGCAGGAAGTCACTTATTCCCTCACTGGACTCCGTGGGTCAGATCCCCCTCTGGAGGGACACATCCTCTATCTAGTCAATGGAGAATCTCTACACAAAAAGCCTCACTTGTGAAGACGAGCTCACAATCCAAAATTACAAAACATGGAAGGAAATAATCCACCATGAGCGAAAGCTGGCAGATAGAAGAGATGTAAGATCAGATTCTCAAGAAATCCAAATAAAAAGACTATAGACACAACTTTGTGACTATACGAAAATCCACTGACTTGTACATTTTAAAAGAGTAAATTTTATGGCATGTGAATTATATGTCAATAGAGTTGTTATTGAAGAAAAAGACCACAGGATGAAGACCTGTGTTTAAAACAATTAAAGTCACATTATTTTCCTGTGGGATTATTTAAGAATTAGAGAAAACTTCTAATTGGCATAAAAATAAGCGCTCAGTAAATAGTATTCATTACGATTACTCAGTGATTATTAATTTACCCTCATTTCCACATTTCCTAAGCTCCTTATCATTAATCAAAATGTACCTGTGCTGTGTCCGATTCTATTAGAGCCTTAATACCATTTCCCTCAATTCTAAGATGCCATCAATTGTAACACACACCATCAATCCAATAAGTATTTTTTAAATTAAGCAATCTACCAAATGTACTTATCTATAAGTTGCACTCTGATTTTGGAAACATTAAAATGAGAAAAACACATTTACATTTATAGTACCTGATAAAGTTATTTGTGGTAATGTGATAATGGGTGCTGCAGAGTAGCTGACCATGTTTTATGACTCTAAATTCTAGATCATCTGAAGGCTGGCAGCTGGAGACTGGTCATGTTGGAGGCTAGAGCGTGAGACTAGTGTCACAGCCATGCGTGTTTGCCCCCAAGGCCCGAGGCCCACGAGTCTGAAGCAGGAAGGGAGGGACCAACCACACCCTGGCTCAGTAAGGGACATTGTTTTCGCAGCGTGCAGGCATTACCTGGCCCCGTGCTGCATCCTCCTGTCAAGGACCCGATACCCCTCAGTGTTGATGTCATCAACCTACATGGGCTTCTCCTCCCTCCTGGGCCTCAGTTTCCCTAGCTATAAAATGGAAATGAAGGACAATGACTCTGTTTTTCAGTGGCCACAAGTAAAGGCTTATTTGGCTCCAAGTTTAAAAGGATGGAGCCCGCCTTCTCCACCCCCTTTGTTCCTCCCCAATACAGGGGATTAACTCTTTGAGAACGAGTGTTATAACCAAGGCCAGCGCCCAATCTGAAGATTTCAAGGATGCACTCTCTTGGCCAGGACTACAAGGCTGGGATCTGTAAGGAGGGCAGAGGGAGAAAAAGGAAAGGGCAGGGGGACAAAGGGAGAAAGGATTAGCGGGTGCCCATCCCTGGCTGATTCAGAAGGCCCCCAAAGACCTTCTGACGATGGTGATTTAACTATGGGGCTTAATGATGCACAGCATAAAGCACCATCACAGGAGCAGGTGTAAAGTGCAACCTCTTTCACCCATGATGACAAAGCAGGACAGCCTGGGTCTTATATATAAGCCAGTCTCTCTCAAACTTCAGCATGCACTTGGAGAGCACGGAGGAGCTTGCGGAAATGCAGATCCTGATTGAGGCCCGAGCGGCGCCTGAGAGCCTGTATTCCTAAGAAGATCCCTAGCGATGCCAATGCTGTCGGCCTAGGAACTGCGCCTCAGTAGCCAATACTCCACCATCTCAGACTGGACCAATACTTCTTCATTCATTTGGTGATTCAACA